>NC_035161.2:18982151-19308060 GCF_001659605.2 Manihot esculenta
TACACTCATGTATATGCTCAAAGGGATCAGACACTACCTTAAAACACCAAACACACAACACAAACAACACAAAAACAAGCTCTATGCACAAAATCATCAAAACCTCACAAAGAACCCTAGTCGTGCAACTCTCCCCCAAAACCACATAAAACCTTCAGAAAACATAAAAACAAGCTCAGGATCTTCACTTACCTCTTGAAACCAAGAAGATGAACGATCCTAACGTGGAGTTTTGGAGCAACTCTCCTTCAAACTCTCCAAACTTCACAACTTTGAGTTTGTAGCTTAAAACCTTCAAAATACCATCAAAACTAATCAAATCTGTGCAAGATTGAATGAAAACATGAAAGAATACTCACAAAGGACAGGGTCTCACCTCAGAAGACAAAGGAAACGGTGATCTTACCGCTTCAACCGACTGAGGGCCGTTTTATAGGCGGCTGGCCAGACCACCTTCGGCGGCCAAACGTGAAACCGAAAGCCATGCATGTTCGGCGGCCAAACCTCAACTTCGGCGGCCGAACCTGGCTTTTCTGCCTTGGTTCATTTCACTCAAAAACTCATTTCCTTATGCTTTAAAACGATGAAACATACCAAAACATGTTAGAAAAACATCACTCTAACCCTTCTAGAGACTTCCGACATCCGAAACTCCATCGGAAAGTAGAATTCCGATGCCGGACTCTAGCTGGGTATTACATTCAGGGGCAAGGTTCGACGGCCGAAAGTCCTTCTAGAGCCGAAAGTCACCCACTTTCGGGGGCAGGTTCGGCGGCTGAACATGGCTTCAACAGCCGAACCTGGATTTTCCAGAATGGCAGAACCCGATTTTGCCTCATGAATTCAACCATCCAAAACCTCACAACATGCATTCAGCCATTCTAAATCATGTATAAACACATTTCCAAGCATATAGGGGCATAAAACTAGCCTAAACCCCAACAAACATCACATAAACATACATTTATCAATAACCACACATAAACCCTAACAATATACAACTAACCTAATCATGCATCAAAACCTTTAATCCCTTCTTAAAACTTACTTAAAACATGAAAGAAGAGAAGGATCTACACTTATCTCTTGAAGATCGAGAGGAGGGTGACCCAAACTTGGAGATTTGGAGAAATCGAGCTCCGGGGTCTCCAAGCTTCCAAAAACTTTAATCTTAGCTCAAAAATCATCAAAACAACATAAAGCTCATAAAAAACTTGAAAAGATTGAAGGAAAATAACAAATCAACCATGGAAGGGCAAAATCTCACCTATGCCCGAAAATAGAGAGAGAAAACTCGCCCATTTTCGGACAAGGGGCCTTTTATAGGTGGCTGGCCAGACCACCTTCAGGGGCCAAAGGTGCTTCCGCAAACTCCCCATGTTCGGCGGCCGAACCTGAGTTTTCTTCCTTGGTCTTTTTCTTTCAAAAACTCATTTTCTTCTTTATTAAAACCATAAAACACATAAAAATATTTTAGAAAACCATATTTTACCCTTCTAAAGGGTTTCGACATCCGAGATTCCGTAGAAAAGTGGGAATTCCGATGCCGGAGTCTAGCCGGGTATTACATTCTTCCCCCCTTAAGAAAATCCGTTCCTGAATGTTCAACACAAAGCATAGCATAAACATAAACACACATAACAAGGAAGCACATAACGACAAACACTAACCTTAAAAGAGATAGGGGTATTGCTGGAGTATAGACTCCCGTGTCTCCCAGGTACATTCTTCAATGTTGTGGTGATTCTAAAGGACTTTCACCATCGGGATTTTCTTGTTCCTCAGCTTTTTGATCTGCGTGTCTAAGATCTGCACCGGCTGCTCAACATAGGTGAGATCTCCTAGGATCTCCACATCAGGCTCATTAAGAACCTTGCCCGGATCTGACACGAACTTCCGCAACATAGAAACATGGAAAACCGGATGGATTCTCTTCATTGAAGCAGGCAATTCCAGCTTGTACAATCCATTCCCAATCTTCTGCAAGATTTCATAGGGTCCGATGTACCGTGGAGCTAGTTTATCTTTCTTCCCAAAACGGATCACCCCTTTCATAGGAGACACCTTGAGCAACACCATATCTCCCTCCTGAAACTCTACAAGCTTCCTGCGGACATCTTCATAGCTTTTCTGTTGACTCACAGCAATCTTGATCCTTTCTCTGATAATGGGAACTATTCTGCTGGTCATCTCTACTAGCTAAGTCCCTGCTAAGGCCCTTTCTCCAACTTTTTCCTAGTAGACAGGTGACCTGCACTTCCTTCCATACAAAACTTCATATGGAGCCATCCCTATTGACTCGCGGTTGTCGAAGCCAGTCAAAAATAACCTCTACGGTTATCAACAATCTTACAACTACAGATAGTGGTAAAGGATCGAATCCACAGAGAATTGAGTATTTATCTATTTTTCCTAAACAAGATCAATCAAAATCAAATGAAAGCACAATTGAAAGCAAGTAGAGCAAAAGTAAAGTGCAATGAGGTAAAAGGGGGGTTTTGAGATTGATTTGACTAACAACTATTGAAAGCAATTAAAACAGCAAGTAATTAAGGAAATCAATATGAGAAAGGTCTAGTTGAAGATATGGATCCACTTTGGTTGTTTGGGTTGATCATTGAAACTTATGTTCTCTTAATTGGTTCAATAGATTGGTTATGGGGATGGAAAACACTTCTCACCACCATGTCTCTCCTTATGATTAAATCAATTAGGGAATGTCCTCTAATCAGTTACTAATTAACAAATTGCCAAGGAACGTCCTTTGGCCTTAGGCATCAAAACAATTGTCAATTGCATGAAGAAAGAGAGAGATCCAATCCTAGCTACTCAAACGCATGAGATGTTGCTAGATCATACAATTCCTTAGTTTTTTACACCAAGTGTTCTTAGGTCAGAATATTTCCAGCAATTACGGACTCAAAAATATCCCAACTAACAATCAATTAACTTCACAATCAAGAATCAAGTGGCCAATTTGATCAAAACAACAAAGCAATCTTAGAATTAAGCACACAATTGTATGAATATTGAACAAATCAAAAGCAAATACTTTATGTTCAGATCTCACAACCCTTTAAACAACCTTAGTTTCAACCAAACTTCAACTAGAATTAGGGTTTTCAGCCACTCATGGCTGAACCAAAACAGAAAATAGAAGAAAAGAAGAAGAAAGAGGAACCGATTTGATGGAAAAGACTTGGAGTGTGGCTGCCCTTGCTTGGCTGAATTTGGAGAGTTGAATTGTGTCTCTTTTTGTGTTCTTGAGGCCTTTAAATAGGTGTTGAGAGGCTGCCTAGGGTTTCTTGGGTGTCCATGCATCTTTTAGAGATTGCCCAAAGTGCCCTTGGTCTTGTATGTGCCTTGTGTGGAGTTGCAAGGACTTTTTGGTCTTTGTTGCCCAAGGTGTATCCAAAAAGTCTTCTTGATGCACTAAAGAGGAAGGTGGAGCCTTGTTTTGAATTTTGAATGTGCATGGCATGAAGTGGGAAACATGTGATCTTCAAGATTTGGCCTCTTGAATAAGGAAGAGGCAGTTCGGGGGGACATTCGGCCACCTAAGCTTAGTTTCGGAGGCTGGACTTTCGGCTCTGGAATAGACTTTCGGCCGCCGAAGGTGCCTCCGAAGGTGGGTGACTTTCGGCTCTGGACGAGACTTTCGGCGTCCGAAAGTGCTTCTGAAGGTGGGTGACTTTCGGCTTCCGAAAGTGCTTCCGAAGGTGTTTTTTCCAGATTTGGCACTTTTTGGCAGTTTTAAGAGCATTTTCTCCAGAATGTCTCTTTACACCTAATATTTGCAAAACATGATTAAAACCACAAAATTAGGTAGGAAAGGTGTAAATAAACATCAATAAGATCATGATAATATGGACTAAAATATGCTTTATCAAATACCCCCACACTTAGCCTTTTGCTTATCCTCAGGCAAATAAACATAGTCAAATAAGCTTTCTTTGCTCTAGATCCTTATTTCCACTTAAGCTCTTACTCTAGACACCTATTTTGAATCATTATAGTGAAGACTATATGCATGAAGATTACTTACCTCCTTTCCTTGTTTCCCTTTGCTTACCATGACTAGGATTTGTTTTCCTCAAGAGAGACCATACATGCACATTAATTTGTTTAGACTTTTTCTAGCTTTTGGATTGACTTGCCCTTACCTTGAAGTACTCTATTCAGACTTTTGCACTTAGATTTTCCTTGAAAAAGTCACAAACCTTTTGACGTGAAGGTACATATTTGTGATACCCACCCCCAGTTACTCAGTTGGTCACCTTTCCAAGTGGCTACTAGCTTTGTTCTTAGTCTTTTGACCATTGGAACAGTTTTTTGATTTTGTGCTTTTGAGGTCTTTGCCTTTGCTGAATTTTCTTTCTCTCAATGATTTGGGCAAATCAACACCAATTGCTAAATCAAGTCACATTAAGTTCATTCACACAACTTTCAATTTATTCTCTAATGAGGATCATCAATATATTTTTCACCATGGCAAACTCAAAGATTCAATTCAAAAGGCAATTCTCAAGCATGAATACAACTCACTACAATTGATTCAACATAAGTTTAAAGAGTCATCACATCAATGGGGTCATGGAAAGAAAAACTCATCTAACATAGTTCATTAGTTTGAGTGGAGCAAAACAAAAAGAGAAGAAGGTTGTGGTTGTGTGTGTTTTACTGAAAGCAAAAACAAACTAAAAATGAAAAAAATTTCAACTGTGGCTATTTAAAGTAAAACTGAAGGGGAAAAGAAAAAAAATTTCGCAGTTCTGAAAGCATTGTGAATTTGCAGAAGAAGAAGGGAAGAAGAAGAAGAAGAAGAAGAGAAGAGGAGAAGAATAAGAAGAGAGGAAGAGAGATATGCACCCCCACACTTAAATCATGCATTGTCCTCAATGTATAAGAAAAGAAGAGAACAAAGGAAACTGAGTACTCTCCTGGGGTGTGGTGCATGTTGCGATCCTCTTTAGGCTGAGGGATGTTGTCGTGGAATTTCTTCCACTACTTGTACTGGGATCCTTCAAAGTATGGCTTCAGACGATGTCCATTCACCTTGAAGATTTTTCCAATTTCTATGCTTCGGATGTCTACAGCTCCATGTGGGTAAGCATGTTCTACTATGAATGGTCCAATCCACCTAGACCGTAGCTTTCCTGGGAACAATTTCAAACTAGAGTCAAAGAGTAAGACTTTATCACCAACCTCAAATTTTTTTCTGGAAAGATGATTGTCATGGGAGGCTTTGGTTTTTGTTTTGTAGTTCCAAGAAGTCTCATATGCATCTTGTCTTATTTCTTCTAGCTCTTGCAGTTGCAACTTGCGGTGGTGTCCAGCTTCTTTGAGGTCCATGTTGCAATTCTTTACAGCCCAATAGGCCTTGTGCTCAAGTTCAACTGGAAGGTGACAAGCTTTTCTATAGACCAATCTGTAAGGAGACATACCTATAGGAGTCTTGTAGGCTGTTCTGTAGGCCCATAAAGCATCTTCCAATCTTGTACTCCAATCTTTTCGGTTGGGAGAGACTGTCTTTTCAAGGATGGCCTTGATTTCTCTATTGGACACTTCAACTTGACTATTTGTCTGAGGGTGGTATGTTGTGGATGTCCTATGGATCACATTGTGCTTTCTGAGAAGGCTTTCCACTACCCTATTGCAAAAATTGGTCCCTCTGTCACTGATGATTACCTTTGGTATTCTATGTCTGGCAAAGATATTGGTTTTCACAAAGTCTACTGCTACCTTGGCATCATCTGTCTTAGTTGCTCTAGCTTCCACCCACTTGGACACATAATCTATTGTGAGGATGATGTAAGTGTATCCAAAGGATTGTGGGAATGGGCCTATGAAGTCTATGCCCCAAACATCAAATACCTCACAGACCATGATGGGGTTCTGTGGCATTTGATTTCTTTTGCTCAGATTTCCAGTCTGTTGACACCTAGCACATGATCTGTGACAGAGCGCATTTTAGGCCATATTATCATGATCTTAATGATGTTTATTTGCACAGTTTCTGCCTAATTTGGTTGTTTTGTTCATGTTCTACAGAAACTAGGTGTGAAAAGACATTCTGGAGAAAATGTGGTTAAAACTGCCAAAAAGTGCCAAATATGGAAAGTTCTAGAAAAGGAAAGTTTTCATATATGGAAAGTTCCAAATAAGGAAAGTTTCATATATGGAAAGTGTCAAACAAGGAAAGAGTCAAAGAGCGCAGCCAGCAAACTGTCCGAAATTCGAACTGCAGAATCCTTCCTGCCTTGTTTAGAACGTGTGCCAAGAAAGGAAAGTCTTCAAATAAGGCAAGTTTTCAGAAAAGGAAAGTCTTCAAATGAGGAAAGTGCAGAGGCAAAAGCAAATAAGGAAAGCTCAGTCAGAGGATTATTTAAAATTCAAATCGCAGATATTTCTTTCCTTATTCAAAGATGTGCACATACTGCAGCAGTCATATCTTCCAATTTAGGCAGCAAGATCTCATGAAGGCACACTTGCCTCTTCTGCGTTCAGCGTTTAAAATTCAAACGAAGGCTCCACCTGAAAAGGAAAGACTTGGCAGATCCACTTTCCCTCTTGCATTCAATGACTGCGCACTACTTGCCTTCTGCAACATGATCTGCGCACCACTCTCTATTCAGGAAGGAGATCTCTATGCACTTGGCCTTCATACAGTCCAGATTCATAATTCAATAGAGGATCCATCTAAATAGGAAGTTTGGACAGCAAATATTTCCTATACAGTGCTGTCCGCGCGCCTACCTCTTCTGCAAAGCCTGATCCGCGCGCCTCCTTCCCTTTCAGTGCTATCCGCGCGCATGCCTCTCTCCTGTAGAGCAAGCCACGACTTTTCTTCCTCTATTGGCATCCTTGGATCGTTCTTCCTTCCTTTTCAGACACAAGGTACGCTCCTTTCCTATTCTGAAAGCCATCTGCGCGCACCTGCCTTCTGAAGTGCATGCACTACGATTCTTTCCTCTTTTGCAACAACTTGGGCAGCAAGTTGCATATGGGCAGCCTCCTCACTAATTAGGAAGCAAGGGCAGCATCTACACTAATTAGGAAGCAACTTGGGCAGCCTCTACACACCTAGGGCAGCATCTAGAGGCTATAAAAACCTCTCTTCAAGGCAGCCACGAGTTGGCCTTCTTTCCCCCTTCTCCTAGGCTTCGGTCAAGCACTTCTCTCCTTCTTCTTCTTCTTTTCTTCTTCTTTTATTTTATTTTCTGTTTTGTTTCAGCCATGAGAGGCTGAAACCTTTTATTCTAGTTGAAGATCAAGTGAAGCTTTAGTTGTATTGTGGATTGAGAGACTTGGACATTCATTGTTTTACCTTTTGTTATTCAATATTCTTGTGATTTCATGCTTAAGGATATTATTGCTTTGTTATTTATGATCTCCATTGATTTTTGTTGCAAAGTGATATATTGTTGTTTTGAATGATTTTAAGTCCGTATTTGCTTGAATCGTTTGAACATAAGAACACTTGGTGCACAACCAAGGAAATTGCATGATCTAGTGTTGTCTCCATGCGTGTGGGTGACTAGAATTGGTTCTCTCCATTACTTTATGCGATTGACTTTTGCAAAAGGCCTAAGGCTCAAAGACGTTCTTTGGCAATTGTTAATTAGTAATTGATTGGTGGACTTTCCCTAATTAATTTAATCTAAAAGAGAGACTATGGATGTGAGAAGCTTCTTCAATCTCCATAGCCAATTTATTGAATCAACAAAGGAACATTTGAGTCAATGATCAATCCCTTCAACTAAAGTGAATCTAAATCTTCAACTAGAGCTTTTACCATCATTGTTTTACCCTCAATTTACTTTCTGCTTACTTTTAATCGCTCTTTTCTTTAGCTTAATCAAATCAATCTTGAAACCCCCATTTTTTACTTTACATGCACTTGCACTTTCTTTTCTTTTCTGCTCTCTTTAATTTGGTCTATTCAAGGAAGGTAAACGAGTATCAATTCCCTGTGGATACGATCCTCTTACCACTGTCTGCAATTTTAATATTGTTGGTAGTTATACAGGTTATTTATTTTGACCGGCTTCGACAACCGTTCTGTCAATCTGCAAAACAGAAAAGCATCTCGAAAAATGGTGGGCCAAAACAGGCCACTTTCAAGTATCTTATGAGCAGTCTTTCTTGGACCAAAGTGTCCACCACAACTATATGAATGACAAAAAGTAAGCACAGAAGCTATCTCTTAGTCAGAAATACATCTCCTTATCATTTGGTCAGCACAATGTTTCCACAAATATGGCTCATCCCAAACATAGTATTTGGCATCTTTCTTTATCTTATCCTTAGTGTGCTTTGGCATGTCAGAAGGTAAGTTACCTGTAGCCAAATAGTTCACCATGTCTACGTACCATGGTTCATCAGATTGGGCAAGGAAGATTTGTACAAGTAGGTCATCCTTATATTCTTCAGATTCTGAAAGGTGCTGCGCCTGGCTTGATTGCAAAGGAGAACTGGAAGAGCTTGCTTGTGTTGGAGGCTGTGGAGCAAGGTTCGGCGGCCGAAAGATGTCTGTGTTCGGCGGCCGAAGAGTTTTAGTAGGCGATGGGATCTGAGGTGAATGATTCGGCGGCTGAAGGGAGTTCAGCTTCGGTTGCTGAATGGTTGCTGGGTTCGGCGGCCGAAGGATGGTAGAGTTCGGCTGCCGAAAGTTTTTAGTGTACTGGGCAGACTGTGGCAATGGATTCTGCGTCTGGAAGGCAGTCATGTTCGGCGACCGAAGGAGGTCTGGATTCGGCGGCCGAATGTTTTTAGTTTGCACAACATCAATCTGTTGGATGCTATAGACTGTTTCTTTGAGTTTTGGTTCTTTCTGGCTCTCAATCCGTACCTGGTCAGTATCTCTGCAGAAATCACTGTTAAGAATATCATCTTGATTTTCATCAAAAATTTCCTGGCTTAGACAGTCAACAATATCAAGACCATAAACAGGGGACATATCATGTGGATATTTCATGGCATCATAGACATTAAACTTAATGACTTCCCCTTAGAACTCCATGGTCAAAGTACTATCATGCACATCAATCTTAGTTCTAGCAGTACTCAAGAAAGGACGTCCAAGAAGGATATCAGAACTAGTATTGCAACTATCTTCCTTAGTATCAATCACATAAAAATCAGCAGGGAAGACAAGTTCATCTACTTGGACTAACACATCTTCTAGAACACCTATGGGATATACCACAGATCTATCAGCTAATTGAATCACAACTCTTGTGTCTTTCAGTGCACATGCATTCAGAGATTTATAGATGGAAAGAGGCATGACATTTATGGATGCACCAAGATCACACATGGCTTTCTTAATTCCAACATTCCCAATCTTGCAAGAGATAGCAAACATACCTTTGTCCTTGCACTTAGTAGGGAGTTCTCTTTTAATCACAGCAGTAACAACTTCACCTACACTTACTTTTTCTCTTGCAGCTAGCTTTCTTCTATTGGTGCACAATTCTTTTAGAAATTTTGCGTACCTTGGAATCTGCTTAACAGCGTCTAGCAGTGGTATGTTGATTTCCACTTTTCTGAAAGTCTCAAGAATCTCCTTTTCTTCTTTTTCTTTTTGTGTTCTTTCAAATCTCTTTGGAAAAGGAGGTGGAATGTGGAAACGTATCTTTTCATCAGTTTTCTGCGCAGGAGGTGCTTTAGATTGCGCAGGAGAGGCTTCAGGTTGCATTGGTTCTTGCTCATAACTGGTATCTTGTAGCTCTTTTCCACTTCTCAAAGTGATGGCACTAACATTCTGTCTGGGATTAGTTTCAGTTTGAGAAGGGAGCTTACCTTAGGTTTCAGATTTACTCATGGATGCAGCCAGTTGTCCTATGTCTTGTCACATACCTTGCATGACATTTAACATTGTTTCCATCATCTTTTCAAGGTGCTGGTTGAAATTCTGAGGTGCTGGTTGGGCTTGATTTCTTTGGTAGTTCAGATAGTTCTGATTGTTCTGGTTGTTGTTGGCCCTACCATAGCTGAGATTGGGGTGATCTCTCCAACCTGGATTGTATGTGTTTGAATATGGATCATGTCTAGGCTGGTTGTTATATCCTCCAATGGCGTTAACTTGCTGGTTGTCTTCTTGCAGAGTAGGACATTGATCAGTTGGGTGTCCTACATATGAACAAATACCACATGGCCTAGGTGGCTGAGTCGCTTGCATCTGTTGAACCAGTCCTATGGCAAAATCTTTCATAATAGCTGTCAGTTCAGAAATAGTAGGTGAGCTTACCTCATGGACTCCTCTTTGCATTTGCTTTTCTTCTCCATATTGCCTAGATGAGGCTGCAAGTGTAGAAATCAACTCTCGCATCTCCCTAGGCGTCTTGTCTGCAATGGATCCTCCACAAGCTACATCTATGAATTTTCTTTCTGATGAGAGTAATCCTCTATAGAAGAATTGTATGAGAGACATATCTGATATATCATGTTGTGGACAACCTGTACATAGTCTTTCAAACTTTTCCCAATAATCATATAAATCTTCAGTTGGTTTCTGTCTTATGCTAGTGATTTCTCTTATTATGCCAATTGACTTAGATGTTGGGAAGTATTTGTTCAAAAAAGTTTGGACCATATCATCCCAAGAAGTTATAGATCCAGGTGGCAAATAAAATAACCAATCTTTAGCAAAGTCATCCAATGAAAAAGGAAAAGCTCTTAGTTTAACATGATCTTCAGAAATACCTTGAGGTCTCATAGATGAGCAAACAATATTGAAATCTTTCAAGTGCTTGTGTAGATTCTCATTTTGCAAACCTCTAAATTTAGGGAGAAGATGAATCAAACCTGTCTTTAGTTCAAAGGGAACTGTCAGAGGTGGATAGGTGATGCAAAGAGGTGCTTGATCACCTACAGGTGTTGCTAACTCTCTCATGGTTCTTTCTCTTGGCACTTGTGGTCTTATGGCTGGATTTTCTTGGATTATTTGGTTTTGGACAGCATGTCCATTAGGGGCAGCAACTTGTGCATTTGGTTCTGCCATTAGTGCAAAATTCAGTTGCTGGAGCAAGGAAGGTTCGGCGACCGAAGGTTGATGGGTTTCGGCGGCCGAAAGTTGGGCAGAATGCTCGGCAGCTTGCTTTCCTAATCTTCTGAGGGTGCATTCAATTTCTGGATCAAAGGGCAGAGTGTCCCTGTGTTCAGATCTGGTCATGAAAGAAAAATAAACAAGTTAAATCAATTCCCCGGCAACGACGCTAATTTTTGACTTGCAGTTGTCGAAGCCGGTCAAAAATAACCTCTACGGTTATCAACAATCTTACAACTGCAGATAGTGGTAAAGGATCGAATCCACAGAGAATTGAGTACTTATCTATTTTTCCTAAATAAGATCAATCAGAATCAACTGAAAGCACAATTGAAAGCAAGTAGAGCAAAAGTAAAGTGCAGAGAGGTAAAAAGGGGGGTTTTGAGATTGATTTGACTAACAACTATTGAAAGCAGTTAAAATAGCAAGTAATTAAGGAAATCAATATGAGAAAGGTCTAGTTGAAGATATGGATCCACTTTGGTTGTTTGGGTTGATCATTGAAACTTATGTTCTCTTAATTGGTTCAATAGATTGATTATGGGGATGGAAAACGCTTCTCACCACCATGTCTCTCCTTATGATTAAATCAATTAGGGAACGTCCTCTAATCAATTACTAATTAACAAATTGCCAAGGAACGTTCTTGGGCCTTAGGCATCAAAACTGTAACGACCCGAAAATCGGACCGCTACCGGCGCTAGGATCCAGATCGGCTTAAGGCCGCCGGGACCCGTAGCAAGCCTGACATATAACCTGTAAACCTGTATAATCCCATACATGATCAACAACATACATAAAAATTAAAACTTTTCTTTCCATACTCATCAACCAAACTCAACCTGTGCATAAACATTAACATAACATTGATCCCTCTGTGGGATCTCATCAGTGCCCCCAATGGGTGGCATAGCATATGTTGAGTTGGTTTACATAAATATCATAAAAGTCTCTAAGATCATGTAACGAAAGGGATAACAACTATCTATGGTCAAGCACACCTCTAACATCCATATACATCATTTCATTACATAACTATACTGATTAAGACATTACATTACAATTCGATCATGTCCATTGCTAGCTATTACATAATCATGACTTCTTTACTCTATCCGGACTCCTGCTCTATACTGTACCTGCAAGCCTGGGGGTAAAGGGAGAGGGGTGAGCTAAAAGCCCAGTGAGCAGAACTATAAAACATATTAACACTATGCTCCAATGAAATGCATCATAACACAGACAATTCACATAAGGGTTGGGTGAACTTGTCACCAATTAGTCCAAGCTAACTATGTGCCAGGCCGTAGCATGGGGTCCTGGTCTTCCTGTCATAACATACATTACTTACCATTGCCCCAGGGCCTCCTCTGGGCTCCTGGTCTTTGAGTCCCATAACCGTGCTAGGCCGTAGAATGGGGTCCTAGTCTTTCCTTACTCTGTGCCAGGCCGTAGAATGGGGTCCTGGTCTTCCTGTCATGGACTAATTGGGTCGTCCAACATTCACCCACATCAACAACAATCGATGCAATGCAGCATATTCGTGAAAACTAATGCAATCATCCTATTGCATAATCATGATGCATGAAACATGATAAAACATTCAATTTAAAAGATTAAGTTTAGTTCCACTCACCTCTGGCTGACTCTGACAACACCGAAGCAGCTGAACTCACTGCTGGGGTCCTCGGTTCCTCGGGTCCGAACCTACATAGGTGGACTCAAATGAGGGACCAAACATACTAGAACATATCTCTAAACTACTCCCCAAAAACCCCCTAAAACATCATGAAACAACCATAGAAAAATATGCAAAGAAGGCCTGGACAGGGCACTTTCGGCGGCAGGTTCGGCGGCCGAAAGTCCCTCCAGAGCCGAAAGTTAGGCAGGTTCAGCGGCACCTTCGGCGGCCGAAACTCCCAGACAAAGACGAAACTCATGCATGTTCGGCGGCACTTTCAGCGGCCGAAACTGCCAGACAGAGACGAAAGTCTCCTTTCGGGGGCAAGTTTCGGCAGCTGACAGAGCATAATTTAGCCCACTTTATCATGATATTATTGATGTTTATTTACACCTTTTCTACCTAATTTTGTGGTTTTAATCATGTTTTGTAGATATTAGGTGTAAAGAGACAATCTGAAGAAAATGCTCTTAAAACTGCCAAAAAGTGCCAAATATGGAAAGTTCCAGAAAAGGAAAGTTTTCATATATGGAAAGTTCCAAATAAGGAAAGTCTTCATATATGGAAAGTGCCAAATAAGGAAAGAGTCAGAAAGCACAGTCAGCCAACTGTCTGAAATTCGAACTGCAGAATCTTTCCTGCCTTATTTAGAACATGTGCTAAGAAAGGAAAGTTTTCAAATAAGGCAGGTTTTCAGAAAAGGAAAGTCTTCAAATGAGGAAAGTGTAGAGACAAAAGCAAATAAGGAAAGCTCAGTCAGGAAATTATTTGAATTTCGAATCGCAGATCTTTCTTTCCTTATTCAAAGATGTGCACGTACTGCAGCAGTCAAATCTTCCAATTTAGGCAGCAAGGTCTCATCAAGGCACACTTGCCTCTTCTGCGTTCAGTGTTTAAAATTCAAATGAAGGCTCCACCTAAAAAGGAAAGACTGGACATATATCTTTCCACTTCTGCACATTAATGACTGCATTCTCCTGCCTCTTTTGCAATCCATGCGCGCGCCACCTCTTCTGGAAGCATGATCCCCTTAGTACGTGCATATTTCCTTATGAACATCAAGCCACGACTTTTCTTCCTCTATTGGCAGCCTTGGATCGCTCTTCCTTCCTTTTCAAGCACAAGGTACGCTCCTTTCCTATTCTGAAGGCAATCTGCGTGCCAACTTCCTTCTGAAGCCTTGCAGTCCGATTCTTTCCTCTTTTGCAACAACTTGGGCAGCAAGTTGCATATGGGCAGCACCTTGGGCAGCCTCTACACTAATTAGGAAGCAAGGTCAGCATCTAAACTTATTTAGGAAGCACAATCTGCGCCTCCTTCTCTTTCTGAGAGCAAACCGCGCGCACCAACTTCCTTCAGCAGTGCATTTTCGCGCAGCCTTCCTTCTGAAGCCGAAAAGCGCGATTCTTTCCTTTTCAGACACATCTTGGGTAGAAAATACCTCTTGGGCAGTAAGTATGACCTAGGGCAACACTTTTCAACTATAAAAAGCCACATAAGAAGCCTCTACAAGGTCTTTAAGCTCCCCTTGGGAGACACCTACGAAATTCACATCTCTTCTTCTACCTTTCTTCTTTTCTTTTATTTTTGGTTTTTGTTTCAGCCATGAGAGGCTGAAACCTCTTTTCTAGTTGAAGAACAAGTGAAGCTTTAGTTGTATTGTGGATTGAGAGACTTGGACTACATTGTTTATCTTTTGTTATTCAGTATTCTTGTGATTTCATGCTTAAGGACATTATTGCTTTGTTATTTAAAATCTCCATTGATTTTTATTGCAAGGTAATATATTATTGGTTTGAATGATTTTAAGTCCGAAATTGCTTGATTTGTTCAACCATAAGAACACTTGGTGCATCACCAAGGAAATCGCATGATCTAGTGTTGTCTCCATGCATATGGGTGACTAGAATTGGTTCTCTCTATATCTTTATGCAATTGACTATTGTAAAAGGCCTAAGGCTCAAAGACGTTCTTTGACAATTGTTAATTAGTAATTAATTGGAGGACTTTCCCTAATTGATTTAATCTTAAAGAGAGATAATGGATGTGAGAAGCTTCTTCAATCTCCATGGCCAATTTATTGAATCAACAAAGGAACATATGAGTCAATGATCAATCCTATCAACTAAAGTAAATCTGAATCTTCAACTAGAGCTTTTATCATTATTGTTTCCTCTTTATTTTTATTTGCTTTATTTATTTTCTTTCACCATTAGATTAATTGAATCAATCTCAAAACCCCTTTTTTTACTTTACTTGCACTTTATTTTCATTGTCTATTTATTTTCTGTTTGTTTATTTGGTCTTGACAAGAAAGATAGGTAAGTATCAATTCCCTGTCGATTTGAACCTTTCACCACTATCTACAGTATTTATATTGTTGATAAATGAATTGATTATTTTGACCGGCTTCGACAACCGTTCTGTCAAAATTGGCGCCGTTGCCGGGGAATTGATTTAACTCATTTGTTTTTCTTTCAAGACCAGATCTGGAAAAAAAAAAAAAAAAAAAAAGAGAGCACTCTGCGCAGAACCATCTTCTGAAACATCTCAATTGCACATCTGAATCATGGATGAGGTAAGTAGATCTGATCTTTCTTTTCTAACATCTTTATTGAAAGATTTAACCATAGAACAAGACGCGGTAAGTACACCTTTTCGCCTAGCGGAACTTTACGAACAAATCGCTGCTATGAGAAGTTTTGTTTTAGACCAAGCTGAACAAGCTTTTGAAGAACAACTCCAACAAGTACATGCATGTGAAAGATTCTATGGACAGCCGAGATATGCAATACCAGAAGATACCAGAACTAATCTTTATAAGATGTTGGAGACTTTGCATAATTTCCAACAGGAAGTGGATCGAATAGCCGCCAAATGGAGAGCTGACATGGTAAGAAAAGAGGAAGAGCTTCAAGATGTGTGGGATGATGATGAAAGTTCACAAGTGCAAGAACAAAGTGCTGAAGAGAAACAACCAGAAAACTGTTTGTCCAAACAAACGGATCAAATAGAACTTGTTGTTGATTTAGATATCATTGATCGTTTGAGTAAAGATGTTTTTTATACAAATCAAGATGATATACTAAACAATGATCCTTGCAGGGAAGAGAGCCAAAAAGAGCCAGAACTGAAAGAAACTAACTGTTACATCCAACAGGTGGACTGCGAACACGCACAGAACAAAGGAAAGCCAATCGCGCCTCTTCAGATCAATCTTGCGCAGTCAGAAGGAACTCCAACTGAACCACCTCAGCCTGGACCACAGGATAGTCCTGCAACTCTTCTAGTTGCACCTCTTCAACTTCCATCGCCTGAAATCCTCTCCAGTCCTCCATTGAAGACTATTCTTGCGCAAGATGAAAAAACTGAAACTCCTTTCATTCCTCCATCGCAGAAAGCCCATGCACACAATGAACAAATGGGATTCCAAGCGCCCAAACCAAAGGAGCATGTAGATCTATGCCTGCCCAAACCGCCGGATAAGGTAGAGTTTGTTTTGCCTGAATTCAGTACTAAATTGCAGCTACCCATGGAGAAATATGAACTGGAGTTCAAAGTGCTGCCCAATCATCTCAAAAATGCAAACATAAGGGCAAGAGGCACACCTCATCTGAAAGAGGAGAAGCTAATCATGTTGCTTCATGAGTACATGAAAGAAATAAGATGGGTTATGACCAAATCAAAAGGCGTGCTACACTATTCACTTAATTATGTTGGGACCCTTTTTCCTCCCCCAATTACTTGAGGCAACTTACCAAGTGGATCGCACCATACAACACCACACCAGGGGAGTACTCAGTTTCCTTTGTTCTTTTATGTTTTCTATACATTGAGGACAATGCATGATTTAGGTGTGGGGGTGCGGATCTCTGAAATTTTTAATTTTTTTGTTTTTTTGCTTTAGACACATTTTTCCCTTTCAGTTTGCATTCTCCTTTCAGATTTCCTTTCAGCTTTTGCGTTTTGCGTTTCTTTCAGATTGTTTAGCCAAAGTTTTTAAATTTTTTTTCGTTTTTGCTTTCAATAACACACACATCCACAATCTTCTTTTTTATTTGCTTTACTCAAACTGATGAACTATGTTGGATGAACTTTCTTTCCATGACCCCATTGATGTAATGACTCTTTAAACCTAGGTTGAATCAATTGCAATGAGATATATTCATGTTTGGGAATTGCCTTTGAATTGAATCTTTGAGCTTGCCATGGTGAAAAATATATTGATGACACTCATTTGAGAGAATGAATTGAGAATTGTGTGAATGAACTTAATGTGACTTGTTTTAGCAATTGGTGTTGATTTGCCCAAATCATTGAGAAAAAGAAATTCAGAAAAGGCCTAGACTTCATGAGCACAAATTGAAAACTGTTCCAATGGTCAAAAGACTATGAACAGAGCTAGTAGCCACTTGGACAGGTGACCAACTGAGTAACTGGGGGTGGGTATCACCAATATGTACCTTCACGTCAAAAGGTTGGTGACTTTTTCAAGCAAGTTTAAAGTGCAAAAAGGCTGAATAAAGTACTTCAAGGTAAGGGCAAGTCACTCTGAAAGCTAGAATATGTCTTAATTGAACAAGAAAATGTGCATGTATGATCTCTCTCTTGAGTAAAACCAATCCTAGCCATGGTGAGTAAAGGGAAACAAGGAAAGAGGTAAGTAACCTTGATGCATATATTCTTTATTGCAATGCTTCAAAATAGGGGTCTAGAGTAAGAGCTTAAGTCGAAATAAGGATCAAAGCAAAGAGAGCTTGTTTAACTGTGTTTGTTTGCTTGAGGACAAGCAAAAGGTTAGGTGTGGGGGTATTTGACAGAGCATAATTTAGCCCACTTTATCATGATATTATTGATGTTTATTTACACCTTTTCTACCTAATTTTGTGGTTTTAATCATGTTTTGCAGATATTAGGTGTAAAGAGACAATCTGAAGAAAATGCTCTTAAAACTGCCAAAAAGTGCCAAATATGGAAAGTTCCAGAAAAGGAAAGTTTTCATATATGGAAAGTGCCAAATAAGGAAAGAGTCAGAAAGCACAGTCAGCCAACTGTCTGAAATTCGAACTGCAGAATCTTTCCTGCCTTATTTAGAACATGTGCTAAGAAAGGAAAGTTTTCAAATAAGGCAGGTTTTCAGAAAAGGAAAGTCTTCAAATGAGGAAAGTGTAGAGACAAAAGCAAATAAGGAAAGCTCAGTCAGGAAATTATTTGAATTTCGAATCGCAGATCTTTCTTTCCTTATTCAAAGATGTGCACGTACTGCAGCAGTCAAATCTTCCAATTTAGGCAGCAAGGTCTCATCAAGGCACACTTGCCTCTTCTGCGTTCAGTGTTTAAAATTCAAATGAAGGCTCCACCTAAAAAGGAAAGACTGGACATATATCTTTCCACTTCTGCACATTAATGACTGCATTCTCCTGCCTCTTTTGCAATCCATGCGCGCGCCACCTCTTCTGGAAGCATGATCCCCTTAGTACGTGCATATTTCCTTATGAACATCAAGCCACGACTTTTCTTCCTCTATTGGCAGCCTTGGATCGCTCTTCCTTCCTTTTCAAGCACAAGGTACGCTCCTTTCCTATTCTGAAGGCAATCTGCGTGCCAACTTCCTTCTGAAGCCTTGCAGTCCGATTCTTTCCTCTTTTGCAACAACTTGGGCAGCAAGTTGCATATGGGCAGCACCTTGGGCAGCCTCTACACTAATTAGGAAGCAAGGTCAGCATCTAAACTTATTTAGGAAGCACAATCTGCGCCTCCTTCTCTTTCTGAGAGCAAACCGCGCGCACCAACTTCCTTCAGCAGTGCATTTTCGCGCAGCCTTCCTTTTGAAGCCGAAAAGCGCGATTCTTTCCTTTTCAAACACATCTTGGGCAGAAAATACCTCTTGGGCAGTAAGTATGACCTAGGGCAACACTTTTCAACTATAAAAAGCCACATAAGAAGCCTCTACAAGGTCTTTAAGCTCCCCTTGGGAGACACCTACGAAATTCACATCTCTTCTTCTACCTTTCTTCTTTTCTTTTATTTTTGGTTTTTGTTTCAGCCATGAGAGGCTGAAACCTCTTTTCTAGTTGAAGAACAAGTGAAGCTTTAGTTGTATTGTGGATTGAGAGACTTGGACTACATTGTTTATCTTTTGTTATTCAGTATTCTTGTGATTTCATGCTTAAGGACATTATTGCTTTGTTATTTAAAATCTCCATTGATTTTTATTGCAAGGTAATATATTATTGGTTTGAATGATTTTAAGTCCGAAATTGCTTGATTTGTTCAACCATAAGAACACTTGGTGCATCACCAAGGAAATCGCATGATCTAGTGTTGTCTCCATGCATATGGGTGACTAGAATTGGTTCTCTCTATATCTTTATGCAATTGACTATTGTAAAAGGCCTAAGGCTCAAAGACGTTCTTTGACAATTGTTAATTAGTAATTAATTGGAGGACTTTCCCTAATTGATTTAATCTTAAAGAGAGATAATGGATGTGAGAAGCTTCTTCAATCTCCATGGCCAATTTATTGAATCAACAAAGGAACATATGAGTCAATGATCAATCCTATCAACTAAAGTGAATCTGAATCTTCAACTAGAGCTTTTATCATTATTGTTTCCTCTTTATTTTTATTTGCTTTATTTATTTGCTTTCACCATTAGATTAATTGAATCAATCTCAAAACCCCTTTTTTTACTTTACTTGCACTTTATTTTCATTGTCTATTTATTTTCTGTTTGTTTATTTGGTCTTGACAAGAAAGATAGGTAAGTATCAATTCCCTGTGGATTCGATCCTTTCACCACTATCTACAGTATTTATATTGTTGATAAATGAATTGATTATTTTGACCGGCTTCGACAACCGTTCTGTCAGCAGCCGAAAGGCTGCCTCCCCAGCCATGTTCGGCGGCCGAAAGTTCCTTCGGCTGCCAAACGTGGTTTCTGCCAAAGGGCAGAAACTTGGCTCCCTTTGCACATTTCACCTCCAAACTTATCAAACATGCATCAAACCTATTCTACAACACACAAACACAAGCATACATGTTCCTAGGGGCCTCAAACCATCATAAACCCCATCTACAACACATCAAGCATCCACATTGTTCATGAATATACATTTATACCCATAAACATAACCACAACCTAAACATGCATTCTACCCCCATGAACTTCATAAAACTTACTTAAAACATAATATAAGCTAGAGATCGACTCTTACCTCTTGAAGATCGAGAGTAGAGGCGACCAAACTTGGGGTTGGGAGAGATTTGAGTTCTTGAACCTCAAAGCTCCAAAACTTTGCTCAAAAGCTCAAATCTTCAAAACAAAGTTAAAACAAGTGAAAAACTTGAAAGATCTAGAGGGAAAACATCAAAGATCGGTGAGGGGCGGCGGAGAGCTCACCTTGGCCGAAAATGGGGAAAAACTCGCCCGTTTTCGGCTAAGGGACCCTTTTATAGTGGCTGGCCAGACCACGTTCGGGGGCCGAATGTGCCTCCGCATGCATGCCATGTTCGGCGGCCGAACCTGGACTTCTCTCACTTATGCTTTCGGGGGCCTAAAGCACACCCGCAACGCATGCATGTTCGGCGGCCGAACTTGAGGTTCGGCGGCCGAACCTGAGTTTTCCTCCAATGCTATTTTCATGCAAAAACTCATTTTCTTTCATGCTTAAAACATAAAACACATTAAAACATTTTATAAAAACATGGTTTTACCCTACTAGAGGCTTCCAACATCCGAGATTCCACCGGACGGTAGGAATTCCGATACCGGAGTCTAGCCGGGTATTACATTCTCCCCCCCTTAAGAACATTCGTCCCCGAATGTTCCTCAACTAACATATAGCATGGCATACACATAACATACACATAAAACACATAGAACTCACAAGGGACAAACCTCAGAAAAGATAAGGGTATTGCTGAAGCATGGACTCCCGTGTCTCCCAGGTGCACTCTTCCATATTGTGGTGCTTCCATAGGACTTTCACCATCGGGATTTCCTTGTTTCTCAGCTTCCTGATTTGAGTGTCCAGAATCCGTACCGGCTACTCAACATAGGTGAGATCCTCTTGGATCTCTACATCAGGCTCACTAAGAACCTTGCCCGGATCTGACACAAATTTCCTCAACATAGAAACATGGAAAACCGGATGGATTCTCTCCATTGAAGCAGGTAAATCCAGCTTGTACGATACATTCCCAATCTTTTGCAAGACTTCAAAGGGTTCGATGTACCGTGGAGCCAGCTTACCTTTCTTCCCGAACCGAACCACTCCTTTCATTGGAGACACCTTGAGCAATACCAGATCCCCCTCTTGAAACTCTACTAGTCTTTTGCGGATGTCTGCATAACTCTTCTGTCTACTTGCAGCAGTCTTGATTCTTTCTCTGATTAAGGGTACCACCCTGCTGGTGATCTCTACTAGTTCAGGCCCTGCCAAGGCCTTTTCTCCAACTTCTTCCCAGCAAACAGGTGACCTGCACTTCCTTCCATATAAAGCTTCATATGGAGCCATCCCAATGCTAGCCTGATGGCTGTTATTGTAGGCAAACTCCACCAAAGGTAGATGCTGCCTCCAAGAACCGCCAAAGTCCAGCACACACATTCTCAGCATATCTTCTATGGTCTGGATGGTCCTCTCTGACTGTCCGTCTGTCTGTGGATGGAAGGCAGTACTGAAATCCAACCTGGTACCCATGGCATCCTGCAGACTCTGCCAAAACCTGGAGGTGAACTGGGGTCCTCTATCTGACACTATAGAAACAAGAACCCCATGCAGTCTGACTATCTCTTCAACATACACCTGCGCCAGTTTGTCCACAGAATAGCCACTCCTGACAGGGATGAAGTGAGCAGATTTGGTGAGTCTGTCCACAATCACCCATATGGAGTCCAATCTGTTGGACGTCGCCGGTAACCCCACTACAAAGTCCATAGCTATATTCTCCCATTTCCACTCTGGAATAGGTAGCGGGTTAAGCATTCCAGCCGGCTTCTGATGTTCCAGCTTCACCCTCTGACACACTTCGCAGGCTGACACAAACTGTGTCACTTCTCTCTTCATAGCTGGCCACCAATAAACCTTTTTTAGATCCTGATACATCTTGGTGGCCCCGGGGTGAATGTTGTATCTTGCATTATGAGCCTCTCTCATAATGTCTCCTTTTAGCCCTATGTCATCTGGTACACACAAACGACTCCCATAGCGGAGGATCCCCTTATTGTCGAATCTGAACTCACTGTCCTTGCCTGACTGAACAGTCCTGGCAATCTTCACTAACTCTGGGTCCTCATGCTGTTTCTGAGCCACCTGCTCCAGAAACACGGGTGTCACTTTCATCTGAGCAACCAAGGCACCTGTACCAGACAACTCCAACTGAAGACCTTCATCAATGAGCTTGTAAAACTCCTTCACCACTGGTCTCCTCTCTGCCGTGATGTGGGATAGACTGCCTAGTGACTTCCGGCTTAAGGCGTCTGCCACGACATTCGCCTTACCCGGATGATACTGAATCTTGCAATCATAGTCACTCAGCAGCTCCACCCATCTACTCTGTCTCAAGTTCAAATCTCTTTGGCTCAGGATGTACTGCAGGCTCTTATGATCTGTAAAGATCTCACATTTTACCCCATAGAGGTAGTGCCTCCACATCTTGAGCGCAAAGATTACTGCTGCCATCTCAAGGTCATGTGTGGGGTAATTCAACTCATGCTTCTTCAGCTGCCTAGAAGCATAAGCAATCACCCTCTCATTTTGCATTAGTACACAACCCAGTCCCACACGAGACGCATCACAAAAGACTGTAAAGTCCTCATCACTAGATGGCAGAGCTAAAACTGGCGCTGAAGTCAACCTCTTCTTAAGCTCTTCAAAACTCTCTTCGCACTGGTCGGTCCACATAAATTTCTGATTCTTCCTGGTTAGCCTGGTCAGAGGAGCTGCTATTTTCGAGAAGTCCTGAATGAACCTCCTGTAGTAACCTGCCAAACCCAAGAAACTCCTGATTTCCGTCACTGAAGTGGGTCTAGGCCAGTTAGCCACAATTTATGTCTTCTTGGGGTCTACCTCTATCCCATTCTCTGACACTACATGCCCCAAGAACGAAATGCTCCTCAGCCAGAACTCACACTTAGAGAACTTGGCATACAAGCCATGTTCCCTCAAGGTCTGTAGAACTAACCTCAGATGATGGGCATGCTCCTCTGCATTCCTGGAATACACTAGGATATCATCTATGAAGACAATAACAAAGTGATCCAGGTATTGACTAAACACCCTATTCATGAGATCCATGAATGCTGCAGGGGCGTTGGTTAACCCGAACGGCATCACAAGGAACTCAAAATGCCCATATCTGGTCCTGAAAGCTGTCTTTGGCACGTCCTCTTCCCTGATCCTCAATTGATGATACCCGGACCTCAGATCTATTTTGGAGAAACAACCCGCTCCTGCTAGCTGGTCGAATAGATCGTCGATCCTTGGCAATGGGTACTTGTTCTTGGTAGTGACTTTGTTCAACTGCCTGTAGTCGATACAAAGCCTAAGGGATCCATCCTTCTTTCTCACAAACAAAACTGGAGCACCCCAGGGTGAGGTACTCGGTTGGATGAAGCCCTTGTCTACCAGCTCCTGTAACTGCTCTTTCAACTCCTTCAATTCTGCTGGCGCCATCTTGTAGGGAGGGATAGAGATCGGTCGGCTTCCAGGCATCAGTTCTATCTCGAACTCTATCTCCCTAGCAGGTGGTAAACCTGGCAGCTCGACTGGGAACACATCTAAGAACTCTCTAACCACTGGCACCGAGGCGGGCTCTCTGACCTGACTGCTAAGCTCTCTCACATGAGCCAAATACCCCTGACATCCCCTCCTGAGCAACCTACGAGCTTGAAGAGCTGATATCAGACCTCTAGGTGTACCCCTCCTGTCTCCTCTGAAGACAACCTCAGACCCATCCTGACCTCTGAACCTGACTACCTTATCCCTGCAGTCCAAGGTAGCACCATGGGTAGATAACCAGTCCATCCCTAGAATGACGTCAAAATCTGTCAAATCTAGAACCACTAGGTCGGCGGACAAGCATCTTCCCTCAACAAACACAGGACTACACTGGCAGACTGACTCTACCACTGATGGATCACACTTGGGTCCACTAACCCAGAGAGGACACTCTAACCCAGAAGTCATCAGACCTAACCTCCCCACGGCTCTCGGAGCAATAAAAGAATGAGATGCACCAGGGTCCATCAAGGCATACACATCTGAACAACCAATGATTAAGTTACCTGCCACTACGGTGTTAGATGCATCTGCCTCCTGCTGTGTCATTGTGAAGATCCGTGCTGGAGCTGATGGACCTTCACCTCTGAAACCCGCTGAAGAAGAGGCTGCCCCTCTCCCTCTGCCTCTGCCACTGGCCTGAGTCATGGCTGGAGCTGCTGGCTGCGCTACACTGCCTGAGGCTGTCTGCTGGGACTGAGCCATCGGGACTGCTCTTGGACATTCTCGAGCCATATGCCCCTCCTGACCACATCTGAAACAGGCGTTCGTCCCAAACCGACATACTCCCCTGTGTGGCTTACCACACTTTGCACAAACTGCATTATCCGCACCAGAGCTTGAGCCACTCCCAAATCCCAGACTGGACTTAACTTTATTCCAAAACTTTCTTACCCTTGGGCTTACCCCATCTCTTACTGCCTGAAGCTGCTGCACTCAGGGTAGAAGGATCTAATCTTCCCCCACCCGGAGTTTTAGAACCAGAAGGCTGCGACACTGTCTGCTTAACTGTCCCCTAAATGATGGCACTGGCCTCCATTTTCCTAGCCATATCTACTATGGCATGGAAGCTCTCCCTGTCCACGGACTGAATCAAGGAGGAATACCTGGAATGAAGTTTCATGACATACCTCCTTGACTTCTTCGAATCTGTATCCAGACTCTGCCCAGCAAAAGGCAACAGCTCCAAGAATCTGTCGGTGTACTCCTCTACACTCATATCCTCTGTCTGCCTCAACTGTTCAAACTCTATCATCTTCAACTCCCTTGAACTATCGGGAAAAGCCCAACCTGCAAACTCGTTTGCAAACTCTTCCCAAGACATGTTGTCCACTCTCGGGTTCACATAATTCTTGAACCACTCTCGTGCCTTCTTGCACTTAAGCGTGAACCCAGCCATCTGAATGGCTCTACTGTCATCAGCCCCAATCTCCTCTGTGATCACTTTAACCCTTTCAAGATATACAAATGGGTCATCCCCTTTTTCATACTGGGGAGCACCCAATTTCATGTAGTCAGTCATCTTAACCTTGCTCACACTGGCTGAGCTAGGTCTAGAAGGTTGAGTAACTGGGGCTGCTGGTTCTGTAGGTGGTGGAGGTGGTGCAACATTTTCTGAGGTAGGGTTTGCTGGATTTGGATAGTATGGTGGGGGTGGATACATTGGGTATTGTGAATATGGTGGGTAGTATGGTGGGTATGGCATCTGTGTGGGATAAGGGGTGAAGCTAGGGTAATCTGATGTACCTCCCATCGAATACCCGGAATGTTGTGAGAAGTGTGGGTAGTGGGGTGGCTGAACAAATCCCGAGGCCTGAGTGCCTCCTTGGGACTCTCCCATTCCCTCTTCTGACATGCTAACTCCCAGACTGCCATCCCTCCTCTGCTCTACATCCATATCATCCCCCATGTCCTCTGACGCTTCTCCCTGAACTGTTCCTCTAACTGATCTGCTCCTACCCAGATCCAAAGACCTTCTAGGGTCTCTTACTGCTCTGTCTCTGCTAGACCTACTAGACATTGCCCTAGGCAATGCTGGAGGACGGGCGCTCGTGCACTCATCCTCAGGTGGCACTCCAGTCAATCTTGCTGATCGACAAGTTCCCCTCATCCTGTTTTTCTGAAAAACAGCACACATCACATAAACATTGGCATCATATGGTTCATGTGGGCACACATGAACCCGCATCACACATCACATATCATAGCATATCATTAATGTACATGCATATTATCATGGCATTTCACATCATCATGTAAGACAGGACTCCACATCCTATCCTAGTGGACATGATCTTTCCTATTGTGCTTGACCTTCTATAACCTCTATGAGCCCGACACTCTAGGTCCGACCATATGAACCTAGGGCTCTGATACCATTCTGTAACGACCCAAAAATCGGACCGCTACCGGCGCTAGGATCCAGATCGGCTTAAGGCCGCCGGGACCCGTAGCAAGCCTGACATATAACCTGTAAACCTGTATAATCCCATACATGATCAACAACATACATAAAAATTAAAACTTTTCTTTCCATACTCATCAACCAAACTCAACCTGTGCATAAACATTAACATAAAATTGATCCCTCTGTGGGATCTCATCAGTGCCCCCAATGGGTGGCATAGCATATGTTGAGTTGGTTTACATAAACATCATAAAAGTCTCTAAGATCATGTAACGAAAGGGATAACAACTATCTATGGTCAAGCACACCTCTAACATCCATATACATCATTTCATTACATAACTATACTGATTAAGACATTACATTACAATTCGATCATGTCCATTGCTAGCTATTACATAATCATGACTTCTTTACTCTATCCGGACTCCTGCTCTATACTGTACCTGCAAGCCTGGGGGTAAAAGGAGAGGGGTGAGCTAAAAGCCCAGTGAGCAGAACTATAAAACATATTAACACTATGCTCCAATGAAATGCATCATAACACAGACAATTCACATAAGGGTTGGGTGAACTTGTCACCAATTAGTCCAAGCTAACTCTGTGCCAGGCCGTAGCATGGGGTCCTGGTCTTCCTGTCATAACATACATTACTTACCATTGCCCCAGGGCCTCCTCTGGGCTCCTGGTCTTCGAGTCCCATAACCGTGCCAGGCCGTAGAATGGGGTCCTGGTCTTCCTGTCATGGACTAATTGGGTCATCCAACATTCACCCACATCAACAACAATCGATGCAATGCAGCATATTCGTGAAAACTAATGCAATCATCCTATTGCATAATCATGATGCATGAAACATGATAAAACATTCAATTTAAAAGATTAAGTTTAGTTCCACTCACCTCTGGCTGACTCTGACAACACCGAAGCAGCTGAACTCACTGCTGGGGTCCTCGGTTCCTCGGGTCCGAACCTACATAGGTGGACTCAAATGAGGGACCAAACATACTAGAACATATCTCTAAACTACTCCCCAAAAACCCCCTAAAACATCATGAAACAACCATAGAAAAATATGCAAAGAAGGCCTGGACAGGGCACTTTCGGCGGCAGGTTCGGCGGCCGAAAGTCCCTCCAGAGCCGAAAGTGAGGCAGGTTCGGCGGCACCTTCGGCGGCCGAAACTCCCAGATAGAGACGAAACCCATGCATGTTCGGCGGCACTTTCGGCGGCCGAAACTGCCAGACAGAGACGAAAGTCTCCTTTCGGGGGCAAGCTTCGACAGCCGAAAGGCTGCCTCCCCAGCCATGTTTGGCGGCCGAAAGTTCCTTCGGCTGCCGAACCTGGTTTCTGCCAAAGGGCAGAAACTTGGCTCCCTTTGCACATTTCGCCTCCAAACTTAACAAACATGCATCAAACCTATTCTACAACACACAAACACAAGCATACATGTTCCTAGGGGCCTCAAACCATCATAAACCCCATCTACAACACATCAAGCATCCACATTGTTCATGAATATACATTTATACCCATAAACATAACCACAACCTAAACATGCATTCTACCCCCATGAACTTCATAAAACTTACGTAAAACATAATATAAGCTAGAGATCGACTCTTACCTCTTGAAGATCGAGAGTAGAGGCGACCAAACTTGGGGTTGGGAGAGATTTGAGTTCTTGAACCTCAAAGCTCCAAAACTTTGCTCAAAAGCTCAAATCTTCAAAACAAAGTTAAAACAAGTGAAAAACTTGAAAGATCTAGAGGGAAAACATCAAAGATCGGTGAGGGGCGGCGGAGAGCTCACCTTGGCCGAAAATGGGGAAAAACTCGCCCGTTTTCGGCTAAGGGACCCTTTTATAGTGGCTGGCCAGACCACGTTCGGGGGCCGAATGTGCCTCCGCATGCATGCCATGTTCGGCGGCCGAACCTGGACTTCCCTCACTAATGCTTTCGGGGGCCTAAAGCACACCCGCAACGCATGCATGTTCGGCGGCCGAACTTGAGGTTCGGCGGCCGAACCTGAGTTTTGCTCCAATGCTATTTTCATGCAAAAACTCATTTTCTTTCATGCTTAAAACATAAAACACATTAAAACATTTTATAAAAACATGGTTTTACCCTACTAGAGGCTTCCGACATCCGAGATTCCACCGGACGGTAGGAATTCCGATACCGGAGTCTAGCCGGGTATTACAAAAACAATTGTCAATTGCATGAAGAAAGAGAGAGATCCAACCTTAGCTACTCAAACGCATGAGATGTTGCTAGATCATACAATTCCTTAGTTTTTTACACCAAGTGTTCTTAGGTCAGAATATTTCCAGCAATTACGGACTCAAAAATATCCCAACTAACAATCAATTAACTTCGCAATCAAGAATCAAGTGGCCAATTTGATCAAAACAACAAAGCAATCTTAGAATTAAGCACACAATTGTATGAATATTGAACAAATCAAAAGCAAACACTTTATGTTCAGATCTCACAACCCTTTAAACAACCTTAGTTTCAACCAAACTTCAACTAGAATTAGGGTTTTCAGCCACTCATGGCTGAACCAGAACAGAAAATAGAAGAAAAGAAGAAGAAAGAGGAACCGATTTGATGGAAAAGCCTTGGAGTGTGGCTGCCCTTGCTTGGCCGAATTTGAAGAGTTGAATTGTGTCTCTTCTTGTGTTCTTGAGGCCTTTAAATAGGTGTTGAGAGGCTGCCTAGGTTTTCTTGGGTATCCATGCATCCTTTAGAGATTGCCCAAAGTGCCCTTGGTCTTGTATGTGCCTTATGTGGAGTTGCAAGGACTTTTTGGTCTTTGTTGCCCAAGGTGTATCCAAGAAGTCTTCTTCATACACTAAAGAGGAAGGTGGAGCCTTATTTTGAATTTTAAATGTGCATGGCATGAAGTGGGAAACATGTGATCTCCAAGATTTGGCTTCTTGAATAAGGAAGAGGCAGTTCGGGGGGACTTTCGGCCGCCTAAGCTTAGTTTCGGAGGCTGGACTTTCGGCTCTGGAGTAGACTTTCGGCCGCCGAAGGTGCCTCTGAAGGTGGGTGACTTTTGGCTCTGGACGAGACTTTTGGCTTCCGAAAGTGCTTCCGAAGGTGTTTTTTCCAGATTTGGCACTTTTTGGCAGTTTTAAGAGCATTTTCTCCAGAATGTCTCTTTACACCTAATATCTGCAAAACATGATTAAAACCACAAAATTAGGTAGGAAAGGTATAAATAAACATCAATAAGATCATGATAATATGGACTAAAATATGCTCTATCACCTATGCTAGCATGATAGCTGTTATTGTAGGCAAACTCCACTAAGGGTAGATGCTATCTCCAAGAACCGCCAAAATCTAGCACACACATTCTGAGCATATCTTTTATAGTCTGGATGGTCCTCTGTGACTGTCCATCAGTCTGTGGATTGAAAGCAGTGCTAAAATCCAACCTTGTACCCATAGCATTCTGCAGACTCCGCCAAAACCTGGAGGTGAACTGGGGTCCCCTATCAGACACTATTGAAACGGGAGCCCTATGCAACCTGACCACTTCTTCAACATACACCTGCGCCAACTTGTCCACAGAATAGCCACTCCTGACAGAGATGAAGTGAGCAGATTTGGTCAGTCTGTCCACAATCACCCATATGGAGTTCAACCTGTTGGACGTTGCCGGTAACCCCACCACAAAATCCATAGCTATATTCTCCCATTTCCACTCTAGAATCAGTAGTGGGTTAAGCTTTCTAGCCGGCTTCTGATGTTCCAGCTTCACCCTCTGACATACTTCACAGGCGGACACGAACTGTGCCACTTCTCTTTTCAAAGCTGGCCACCAATAAACTTTCTTCAGGTCTTGAGACATTTTGGTGGCTCCAGGGTGAACACTGTATCTAGCATTATGAGCTTCCCTCATAATGTCTCCCTTCAGACTCACATCATCTGGTACACATAACCTGTTCCCGTAGCGGAGGATCCCTTTGCTGTCAAATC
Organism: Manihot esculenta; assembly: GCF_001659605.2. Classification (NCBI taxonomy): domain Eukaryota; kingdom Viridiplantae; phylum Streptophyta; class Magnoliopsida; order Malpighiales; family Euphorbiaceae; genus Manihot; species Manihot esculenta. The sequence continues at coordinate 19,012,063 of NC_035161.2, forward strand.
TGAACTCCTCATTCTTGCCTGACTGAACAGTCCTGGCAATTTTCACTAACTCTGGGTCCTCATGCTATTTCTGAGCCACCTTCTCTAGAAACACGGGTGTTACTCTCATTTGAGCTATCAAAGCACCTGTTGTAACATCCTCTGGGCCCACAACAGTAGATATTGTCCGCTTCGGGTTCGAGGGCCTTGGCCCAGCCTTCCCCTCACGGTTTTGTTTCTAAGGGTTCACGCTCAGGGTTCACGCCCAGCGTCCTTCCCCCGCATCCTTCCCCTCAAAACGCGTCTATTGTGATCTCTTGGGGCTTGCCCTTATAAGGCTTCCCCCCTCCTTACCTCTTTCCAATGTGGGATACTTTCAATCCACCTGCTTAGGGCTTCTACCCCCCTTACAGGCCTGAGCGTCCTCGCTCAGCACACCGTACTCATGAGGCCCAGGCTCTGATACCAATTGTAACATCCTCTGGGCCCACAACAGTAGATATTGTCCGCTTCGGGTTCGAGGGCCTTGGCCCAGCCTTCCCCTCACGGTTTTGTTTCTAAGGGTTCACGCCCAGGGTTCACGCCCAGCGTCCTTCCCCCGCATCCTTCCCCTCAAAACGCGTCTACTGTGATCTCCCAGGCTCTGATACCAATTGTAACATCCTCTGGGCCCACAACAGTAGATATTGTCCGCTTCGGGTTTGAGGGCCTTGGCCCAGCCTTCCCCTCACGGTTTTGTTTCTAAGGGTTCACGCTCAGGGTTCACGCCCAGCGTCCTTCCCCCGCATCCTTCCCCTCAAAACGCGTCTACTGTGATCTCTTGGGGCTTGCCCTTATAAGGCTTCCCCCCTCCTTACCTCTTTCCGATGTGGGATACTTTCAATCCACCTGCTTAGGGCTTATTGGTATCAGAGCCTGGGAGATCACAGTAGACGCGTTTTGAGGGGAAGGATGCGGGGGAAGGACGCTGGGCGTGAACCCTGGGCGTGAACCCTTAGAAACAAACCGTGAGGGGAAGGCTGGGCCAAGGCCCTCGAACCCGAAGCGGACAATATCTACTGTTGTGGGCCCAGAGGATGTTACAATTGGTATTAGAGCCTGGGCCTCACGAGTACGGTGTGTTGAGCGAGGACGCTCAGGCCTGTAAGGGGGGTAGAAGCCCTAAGCAGGTGGATTGAAAGTATCCCACATCGGAAAGAGGTAAGGAGGGGGGAAGCCTTATAAGGGCAAGCCCCAAGAGATCACAGTAGACGCGTTTTAAGGGGAAGGATGCGGGGGAAGGACGCTGGGCATGAACCCTGAGCGTGAACCTTTACAAACAAAACCGTGAGGGGAAGGCTGGGCCAAGGCCCTCGAACCCGAAGCGGACAATATCTACTGTTGTGGGCCCAGAGGATGTTACAATAGGTGGATTGAAAGTATCCCACATCGGAAAGAGGTAAGGAGGGGGGAAGCCTTATAAGGGCAAGCCCCAAGAGATCACAGTAGACGCGTTTTGAGGGGAAGGATGCAGGGGAAGGACGCTGGGCGTGAACCCTTAGAAACAAAACCGTGAGGGGAAGGCTGGGCCAAGGCCCTCGAACCCGAAGCGGACAATATCTACTGTTGTGGGCCCAGAGGATGTTACACCTGTACCAGACAGCTCTAACTGCAGCCCTTCATTAATGAGCTTGTAGAATTCCCTCACCACCGGTCTTCTCTGTGCTGTCATATGGGACAAACTGCCAAGTGATTTTCGGCTTAGGGCATCTGCCATAACATTTGCCTTACCCGGATGGTACTGATTTTGCAATCATAGTCACTAAGCAGTTCCACCCATCTTCTCTGCCTTAGGTTCAACTCTTTCTGACTCAAGATGTACTACAAGCTCTTATGATCTGTGAAGATCTCACATTTAACCCCATAAAGGTAATGCCTCCACATCTTGAGTGCGAAGATCACAGCTGCCATCTCTAGATCGTGTGTAGGATAATTCAACTCATACTTCTTCAGCTGCCTAGAAGCATAATCAATTACCCTCTCATTTTGCATCAACACACAACCTAGTCCCACACGGGACGCATCACAAAATACTGTGAAGTCTTCATTACTGGTAGGCAGAGCTAACACCGGTGCTGACGTCAACCTTTTCTTCAGCTCTTTAAAGCTTTCCTCACACTGCTCAGACCACACAAACCTCTAATTCTTCTTGGTTAATCTGGTCATAGGAGCGGCAATTTTGGAGAAGTCCTGAACAAACCTCCTCTAGTAACTTGCCAAACCTAGAAAGCTCTTAATCTTTGTAACTGTAGTGGGTCTAGGCCAGTTAGCTACAGCTTCCACCTTCTTGGGGTCAACTTCAATTCCCTGTCCTGACACAACATGCCCCAAGAATGAGATGCTCCTTAACCAGAACTCACACTTGGAGAACTTGGCATACAAGCCATGCTCCCTCAGGGTCTGCAAAACTATCCTCAGATGATGGGCATGCTCCTCTGCATTTATGGAATACACTAAGATATCGTCAATGAAAACGATATCAAAATGATCCAGATACTGACTGAAAACTCTATTCATGAGATCCATGAATGTTGTAGGGGCATTGGTTAGCCCAAACGGCATTACTAGGAACTCATAATGCCCATATCTGGTCCTGAACGCTGTCTTCGGCACATCTTCTTCTCTGATTCTCAACTGATGCTACCCGGATCTCAGATCTATCTTGGAGAAACAACCTGCTCCAGCTAGCTGGTCAAATAGATCGTCGATCCTAGGTAACGGATACTTATTCTTGGTAGTGACTTTGTTCAACTGCCTGTAGTCGATATAAAGTCTCAAGGATCCATCCTTCTTCTTTGCAAACAGCACTGGAGCACCCCAAGGTGAAGTACTCGGTCGGATGAAACCCTTGTCTACCAACTCTTGCAGCTGCTCCTTTAGCTCCTTCAACTCTGCTGGTGCCATCCTGTAGGGAGGGATAGAGATTGGTCTGGTTCCAGGCATCAATTCTATTTCAAACTCTATCTCGTCTGGGAAGACATCTAGAAACTCTCTGACCACGGGCACTGAGGCGGGCTCCCTAACCTGACTATCCAGCTCTCTCACATGAGCTAGAAACCCCTCCTGAGCAACCTACGAGCCTGCAGGGTTGATATTAGACCTCTAGGCATACGCCTCCTGTCTCCTCTGAAGACAACCTCTGACCGATCCTGATCCCTGAACCTGACTACCTTGTCTCTGCAATCCAAGGTAGCACCATGAGTAGATAGCCAATCCATCCCTAGAATGACATCAAAATCCGTCAAATCTAGAACCATAAGGTCGGTTGGAAGGCATCTACCCTCAACAAACACTAGACTAAACCGGCAGACTGACTCTGCCACTGATGGGTCACACTTGGGTCCACTGACCCAGAGGGGACACTCTAACCTAGAGACTATCAAACCCAACCTCTCTATGGCTCTCGAAGCAATAAAAGAATGAGAAGCACCAGGGTCTATTAAAGCATGCACATCTGAACAACCAATGATGAGATTACCTGACACCACGGTGTTGGATGTGTTTGCCTCCTGCTGTGTCATAGTGAAGATCCGAGCTGGAGCTGATGGACCTTCACCCCGAGAACCTACTGAAGAAGAGGCTGCCCTCTCCCTCTGCCTCTGCCACTGCCCTGAGTCACGGCTGGAGCTACTGGCTGAGCCACACTACCAAAAGCCGTCTGCTGGGACTGTGCCATAAAAGGTGCCCTAGGACACTCCCGAGCCATGTGTCCCTCCTGCCCAACCTGAAGCAAGCTGATGTCCCAAACCGACATAGTCTCTTGTGTGGCTTACCACACCTCAAACATTCTGAACCATCTGAACCTGAGCTCGAGCTACCGCCTAATCCCAGACCTGACTTCAAACGGTTCCAGAACTTATTCTTCTTTGGCTTTTTAGTGGTACTGCTCCACTTTTTACTGCCTGAAGCTGCTGCACTCCGAGAAGAGGGGTCTAACTTTCCCCTGCCTGGGGTTATGGAACCCGAGGGCTATGCCACTTGCTGCTTAACTGTCCCCTGAATAATGGCACTGGCCTCCATCTTCCGTGCTGCATCCACTATGGTGTGGAAGTCCTCTCTCTCTGCTGCCAAAATTAGGGAGGAATACCTGGGGTGGAGCCTCATGGTATACCTTCTGGCCTTCTTCTGATCTGTATCATATGCTTGGCCCACATATTGCAGCAACTCCAGAAACTTGTCTGTGTATTCATCTACACTCATCTCCTCTGTTTGCCTTAACTGTTCAAACTCAACCACCTTTAGCTCCCTTGAACTATCCGAAAAAGCCCATCCTGCAAACTCATTAGCAAACTGCTCCCAGGATAAGCTCTCCAATCTCGGGCCCACATAGTTTTTGAACCATTCTCTTGCTTTCTTGCACTTCAGCGTGAACCCCGCCATCTGAATGGCTCTACTGTCACTAGCTCCTAACTCATCCGTTATCATCTTCACCATCTTGAGATACTCAAATGGGTCATCTCCTGTTTTAAACTTGGGGGCATCCAACTTCAAATAGTAGGTCATCTTTACTTTGCTCTCCACAGATGAGCTAGGTTGAGGTGTTTTGATTTCAGGGGCTACAAGTTCTGCTGGTGGTGGAGGAGGTACAGCATTCCCTGGGTTAGGGTTTGCTGGATTTGGATAGAAGGGTGAGGGTGGATACATAGGGTACTGGGGATGTGGTGGGTAAAAAGGAGGGTAAGGCATATAGGAGGGATATGGGTTAAAGCTGGAGTAATCTGATGTACCCCCCATCGGATACCCTAGGCCTTGAGGAAAGGGTTGATACTAGGGTGGATGACCAAACCTCGAGGCCTGAGCGCCTCTTTGAGATTCTCCCATGCCCTCTTCCGACATGCTCATGCCCAAGCTACCATCTCTTCTCTGCTCATCCTCCTCTGATCCCCTTACATCAGCTGACATTCTACCCTGAACTGTCCCCCTCCTGCTTACATCAAAAGACCTTCTAGGGTCCCTTGACGTTCCCACTCTACTTGATCTGCATGACATTGCCCTTGGCAAAGTAGGGGGACGGGCATCCATGCCCTCATTCTCTGGTGGGACTCCAGTCAATCGTGCAGATCGACGAGTGCCTCGCATTTTGATTTCTAAAACACAACATAAAACACATAAACATTAACATCATATGGTTCATGTGGAAGCACATGAACCCGCACCACATACATCACATATCATTAATGCACATGCATATTATCATGGCATTTCACATTATCATCAAGACAGGACTCCACATCCTATCCTAGTGGACATGATTTTTCCTATTGTGCTTGCCCTTCTATGACCTCTATGAGCCCGACACTCTCTAGGTCCGACCATATGAACCTAGGGCTCTGATACCAATCTGTAACGACTCGAAAACCGGACCGCTACCGGCGATAGGATCTAGATCGACTTAATGTCGCCGGGACCCGTAGTAAGCCTACTATACATCCTGTAATACCCGGCTAGACTCCGGTATCGGAATTCCTACCGTCCGGTGGAATCTCGGATGTCGGAAGCCTCTAGTAGGGTAGAAACATGTTTTCATAAAATGTTTTAAAGTATTTCATGGTTTTAAGTATGAAAATTTAATGAGTTTTTGCATGAAAAGTCCTTGGAGGAAAACCCAGGTTCGGCCGCCGAAAGTTAAGTTCGGCCGCCGAACATGCATGCGTTTTGGAGGCACGTTAGACCCCCGAAAGCATGAGTGAGGGCAGTCCAGGTTCGGCCGCCGAACATGGCATGCATGCGGAGGCACATTCGGCCCCCGAACGTGGCCTGGCCAGCCACCTATAAAAGGGTCCCTTAGGTCCGCACGGGCGAGCTTTTTCTCCCCCGTTGTCGGCCAAGGTGAGTCTCCGCCACCCCTCCCTCGATCTTGAGTGTTTTCCTTAGATCTTCCATGATTTTCACGGGTTTTAACTTCTGTTTTGAAGATCTGTGAGTAAAGAGCAAGTTTTGGGTACTTGGAGGTTCAAAGAGCTCAATCTCTCCATCTCCAAGCTAGGATCGCCTTTCCTCTCGTTTCTTCAAGAGGTAAGCTCGGATCCACCCTTGTTATGTGTTTTAAGTAAGTTTTAAGTGATTTTATGAGTAGAGATGCATGTTTAGGCTTGTTGATGAGTTTATGGGTTTTGATGTTTTGATGAACAATGTATGCTGATTTTTGTGTGTTTGAAGTGTTGTAGTTGGGGTATTTGATTGTTTGAGACCCCTAGGAACTTGTATGCATGTTTTAGTTGAGCTATATGCATGATTTGAGAGTTAGGAGGCAAATGTGCATAAAGGAGCCAAGTTTCTGCCCTTTGGCAGAAACCAGGTTCGGCAGCCGAAGGCACTTTCGGCCGCCGAACATGGCTGGGGAGGCAGGCCTTTCGGCTGCCGAAGTTGCCCCCGAAAAGAGACTTTCGTCTCTGTCTGGGACTTTCGGTCGCCGAAGGTGCCGCCGAACATGCATGAGTTTCGCCTCTGTCTGGGAGTTTCGGCCGCCGAAGGTGCCGCCGAACCTGCCTGACTTTCGACTCTGGAGGGACTTTCGGCCGCCGAACCTGCCACCGAAAGTGCCCTGTCCAGCCATTTCTTGCATGTTTTTATGTGATGATTTCATGATGTTTTAGGGGGTTTTTGGGGAGTATGTTAGAGTTATGTTTATGTATGTTTGGTCCCTCATTGGAGTCCACCTGTGTAGGTTCGGATCTGAGGAACCGAGGACCCCAGCAGTGAGCCAGCTGCTACAGAGTTCGTCAGAGCTAGCCAGAGGTGAGTGGAATAAACCTTAAAGTTTTAGAATAAATAAAATATGAATTTTTGAGTATGACCCATGCATCATGAATGCCATGAGATATAGTAGGTTGTTTGCATTAGTATTCACGAATATGTTGCATTGCATTTATGATGTTGATGTGGATTGGTTATTGGATGATCCTTTAGTCCTCATATGATATGATGATGTTATGGCATGATATGGTATGGAAGTCCAGGTTGTACCCATTCTACGTCCCTGGCACGATGTAAGAGGAAGTCCAGGTTGTACCCATTCTACGTCCCTGGCACAGTTGGACTGTATGATATGTTATGTTAAGAGAAAGACCGGTTGTACCCATTCTACGTCCCGGCACAGTTGGACTATGTAGAGGACTATAGGTGACAATACCATCCGAGTTGTGATTAGTTGTGATGTGTTGCATTACATAATGGCATGAAATTTTAATATATGATTTCACTATTCTGCTCACTGGGCTTTGTAGCTCACCCCTCTCCCCTAACCCCAGGTGTGCAGGTACAGGATAGACCAGGAGGTTAGCCAGAGTTTTGAAGTATGTGTATGTAATAGCTAGATTGTGGACATGACAATTGTATTATGATGTAATGTAAGAGATTTCAGTATGTTATGTAATGAGATATATTAAGGTTATAGATGTGCTTGACCCTATGAGTATTGTAATCCCTTTTGATACATGATCTATAGAAATGTTTTATAATGTTCACGAAAGCCAACTCATCTCATGTTGTATCGCCCGTTGGGGCATTGAGGAGATCCCACAGAGGGATCATGATTATGATCATGACTATATGCATGTATGTTCAGGTTGAGTTGGATGATGAAAGAAAAGTTTAAATTTTTATGTATGATTGTTGATTATGTATGGGATTATACAGGTTTACAGGTTATATGTCGGGCTTGCTACGGGTCCCGGCGGCCTTAAGCCGATCTGGATCCTAGCGCCGGTAGCGGTCCGATTTTCGGGTCGTTACACATCCTGTCATACCTGATAAATCCCATACATGATCAACATTTCCATAAAAACTTAAACTTTTTCATATACCAAGCTTGACCTGTGCATACACCATAATATTAAACATACAAACCCCATACTAGAGCCCTCATCAAATGCTCTAGCTGGATCAACATTACATATGTCAAGCCTGATTCATCATAACTCATCATTAAAATATTAACATAAGATCATGTACAAAAAGGGATTAACACTACTATTAGGGCCAAGTACAACACTAATCCATAAAGCATTACTTTACATCATTATATTACATCATTTATTTTACATGTCCACTACTAGTCTAATACACTTAACATAGCCTTCAACCTTGGCGACTTCCTGGTCTACCCTGAACCTACAAGCCTGGGGGTTAGGGAAAGGGGTGAGCTACTAAAGCCCAATGAGTAGAGCAGTAAAAATAGTTTATACTCATATGCCATCATGAAATGCATCACATCACAAACAATTCACATCACGGACGAACTTATCACTAATAACCCTCTACATAGTCCAATTGTGTCAGGGGCGTAGAATGGGCCTCACTGGTCTTTCTCTTAACATAACATAACATAACATATCCAATGTGCTAGGGGCGTAGAATGGGCCTCCCTGGTCTTTCTCTCACATTGTGCCAGGGGCGTAGAATGGGCCTCACTGGACTTCCATACCGTATCATAACATGCCATATCGAGGGCTAGTGGATCATCCAATATCCATCCACATCAACATCATATTATGCAATGCATCACGTTCGTGAATTCTAATGCAAAACAACCTAATACATATCATGGCATTCGTGATGCATGGATCATGCTAAAAAGATTTCATTGCTTTTAAAATAAAAGAAGTTCTGTTTTACTCACCTCTGGCTGACTCTAGACTACCTCTGAAGCAGCTAACACTGCTGGCCTCCTCGATTCCTCGGGTCCGATCCTACACAGGTGGACTCAAATGAGCGACCAAATAAACTCTAACATAACTCTAAACAACTCCCCAAAAACCCCCTAAAACATCATAAAACATTCAAAGAAAACATGCAAAGGAAGGCTGAACAGGGCACTTTCGGCTACAGGTTCGGCGGCCGAAAGTCCCTCCAGAGCCGAAAGTCAGGAACTTTCGGGGGCAGGGTTCGGCGGCCGAAAGTCCTTCCAGAGCCGAAAGTCAACCACTTTTGGGGGCAGGTTCGGCGGCCGAAACTCCCCTCCAGAGCCGAAAGTCCAAACTTTCGAGGGCGAGTTTAGGCAGCCTAAACTGCCTTCCCTGGCAGGTTCGACGGCCGAACATGGCTTCGGCGGCCAAACATGGCTTCAGCGCCCGAACATGGCTTCGGCGCCCGAACATGGCTTCGGCAGCCGAACCTGGGTTCTCCAGAATGGTAGAACCCAATTTCGCCTCATGCATTCAGCCATCCAAAACCTTACAACATGCATTCAGCCATTCTAAAATATGCATAAACACATTTTCAAGCATATTGGGGCATAAAACTAGCCTAAACCCCAACAAACATCACATAAACATACATTTATCAATAACCACACATAAACCCTAACAATATACAACTAAACTAATCATGCATCAAAACCCGTAATCCCTTCTTAAAACTTACTTAAAACATGAAAGAAGAGAAGGATCTACACTTACCTCTTGAAGATCGAGAGGAGGGTGACCCAAACTTGGAGATTTGGAGAAATTGAGCTCCGCGGTCTCCAAGCTTCCAAAAACTTTAATCGTAGCTCAAAAATCTTCAAAACAACGTAAAACTCATCAAAAACTTGAAAAGATTGAAGGAAAACAACAAATGGACCATGGAAGGGCGAAATCTCACCTATGCCCGAAAATAGAGAGAGAAAACTCGCCCATTTTCGGACAAGGGGCCTTTTATAGGGGGCTGGCCAAACCACCTTCGGGGGCCAAAGGTACTTCCGCAAACTCCCCATGTTCGGCGGCCGAACCTGAGGTTTGGCGGCCGAACCTGGATTTTCTTCCTTGGTCTTTTTCTTTCAAAAACTCATTTTCTTCTTTATTAAAACCATAAAACACATAAAAATATTTTAGAAAATCATATTTTACCCTTCTAGAGGGTTCCGACATCCGAGATTCTGCCGGAAAGTGGGAATTCCAATGCCGGAGTCTAGCTGGGTATTACAGTTTATTTCTCTTTCAGTTTATTTTTGTTTCAGTTGATTTCCTTGGTCTTGATAAGAAGAATAGGTAAGTTTTCAATTCTCTGTAGATTCGATCCTTTACCACTATCTGCAGTAGTAATATTGTTGATAACCGGAAAGGTTATTTTTTACCGGTTTCGACAACCGCGAGTCAGGTATACGGGTTACTATCACAAATTTTTCCAAAACTACGGGATAATCGCCGCTCTCATAGCAATGTTGCGAAAAAGTAGTTTTCGTTGGACTGAAGAGGCTGAGGTGGCATTTGACAAATTGAAAGAGGCAATGACATCAACTCCAATCTTGGTTCTCCCTGATTTTGAACTAACCTTTATCATAGAATGTGATGCCTCAGGTACAGGAATCGGAACTGTTCTGATATAGCAAAACAAACCAGTGGCATACTTTAGCCGTTCAATGGCAATACGCCATCAGAACCTTCTAGCGTATGAAAGAGAGATGATCGAGTTGGTGAAGGCAATCAAATATTGGCATTCTTATCTTTGGGGTCGGGAGTTTATTGTTCGAATGGACCACTACAAACTCAAATATCTGTTAGAGCAGCGCCATCTCTCTTCTTCTCAGCAACACTGTGTCAGTAAACTTATGGACTTTTATTTTACAGTTGAATACAAAGCTGGAAAATCTAATATAGTTGCTGATGCACCCTCTCGATGGGATGTTGATCAATCTGCCATCTTAGCAGTTTCTATACCCCAACTAAGCCTGTTTGACGATATTCAGAAAGAGCAGCATGATTCAGAAGAAGTGCATAAACGAATCGCTGCGATTCATACTGAAGCAGCCACTTCCAAATGGAGTTTTAAGAATGGTTTTCTCTTTTACAACAACAGAGTTTACCTTCCCCATAACTCCCCATCTATTCAACTAGTGGTCAGTGCTCTCCATAACCAAGACCATGAAGGATACCAAAAAATCATGTACATAATTACAAGGGATTTTTTTTTTTGTTTGGAATGAAGCAATGTGTGAGAGATTTTGTACGCTCTTGTGATACATGTTAGAGGCATAAAACAGAGACTTTGCAACTGGTGGGACTCCTTCACCCTCTCCCCATTCCAACGCAAGTTTGGACTGATATCTCTATTGACTTCATCGAGGGAATTCCAACTTTGCATGGGAAAAATGTACTGCTAGTAGTCGTCGACAGATTCTCGAAGTATGGGCATTTTCTGTGATTTTCTGGCTTTGTCTCATCCATATACAGCTGTAAGTGTTGCTCGCTCTTTCTTTGATAACATTTTTAAATTACATAGCTTGCCAGAAACTATGTTCAGTGACAGAGACGTGACATTTACAAGTTCCTTTTGGAAAGAACTTTTTCGTTTGAGTGGTACCAAGCTATGTTTCAGTTCCTCTTATCACCCACAATCGGATGGCCAAACGGAGGTGGTGAACTGCACCATTGAAATGTATCTTCGCTGTTTCACAAGTTCTACTCTGAACAAATGGATTGACTGGTTGTCCTAGGCTGAGTTCTGTTACAACACCAGCTATCATTCCTCTCTTAAAACTACTCCTTTCGAAACAGTTTATCATCGTCCTCCTCCCAGATTATTGTCATATCTACCTGGTAGTTCCACCAAGCTGTCGATACTGTTTTAAGGACAAGAGATGAGATGCTGCTCTCACTTCATGAAAACCTATTGCAGGCCTAATAAAAAATGAAGCATACATATGATCAATCTCATCGCCCTTTGGAGTTTAAGGTGGGGGATAAGGTTCTACTATGTTTACAGCCTTATCATCAAACTTCAGTTGCTAAAAGGAGGAATCAGAAAATTTTGGCATGATTCTATGGCCCCTTTGTGATAGTGGAACGTGTCAGTTCCATGGCCTATAAGTTGGATCTTCCTGCCAATTCAAAGCTCCATCCAGTGTTTCATGTTTCAAGTATAAAACCTTATCATGAAGGTCAATCTGCTCCTACACCATTGCTGCCATCTTTTCTGCTGACAGAACCTATTCATCCTTTGGCATTCTAGACCACTGTATTAAAGGAGGAAGTCAAGAGGTTCTCGTCCACTAGAATCATTCTTCTCCTATCGATACTTCATGGGAGAAGGTACAGGCATTCTCCGCCAAATATCCAGATTTGCAGCTTGAGGACAAGCTTCCTTTGGGGGCGGGAAGTAATGTTACCAAACCACTGCAAGTCTATACCCGATTCAGTCATGGATCCAAGTCAAAGTAGCCACATATTGAGCCTCTGAATTAGTCAAATATTTTAGTTATGTTTCAGCTATCTTTTAGTTAATTATTTTAATGATTTCCTATTTGTAGGAGGGTATTCCTCCACTTTTTATTTCATGTGGTTAGTTAAGGAGGGTGTTCCTTTAATGATTCCCTGTTTGTAGGAGGGTATTCCTCCACTTTTTACTTCATGTGGTTAGTTGAGGAGAGTGTTCCTCCATGTTTAAGTAGTGCTCCTTTGATATAGGAAGCAGTTATACTTCCTTTTTGTATTTAAACAATAACATCAATGAAGAGGATAGTTTCCAAAATCAGTTAAGTCTTGAACGCTTTAAGTCTCAGAGGATTCAGGTTCCCTCTTTTAGAGCCTGAATTGTTAATGACTAGAGGTCGTAAAAAGACTCTTAACCCAAACACTCAAACTCCTGTCACACCCTTAACCCACGGACCCATAACCAGATCCATAACCCAAGACTATAACATTCTCTCAAACTCACATAAAAAAGAATTAAGAAAACCCTTCCCTCTTCATCTTCTTTGTCACCGCCTCCTTGCTCTCGCCTTCTTCTTCTTTACTTTTCTTTATTCAATCCAAGGTAAAAAATCTCAAAAATATTTTCTTATGGTATAAAAATATTCTTTTACATATTTTTTGATTGATTTAAATATGTTAATTACCTCCAACATCGATTTTAATGTTAAATTTAAAGGCAACTCAATTTGTACACAAGTTGTTTGGAGCCACCTATTATTGTTGTGTTGTCCAACTCAAACAAAAATGATTCTGAATCCAAAAATATTTTTATTATATTCTTCACAAAATTTCTTCATATATTATTTTCTTAAATCTAATTTTTCTGGATTTAATTATAAATTTTTCAAATTTAATAAGACAATCAGGTCACACTAGACATTTCTAGCATGTGGCATGACTTGAAGGACTTATAACTTGACTTTTTAATCACTAAATTAAGTGATTCTTGTATCTAAAGTCAAGATTGGGAAGTATACTAAAAATTTTATTCTTTGATTTTTCTACGTTCATGCCTTTAAATTAGTATCATAAAATCACTTCTGGAATCTGCCAATGCCAATACCTAAAATAGCTATTTTACGAGGACCATATCTTGAGTTTGGCTAACGATTTTTGGTTGATGTTTTTTCTATTATTTTTATCTATGTCTCAAGTTTATTTTTTTAAATACTTAGATTTTTTTTGATTGATTTGTTATTTTCCATTCAATTTTAAACTTCAATACTATAATCTGCCACAATCAGGTATGTATTTTTTGTAGAATAACTTTGGTTCCTCTTCTGCTCTTACATATTTCTATATTTTGGTGTTTTAATTTCCGTTTTTATGTTATTAATATTAAGGATGTCCGCAAAAATTAAAATACCTGATGATAATCGCCAGATTTCTTTACCCCGGGCCCTGACTAGCCCCATCAGGACGGTCCGCGACCTGGAGGCCTCAAGGCTTCCCGACCAAGCCCGGTGTAATACCCGGCTAGACTTCGGTATCGGAATTCCTACCGTCCGGTGGAATCTCGGATGTCGGAAGCCTCTAGAAGGGTAAAACCATGTTTTCATAAAATGTTTTAATGTGTTTTATGTTTTAAGCATGAAAGAAAGTGAACTTTTGCATGAAAACAACTTTGGAGGAAAACCCAGGTTCGGCCGCCGAACCTCAAGTTCGGCCGCCGAATATGCAGGCATTTCGGGTGTGCCTTAGGCCCCCGAAGGCATAAGTGAGGGAAGTCCAGGTTCGGCCGCCGAACCTCATGTTTGGCCGCCGAACATGGCATGCATGCGGAGGCACATTCGGCCCCCGAACGTAGCCTGGCCAGCCACTATAAAAGGGTCCCTTAGCCGAAAACGGGCGAGCTTTTTTCCCCATTTTCGGTCAAGGTGAGCTCTCTGCCGTCCCTCACCAATCTTTGATGTTTTTCCTCTAGATCTTTCAAGATTTTCATTTGTTTTAACTTTGTTTTGAAGATTTGAGCTTTTGAGCAAAGTTTTGGAGCTTGGAGGTTCAAGAACCCAATCTCACCCAACTTCGAGTTTTAGGTCGTCTCTCTCTCAATCTTCAAGAGGTAAGAGCCGATCTTAAGCTCATTGCATGTTTTAGGTAAGTTTTAAGAAGATTTATGGGGTAGAATGCATGATAGGTTATGGATATGTTTTTGGAGTTTATGGGTTTAATGTATGTTCATGAACAATGTGGATGCTTGATGTGTTGTAGATGGGGTTTATGATGGTTTGAGGCCCCTAGGAACATGTATGCTTGTGTATGTGTGTTGTAGAATAGGTTTGATGCATGTTTGGAAGGTTGGGAGGTGAAATGTGCAAAAGGAGCCAAGTTTCTGCCCTTTGGCAGAAACCAAGTTCGGCAGCCGAAGGACTTTCGGCCGCCAAACATGGCTGGGGAGGCACGCCTTTCGGCTGCCGAAGCCTGCCCTCGAAAGGAGACTTTCGTCTCTGTCTGGCAGTTTCGGCCGCCGAAAGTGCCGCCGAACATGCATGAGTTTCGTCTCTGTCTGGGAGTTCGGCCGCTGAAGGTGCCGCCGAACCTGCCTGACTTTTGGCTCTGGAGGGACTTTCGGCCGCCGAACCTGCCGCCGAAAGTGCCCTGTCCAGGCCTCCTTTGCATGTTTTTCTATGGTTGTTTCATGATGTTTTAGGGGATTTTTGGGGAGTAGTTTATAGTTATGTTCAGGTGTGTTTGGTCCCTCATTTGAGTCCACCTGTGTAGGTTCGGATCCGAGGAACCGAGGAACCCAGCAGTGAGTTCAGCTGCTTCGGTGTTGTCAGAGTCAGCCAGAGGTGAGTGGAACTAAACTTAATCTTTTAAATTGAGAAATTAAATGTTTTATCATGTTTCATGCATCATGATTATGCAATAGGATGATTGCATTAGTTTTCACGAATATGCCGCATTGCATCGATTGTTGTTGATGTGGGTGAATATTGGATGACCCAATTAGTCCATGACAGGAAGACCAGGACCCCATTCTACGGCCTGGCACGGTTATGGGACTCGAAGACCAGGAGCCCAGAGGAGGCCCTGGGACAATGGTAAGTAATGTATGTTATGACAGGAAGACCAGGACCCCATGCTACGGCCTGGCACAGAGTTAGCTTGGACTAATTGGTGACAAGTTCACCCAACCCTTATGTGAATTGTCTGTGTTATGATGCATTTCATAGAGCATAGTGTTAATATGTTTTATAGTTCTACTCACTGGGCTTTCAGCTCACCCCTCTCCCTTTACCCCCAGGCTTGCAGGTACAGTATAGAGCAGGAGTCCGGATAAAGTAAAGAAGTCATGTTTATGTAATAACTAGCAATGGACATGATCAAATTGTAATGTAATGTCTTAATCAGTATAGATATGTAATGAGATGATGTTTATGGATGTTAGAGGTGTGCTTGACCATAGATTGTTGTTATCCCTTTTATTACATGATCTTAGAGACTTTTATGATGTTTATGTAAACCAACTCAACATATGTTATGTCACCCATTGGGGGCACTGATGAGATCCCACAGAGGGATCAATGTTATGTTAATGTATATGCACAGGTTGAGTTTGGTTGATGTATATGGAAAGAAAAGTTTTATTTTTTATGTATGTTGTTGATCATGTATGGGATTATACAGGTTTACAGGTTATATGTCAGGCTTGCTACGGGTCCCGGCGGCCTTAAGCCGATCTGGATCTTAGCGCCGGTAGCGGTTCGATTTTCGGGTCGTTACAGAATGGTATCACAGCCCTAGGTTCATATGGTCGGACCTAAAGTGTCGGGCTCATAGATGTTATAGAACGTCAAGCACAATAGGAAGGATCATGTCCACTAGGATAGGATGTAGAGTCCTGTCCTGTATGATGATATGAAATGCCATGATAATATGCATGTGCATTAATGATATGCTATGATATGTGATGTATGTGATGTGGGTTCATGTGTGCCCACATGAACCATATGATGCTAATGTTTGCTTGTGATGTGTACTGTTTTTCAAAAAACAGGATGAGAGGAACTCGTCGATCTGCACGATTGACTGGAGTGCCACCTGAGGATGAGGGCATGAGTGCCCGTCCTCCTACATTGCCTAGGGCAATGTCTAGTAGGTCTAACAGAGAAAGGGCAATAAGAGACCCTAGAAGGTCTCTGGATCTGGGTAGAAGCAGATCAGTGAGGGGAACAGTTCAGGGAGGAATGTCAGAGGACGTGGGGGATGATATGGATGTAGAGCAGAGGAGGGATGGCAGTTTGGGAGTTAGCATGTCAGAAGAAGGTATGGGAGAATCCCAAGGAGGCACTCAGGCCTCGGGATTTGTTCAGCCACCCCACTACCCACACTTCTCACAACATCCCGGGTATTCGATGGGAGGTACATCAGATTACCCTAGCTTCACCCCTTATCCCACACAGATGCCATACCCACCATACTACCCACCATATTCACAATACCCAATGTATCCACCCCCACCTTACTATCCAAATCCAGCAAACCCTACCTCAGAAAATGTTGCACCACCTCCACCACCTACAGAACCAGCAGCCCCAGTTACTCAACCTTCGAGACCTAGCTCAGCCAGTGGGAGCAAGGTCAAGATGACTGAATACATGAAGCTGGGTGCTCCCCAGTTTGAGTCAGGTGATGACCTGTTTGTGTATCTTGAGAGGGTCAAGACTATTACAGAGGAGTTAGGGGCGGATGACAGTAGAGCCATCCAGATGGCTGGGTTCACATTAAAATGCAAGAAAGCCCGAGAGTGGTTTAAGAGTTATGTGAGCCCGAGGGTGGAAAGCTTGTCTTGGGAAGAGTTTGCAAATGAGTTTGCAGGATGGGCTTTTCCCGATAGTTCAAGGGAGCTGAAAATGATAGAGTTTGAACAGTTGAGGCAGACAGAGGATATGAGTGTAGAGGAGTACACCGACAGATTCTTGGAGTTGTTGCCTTTTGCTGGGCAGAGTCTAGATACAGATTCGAAGAAGTCAAGGAGGTATGTCATGAAACTTCATTCCAGGTATTCCTCCTTGATTCAGTCAGTGGACAGGGAGAGCTTCCATGCCATAGTAGATATGGCCAGGAAAATGGAGGCCAGTGCCATCATTTAGGGGACAGTTAAGCAGACAGTGGCACAGCCTTTTGGTTCTAAAACTCTGGGTGGGGGAAGGTTAGATCCCTCTACCCTGAGTGCAACAGCCTCAGGCAGTAAGAGATGGGGTAAACCCAAGGGTAAGAAGAGCAAGTTCTGGAGCAAAGTCAAGTCCAGTCTGGGATTTAGGAGTGGCTCAAGCTCTGGTGCTGATAATGCAGTTTGTGCGAGGTGTGGTAGGCCACACAAGGGAGTATGTCGGTTTGGGATGAACGCCTGCTTCAAATATGGTCAGGAGGGGCATATGGCTCGAGAATGTCCAAGAGCAGTCCCGATGGCTCAGTCCCAGCAGACAGCCTCAGGCAGTGTAGTGCAACCAGCAGCTCCAGCCATAACTCAAGCCAGTGGCAGAGGCAGAGGGAGAGGGGCAGCCTCTTCTTCAGCGGGTTTCAGAGGTGAAGGTCCATCAGCTCCAGCACGAATCTTCACAATGACACAGCAGGAGGCAGATGCATCTAACACCGTGGTGGCAGGTAACTTAATCATTGGTTGTTCAGATGTGTATGCCTTGATGGACCCTGGTGCATCTCATTCTTTTATTGCTCCGAGAGCCGTGGGGAGGTTGGGTCTGATGACTTCTGGGTTAGAGTGTCCTCTCTGGGTCAGTGGACCCAAGTGTGATCCATCAGTGGCAGAGTCAGTCTTCCAGTGTAGTCCTGTGTTTGTTGAGGGAAGATGCTTGTCCGCCGACCTAGTGGTTCTAGATTTGACAGATTTTGACGTCATTCTAGGGATGGACTGGTTATCTACCCATGGTGCTACCTTGGACTGCAGGGACAAGGTAGTCAGGTTCAGAGGTCAGGATGGGTCTGAGGTTGTCTTCAGAGGAGACAGGTGGGGTACACCTAGAGGTCTAATATCAGCTCTTCAGGCTCGAAGGTTGCTCAGGAGGGGATGTCAGGGGTATTTGGCTCATGTGAGAGAGCTTAGCAGTCAGGTTAGAGAGCCCGCCTCGGTGCCAGTGGTTAGAGAGTTCTTAGATGTGTTCCCAGACGAGCTGCCAGGTTTACCACCTGCTAGGGAGATAGAGTTCGAGATAGAACTGATGCCTGGAACCCGACCGATCTCTATCCCTCCCTACAGGATGGCGCCAGCAGAATTGAAAGAGTTGAAGGAGCAGTTACAGGAGCTGGTAGACAAGGGCTTCATCCGACTGAGTACCTCACCCTGGGGTGCTCCAGTTTTGTTTGTGAGAAAGAAGGATGGATCCCTTAGACTTTGTATCGACTACAGGCAGTTGAACAAAGTCACTACCAAGAACAAGTACCCATTGCCAAGGATCGACGATCTATTCGACCAGCTAGCAGGAGCGGGTTGTTTCTCCAAAATAGATCTGAGATCTGGGTATCATCAGCTGAGGATCAGAGAAGAAGATGTGTCAAAGACAGCTTTCAGGACCAGATATGGGCATTTTGAGTTCCTTGTGATGCCGTTCGGGTTAACCAACGCCCCTGCAGCATTCATGGACCTCATGAACAGAGTGTTTAGCCAATACCTGGATCACTTTGTTATCGTCTTCATAGATGATATCCTAGTGTATTCCAGGAATGCAGAGGAGCATGCCCATCATCTGAGGTTGGTTCTACAGACCTTGAGGGAACATGGCTTGTATGCCAAGTTCTCCAAGTGTGAGTTCTGGCTGAGGAGCATTTCATTCTTGGGGCATGTGGTGTCAGAAAATGGTATAGAGGTAGACCCCAAGAAGGTAGAAGCTGTGGCTAACTGGCCTAGACCCACTTCAGTGACAGAGATCAGGAATTTCTTGGGTTTGGCAGGTTACTACAAGAGGTTCATTCAGGACTTCTCAAAAATTGCAGCTCCTCTGACCAGGTTAACCAGGAAGAATCAGAAGTTTGTGTGGACCGACCAGTGCGAAGAGAGTTTTGAAGAGCTTAAGAAGAGGTTGACTTCAGCACCAGTGTTAGCTCTGCCATCTAGTGATGAAGACTTTACAGTCTTTTGTGATGCGTCCCGTGTGGGACTGGGTTGTGTACTAATGCAGAATGAGAGGGTGATTGCTTATGCTTCTAGGCAGCTGAAGAAGCATGAGTTGAATTACCCCACCCATGACCTTGAGATGGCAGCAGTAATCTTTACACTCAAGATGTGGAGGCACTACCTCTATGGGGTAAAATGTGAGATCTTTACAGATCATAAGAGCCTGCAGTACATCCTGAGTCAAAGAGATTTGAACTTGAGACAGAGAAGGTGGGTAGAGCTGCTGAGTGACTATGATTGTAAGATTCAGTACCATCCGGGTAAGGCAAATGTTGTGGCAGACGCCCTAAGCTGGAAATCACTAGGCAGTCTATCCCACGTCACGGCTGAGAGGAGACCAGTGGTGAAAGAGTTTTACAAGCTCATTGAGGAAGGTCTACAGTTGGAGTTGTCTGGTACAGGTGCTTTAGTGGCCCAGATGAGAGTGACACCCGTGTTTCTAGAGCAGGTGGCTCAGAAACAGCATGAGGACCCAGAGTTAGTGAAGATTGCCAAGACTGTTCAGTCAGGCAAAGACAGTGAGTTCATATTTGACAGCAAGGGGATCCTCCGCTATGGGAGTCGTTTGTGTGTACCAGATGACATAGGGCTAAAAGGAGACATTATGAGAGAGGCTCATAATGCGAGATACAGCGTTCACCCCGGAGCCACCAAGATGCATCAAGATCTGAAGAAGGTTTATTGGTGGCCAGCTATGAAGAGAGAAGTGGCACAGTTTGTGTCAGCCTGCGAAGTGTGTCAGAGGGTGAAGCTAGAACATCAGAAGCCGGCTGGAATGCTTAACCCGCTACCTATTCCAGAGTGGAAATGGGAGAATATAGCTATGGACTTCGTAGTGGGGTTACCGGCGACATCCAATAGATTGGACTCCATATGGGTGATTGTGGACAGACTCACCAAATCTGCTCACTTCATCCCTGTCAGGAGTGGCTATTCCGTGGACAAGTTGGTGCAGGTGTATATTGATGAGATAGTCAGACTGCATGGGGTTCCTGTTTCTATAGTGTCAGATAGAGGACCCCAGTTCACCTCCAGGTTTTGGCGGAGTCTGCAGGATGCCATAGGTACCAGGTTGGATTTCAGTACTGCCTTCCATCCACAGACAGACGGACAGTCAGAGAGGACCATCCAGACAATAGAGGATATGCTCAGAATGTGTGTGCTGGACTTTGGCGGTTCTTCGAGGCAGCATCTACCTTTGGTGGAGTTTGCCTACAATAACAGCCATCATGCTAGCATCGGGATGGCTCCATATGAAGCTTTGTATGGGAGGAAGTGCAGATCACCTGTTTGCTGGGAAGAAGTTGGAGAAAAGGCCTTGGCAAGGCCTGAACTAGTAAAGATTACCAGCAGGGTAGTACCCTTAATCAGAGAAAGAATCAAGACTGCTGCAAGCAGACAGAAGAGTTATGCAGACATCCGCAGAAGGCAAGTAGAGTTCCAGGAGGGGGATCTGGTATTGCTCAAGGTGTCTCCAATGAAAGGAGTGGTTCAGTTTGGGAAGAAAGCTAAGCTGGCTCCGCGGTACATCGGACCCTTTGAAGTCTTGCAAAAGATTGGGAATGTATCGTACAAGCTGGATTTACCTGCTTCAATGGAGAGAATCCATCCGGTTTTCCATTTTTCTATGTTGAGAAAGTTCGTGTCAGATCCGGGCAAGGTTCTTAGTGAGCCTGATATGGAGATCCAAGAAGATCTCACCTATGTTGACCAGCCGGTATGGATCCTAGACACCCAGATCAGAAAGCTAAGGAACAAGAAAATCCCGATGGTGAAAGTCCTTTGGAACCACCACAATCTGGGAGAATACACCTGGGAGACACGGGAGTCTATGCTCCAGCAATACCCTTATCTTTTCTAAGGTTAGTTTCTTTTATGTTTCATGTGTTTCATGTTGTATGCCTTGCATGTGCTAGTTGAGCAACATTCGGGGACGAATATTCTTAAGGGGGGGAGAATGTAACACCCGGCTAGACTCCGGTATTGGAATTCCTACCGTCCGGTGGAATCTCGGATGTCGGAAGCCTCTAGAAGGGTAAAACCATGTTTTCATAAAATGTTTTAATGTGTTTTATGTTTTAAGCATGAAAGAAAGTGAACTTTTGCATGAAAACAACTTTGGAGGAAAACCCAGGTTCGGCTGCCGAACCTCAAGTTCGGCCGCCGAATATGCAGGCATTTCGGGTGTGCCTTAGGCCCCCGAAGGCATAAGTGAGGGAAGTCCAGGTTCGGCCGCCGAACCTCATGTTCGGCCGCCAAACATGGCATGCATGCGGAGGCACATTCGGCCCCCGAACGTGGCCTGGCCAGCCACTATAAAAGGGTCCCTTAGCCGAAAACGGGCGAGCTTTTTTCCCCATTTTTGGCCAAGGTGAGCTCTCCGCCGTCCCTCACCAATGTTTGACGTTTTTCCTCTAGATCTTTCAAGATTTTCATTTGTTTTAACTTTGTTTTGAAGATTTGAGCTTTTGAGCAAAGTTTTGGAGCTTGGAGGTTTAAGAACCCAATCTCTCCCAACTTCAAGTTTTAGGTCGTCTCTCTCTCGATCTTCAAGAGGTAAGAGCCGATCTTAAGCTCATTGCATGTTTTAAGTAAGTTTTAAGAAGATTTATGGGGTAGAATGCATGATAGGTTATGGATATGTTTTTGGAGCTTATGGGTTTAATGTATGTTCATGAACAATGTGGATGCTTGATGTGTTGTAGATGGGGTTTATGATGGTTTGAGGCCCCTAGGAACATGTATGCTTGTGTATGTGTGTTGTAGAATAGGTTTGATGCATGTTTGGAAGGTTGGGAGGCGAAATGTGCAAAAGGAGCCAAGTTTCTGCCCTTTGGCAGAAACCAGGTTCGGCAGCCGAAGGACTTTCGGCCGCCGAACATGGCTAGGGAGGCAAGCCTTTCGGCCGCCGAAGCCTGCCCCCGAAAGGAGACTTTCGTCTCTCTCTGGCAGTTTCGGCCGCCGAAAGTGCCGCCGAACATGCATGAGTTTCGTCTCTGTCTGGGAGTTCGGCCGCCGAAGGTGCCGTCGAACCTGCCTGACTTTCGGCTCTGGAGGGACTTTCGGCCGCCGAACCTGCCGCCGAAAGTGCCCTGTCTAGGCCTCCTTTGCATGTTTTTCTATGGTTGTTTCATGATGTTTTAGGGGGTTTTTGGGGAGTAGTTTATAGTTATGTTCAGGTGTGTTTGGTCCCTCATTTGAGTCCACCTGTGTAGGTTCGGACCCGAGGAACCGAGGACCCCAGCAGTGAGTTCAACTGCTTCGGTGTTGTCAGAGTCAGCTAGAGGTGAGTGGAACTAAACTTAATCTTTTAAATTGAGAAATTAAATGTTTTATCATGTTTCATGCATCATGATTATGCAATAGGATGATTGCATTAGTTTTCACGAATATGCCGCATTGCATCGATTGTTGTTGATGTGGGTGAATATTGGATGACCCAATTAGTCCATGACAGGAAGACCAGGACCCCATTCTACGGCCTGGCATAGAGTAAGGAAAGACCAGGACCCCATTCTACGGCCTGGCACGGTTATGGGACTCGAAGACCAGGAGCCCAGAGGAGGCCCTGGGACAATAGTAAGTAATGTATGTTATGACAAGAAGACCAGGACCCCATGCTACGGCCTGGCACAGAGTTAGCTTGGACTAATTAGTGACAAGTTCACCCAACCCTTATGTGAATTGTCTGTGTTATGATGCATTTCATAGAGCATAGTGTTAATATGTTTTATAGTTCTACTCACTGGGCTTTCAGCTCACCCCTCTCCCTTTACCCCCAGGCTTGCCGGTACAATATAGAGCAGGAGTCCGGATAGAGTAAAGAAGTCATGTTTATGTAATAACTAGCAATGGACATGATCAAATTGTAATGTAATGTCTTAATCAGTATAGATATGTAATGAGATGATGTTTATGGATGTTAGAGGTGTGCTTGACCATAGATTGTTGTTATCCCTTTTATTACATGATCTTAGAGACTTTTATGATGTTTATGTAAACCAACTCAACATATGTTATGTCACCCATTGGGGGCACTGATGAGATCCCATAGAGGGATCAATGTTATGTTAATGTATATGCACAGGTTGAGTTTGGTTGATGTATATGGAAAGAAAAGTTTTATTTTTTATGTATGTTGTTGATCATGTATGAGATTATACAGGTTTACAGGTTATATGTCAGGCTTGCTACGGGTCCCGGCGGCCTTAAGCCGATCTGGATCCTAGCGCCGGTAGCGGTCCGATTTCCGGGTCGTTACACCCGGCCCGTCCCACTCTGCTTCGAGACAAGACTCCTGCTAAACTCTTTAGTCAAACTGGCCCAGCCCATTCGGACCTGAGACCAGGCCTCTCCCGGGATTGGCCCCTTTCTCTCCAATCCTGTCATGAGGAGAAAAGACAATAAGTCCGGTCACTTCGCAACACTGTCTGCCTTCTCGCCGGAGGGCATTAAATGGCCGCCTGACACAGGAAGGGTCACTGCAATATCTGCACGTACAAGCCCATACGGAAGAAAAGGTGACCCTGTACCAGAAAGGGCGCGACACGCTACTGGAAAAGCAGGATAAAAGGACAAGAACACCCTCCTCTCAGGATAAGCTTAGAGAACACTTTGTAAACCCTATTTTTCTGGATTTCAGATTATCAATTGGCGCCGTCTGTGGGAAACGAAGGAGATCTTTTCATCGCCGGAGTTCCACTCTTACAACACCCATTGAGATCCACAATGGCCAACCACAACGAAAACAACATTCGTAATACCCCCAACGATCTGAGCTCTACTCAGGAGGGGCAACGGTTCTCTTTCTCCAGCCCCGTAAATCCCAACAGCCAAACACCAATTCCCTTCAACCCCTTGCCGAAACCGGCAGGAAACACACCCCGAGTTACCTTATCCAAACAGGATCTTCAAGCTATGGCCCTTCAACTATAAAACACGACTCACTGGTTGGGGCAGATGATGCAGCAAAGGGGACTCAATACCCCAATGAACGTGTTGTCGGTGGTAGAGGAACCCCAAACCAATGAGCCCCATCCTACCTTCAACCATCCTCAAACAAACAGTAGAGAAATCAGAGAAAGAGGGAGAAGGGCCAGGGGAGGAGAAGAACTAGAAGCTAGAGTTCATGGAAGGAGAGTAAGAGAGTTGATAGAGAATGACGAGGTAGACAGTTATTCTGCCGGAACAACCAGAAGAACGGGAAGTGAAGCTGGGAAAGAAGAATACCGTCCAGAGAAGAGACCCAGACAGGAACCGTCCGGAGAAGAGACCCAGACAGGAGGAAGAAAATGTAGATCAAAAGTTGCAGAAACTGATAGAACAGCTCTTAGCTGAACTAGGAGCGAAGGATCCCAACCAAGCCCTTCTACCCACCTCTTCACCATCAATGTTCCAGCCACTCCTCAGTCCAGCATATCCAGCCCGTGGCCGTTCTCACAATGGGGAATAGACATCCTGGGACCTTTTCCCAAGACCACAGGGCAGAAAAAGTTTGTAGTGGTGGCTGTGGAGTACTTCTCAAAATGGCCAGAGGCGGAGGCAATCCCAACAATCACAGCCCGAAAGATGATAGACTTCATATGGGGCAACATCATCTGCAGATACGGAATACCAAGGATACTCATCTCAGACAATGGCAGACAATTTGATTGCAGTGCCTTCAGAGCCTTCACAACAAATATGGGCATATGGCACAAGTTCTCTTCAGTGACCCATCCTCAGACCAACGGTCAAACAGAGGTCACTAACAGAGCCATCCTCCAGGGATTGAAGAAGCGGCTGGATGGGGCAAAGGCGAATTGGGCAGAAGAGCTCAATAGCATCCTATGGGCACTCTGAACTACCCCCAGGACATCCACTAAAGAAACGCCTTTTGCGCTCGCATTTGGCACTAAAGCTGTGGTTCCAATTGAGCTGCAGGTCCCCACCCATCGAGTCCAATTCAATAGCGAGAGCACCAACGACGATAAGTTAAGAAGTAACCTGGACGCTCTGGAAGAAGTTAGGGAGGAAGCTCAAGTCTGAACTACCGCTTATCAGCAAAGAGTTGCCCATTATTACAATCAAAGGGTCAGAGAAAGAAGCCTGAAAGTAGGAGATCTGGCCCTGAGAAACCTGAAAGCTACTGGAAAGAGAGCGGAAGTAGGAAAGCTGGCTCCAACCTGGGAGGGCCCCTTCAGAATAGCCAAAGTGGTCAAGCTGGGGGTATATCAAATTGAAGACATGCAAGGAAACCCAGAGCCTCATGCTTGGAATATCCAGCATTTGAAAAGGTACTTCCCCTGAGATGTTATCAAATGAAAAAGGTCATCAGATTGTACTTTAAAGTGTGGTAATAAATAGACGTTGTTATCATCCGATTCTTTACTCTTCATTTACCATAACTCATGTTGTTTTCATGAAAGAAATAAAAAAGAAAACCAAAATAGGCACCAATGCCTGAAGCCTCGGGGAGGTACAAAACCTCCCGAAGCCACAAAGCCGAACTAAGATGATAAGGCCCCAGGAACCAGAAGACCGGGATCCCCAAGATCTCCCGGCACAACAAGACCGGGATCCCCAAGATCTCCCGGCACCAGAAGATCGGGATCCCCAAGATCTCCCGGCACAACAAGACTGAGATCCCCAAGATCTCCCGGCACCAGAAGACCGGGATCCCCAAGATCTCCCGGCACAAGAAGACCGGGATCCCCAAGATCTCCCGGCACAATAAGACCGGGATCCCCAAGATCTCCCAGCACCAGAAGACTGGGATCCCCAAGATCTCCCGGCACAACAAGATCGGGATCCCCAAAATCTCCCGGCACCAGAAGACCGAGATCCCCAAGATCTCCTGGCATAATAAGACCGAGATCCCCAAGATCTCTCGGCACCAGAAGACCGGGAAACCCAAGATCCCTCAACACCAACAAGCCGAGCTGAAAAGATAAAAGTAACATGAAGTCAAAAGTGCCGACCTGAGACACGCAAACGTAAGCCCGGAGAGGCAAGCAAGGAAAAAGTCAGACTCAGCAAGTTATAAATCTCCTATGACCTAGAAAGAAGCCTAAACATGAGCAGACAAGGCCCTAGTCTCGATTCCTATCGGAGTATAACTAAAAACAAAAAGGCTAGCCCTGCTCATCACCTTAAAAGGTACATGATCCATTTCACTTCGGTTTTATGAATGTCATACGTTTGAACTCGCATTGTGGACGAGTTAACAGAACAGAAAATAGTAAGAGCGCCTGTATGAAGTTATAGAAACTCATGAATTGAAAGTATAGCCAATTGTTAAGAATCGAACTCATAGGTGACGACCTAATAAGGTTGAATCCTGCGAAAGATTAGATAAGCATATAGCTTAAAGGTTTTTATCTTTAAGGTCAATCCAGCTCGGAAAAGGCTTGCAGACAAGAATGTTTTGGTGAAATTGGAAAAATTTATAAGTTAAAAGTTTAGCCGATTGACAGAATTTCAGCCCTGACTGGCTTAAGGGCAAAAGAGGAAAAACGGTATAGTTGATTCCTTAGAAAAATTATGAAGCACATGGCTTAAGTAGTTCATTCTTGATATATATAGCTTAAGTATTTTGTCCTTGACATTTTAGGCTTTTTTACAGCATAAGCAGTTCGGTAAAGCCTGAACAGCAAACAAAAATAAAAACAGTTCAAACATAGATACAAGTAAAAGTCAAATTTCATTGAATAAAGTTACAATTACAACCTACTCTACTGAAGGGAAAACTGTCCTTAAGGGACTTACATGCCTAGGTACGTCTACATCGTTATCTTCTACACTACTATGTACAAAGGGTATAATTTCCCCCCCTGGGAGCCCTGCTTCGTCCTGCTCTTGAGGCCCAGCATCTTCACCTTCCTTCCCCAGCCCGGCATCTGCCTCAGAAGGCCCAGCTGCAGTGCTAGAAGCTCCTTTAGGCAGGGGTCTATCATCCTCCCCGTAGAGCACCTCCTCGCCATTAGAGTCTTCCTCAGCGGCTCGGAGTTCAGCCAACAGGGTGGAGGGAGCATATCTAGCAGTTCTCTGGCCTCGATTATACCCAGAGACGAACATGCGAAAGCCCTTGTTCCATATGGCTGTCTTCATCTCGCCAGAAGCTTTGAACTCCGCAAGTCGCTCTTCGCAGGCCTCAGCTATCTTGGCTTTCAGCTCTGAAAAATCCTTATAACTCTGAAGATAACCCTCACATGCCTGCTGGATATCTCTTTTTAGCTCGGCCAACTCCTTATACTCCCTTAAACGCTCCTCGCACTCCAACTGGACCTTATCCTCAGTCAGTTTGGCATCTTCGAGCAAGGCTGAGCACCTCTTCTCCAGAGCATTGACCTGTTGGCAGAGTTGTTGATTCTGAAGTTGGGACTCCTCTGCCGCCAAGGTCAAGCCCTTAACACTGTCAGCTTGCTTGCTCAGCTCTTGCTCCAGAACCATGACCCGAGCTAGGGCTTCCTCCTTTTGAGCCAGCACGGCATCAAAATCAACCTTCAATAGCTCATGCTGGTGCTGGACCCCCTCCTTCTGGCTCAGGGCCTCATCCCTCTCCCGCCGGATCTCCTTCAAGGAGGACAGCTGCTGTAAAGCCTTATCACGTTGATCTTCTGCCTCAGCTGCCCTCCCATCAGCCCTTCTGAGGGCCTCCAGCGTAGTGTTTAGCTCTATCTGGAGGGACCTGGAGTGTTCCCGAGTGGCCGCGAGATTGCCTCAGGCGTCGCTGGTTGCTGATAAGTTCTCCTCCAGACGTGCCTCCTCAATCCGGCGATCTACAGACTCCCGAAGAGAGTGATCACGAGCATCCACCTCCATGAAAAGGCCCATCACCTAGCATAGAGTGAAAACCGTTATAACAAAGAAACAGAGAAAGCCAAAACAAAAACAAAAGGGACAACTTACCATCAGGAGCATCTCCCTGATTTTATCTCCGAGCTCCCCTCGAGGTAGAGACCGAAATGCCGCTTGCTCCCGGGTAAAACCAGCCAAAAGGCTAGTCAGAGCAAGCAGACGAGGGTCTGAAGCCTCTGTGATCCCCCCGAACATCCGCTCCCACAAGATATCTGCTACGACGCTCGCCGGAGTTTGATGAGTAATATCCTCCGCGTTCAAAATATCGTTGTCAGGAGCAGACAACAGGGGCACCACGGGAGCCTCTTTCTTCTTCTCAAGGGGAGGGAGAGCTGGAGCCGGCCTCCTAGAAGCCCGAGACTTCTTAGGAACGGGAACCGGAAGATGGCGCGGCTTGACCTTCAGGAGAGAGGTGTGCGCGCGGATGGCATTGAATAGGAAGGAGGCGCGCGGATGGTGCTCTGCAGAAGAGGCAGGCGTGCAGATGCTTCTGAATAGGAAGTACGAATTGTCCAGATTTCCTATTTAGGTGGAGCTTCTTTTGAATCTTGAATCTGGACTAAATAAAGGCCAAGTGCATTGAGATCTCCTTCCTGAATAGAGAGTGGTGCGCGGATCATGCTGCAGAAGGAAGTTGGCGCGCAGTCATTGAATACAGAAGGGAAAGTGCATCTGTCCAGTCTTTCCTTTTTAGGTGGAGCCTTCATTTGAATTTTGAACGCTGAACGCAGGAGAGGCAAGTGTGCCTTCATGAGATCTTGCTGCCTAAATTGGAAGATATGACTGCTGCAGTGTGTGCACATCTTTGAACAAGGAAAGAGAGATCTGCGATTCGAATTTCAAATAATCTTCTGACTGAGCTTTCCTTATTTACTTTTGCTTCTGTTCTTTCCTCATTTGAAGACTTTCCTTTTCTGAAGACTTGCCTTATTTGAAAACTTTCCTTTCTTGGCACATGTTCTAAATAAGGTAGGAAAGATTCTGCAGTTCAAATTTCGGACAGTTTGCTAACTGTGCTTTCTGACTCTTTCCTTATTTGGCACTTTCCATATATGAAAACTTTCCTTATTTGGAACTTTCCATATATGAAAACTTTCCTTTTCTGGAACTTTCCATATTTGGCACTTTTTTGACAGTTTTAAGAGCATTTTCTCCAGATTGTCTTTTCACACCTAGTTTCTGCAAAACATGAACAAAACCACCAAATTAGGTAGAAAAGGTGCAAATAAACATCATTAAGATCATGATAATATGGCCTAAAATATGCTCTGTCAGTAAGGCTCAACTGGGGCAGGTCGTTGCAACCCAGAGAGACATCTTTCCAATCCAAGTCTACCCCCCACGACAGACCGGAATCCTTCTTCAACTCCACCACTACGAAACCCTCTATCCAGCCCTTTATAGAGTCCTTGTAGCCCGTGAAAATGGACAATCCACCAAGGGGAGCGAAATATTAGAAACATTGAACGGCCCAGAAGAGGCAGAAAAAGGTCACAAACAGACGCGCTGTGGGTGTGAACCCCCAGCTCCGGCAAACTGACTCGAAAGAACACATGAACAGAATGGAGTTAGGGGATAGCATCCGGGGGGTTATCTCGAAATACTGGAAGACCTCGATGAAGAACGGGGTAAAGGGAAAGGTTAAGCCGTAGTCTCGTTGCTTGACAAAGAAAACTAGGCTGAGATCTTTTTGGGGATCTATCAGGCCAGAAGGAGGAGGATCGGGAAGAACGATCCTCTCGTTCCGGTAAGGAGCCCTAATATGGTAGAGCGGAGTGTCCAAATACCTCCCTGAAAAGAAGTTGGTCAGGGTAGATGGGGTAACACAAGACTCAAGATTAAAAATCTCAGGGAGTTTTGGGCCTTCCATGATAAAAGGAGGAGCGTACCTGAAAAACGATTAGCGCAGGAGAACGAATCGAGCAAGACGAACAAAGAGTAGAGGAAAGCAAAAGTTCAGAGAAGACACAGAGAATTTGAAAATTTGAAACAATAGTGAGATAAAAAGATGTTTTGAGGCAGGCTGTCCTTGGGCGGCGCGGTCATTATAACCCTCGATATTTACCCCCTCATCAATCATGCAATAACTGATGAGGAGGTAAAGGGGCAACTAATAACTGCCAGATTTCTTTACCCCGGGCCTTGGCTAGGCCCATCAGGACGGTCCGCGACCTGGAGGCCTCAAGGCTTCCCGACCAAGCCCGGCCCGTCCCACTCTGCTTCGAGACCAGACTCCTGCTAAACTCTTCAGTCAAATTGGCCCAGCCCATTCGGACCTGAGACCAGGCCTCTCCCGGGATTGGCCCCTTTCTCTCCAATCTTGTCATGAGGAGAAAGGACAATAAGCCAGGTCACTTCGCAACCCTGTCCGCCCTCTCGCCGGAGGGCATTAAATGGCCGCCTGACACAGAAAGGGTCACTGCAATATCTGTACGTACGAGCCCATACAGAAGAAAAGGTGACCTTGTACCAGAAAGGGCGCGACACGCTACTGGAAAAGCAGGATAAAAGGAGAGGAACACCCTCCTCTCAGGATAAGCTTAGAGAACACTTTGTAAACCCTATTTTTCTGGATTTCAGATTATCATCTGAATTTAAATTCGATTCATATTAACAATATTCGAACTCGTTCCAAATCCGATTATTATTTCATGAATAAAATTTGAACCTGTTTAGTCTCATATATTTTAATTAATAATTTATATAAAAATATTTTTCATTAATAATTTTTATTTAAAAAACTTTATATTTCTAAAAAAATTTAAATTTTAACTTTTAAATAAAAATATATAAAAAAAATTTATAAATATTATTGTAAAAAATATTTTTTATTTTAAATTAATTATTTATATAAACGAGTTCGAATATTGTACCCTATAAATAAAATCCGAACTCGATCTGAACTCATCACGAGTAGTATTTTTCAAATATGAATCCGTGCCAAATTCGATTATAATTATTCAAATTCATCTTATTAAAATTCGATTGGATCGAGTATCCGAAAATATCCAATTCGTTGTCATCTCTGATTAACATATCTTTTGTATTAAAGTAGGAGGTAAATGGAGGTTAGGGTTTTTCTTAATTGCTTACAAAAACTCCTTCCTCAATTGGGAGAGATTTTAGTTTCCTTATTCATTAGGATTATTTTTTTTTTATTTCTCAAATATGATATTTCTTATTTTATTTGCTGAAACTTTTCTTTTTAAATTGGGAATTGAAAATTGGGGATTGAGAATAAAATCTGAGACCTCTCAGATTTGCTAGAACTTTATTTTATTTTACTTATTTCTTGCCTATTTTATTTTATTTCAATTATAAAAATTTAATTTCAATGAGTATAAAAGAGAAAAGAAGTCCTTCTTACCTTATTCTCAATGCTTGGTCAACAACCTCTCTGCACCTTGGTGTGGATGGCTGGCTTGCTTTTCTGGACCAATAGATTTAAATCCTTGGAGTACATGATGTAGCTTAATTTCATGTGGAGGTCCAAAGGAGAACCTTGAAGACCCTTGGTAAAAGGTAATGGGCCTAATGATCTTGTAATAGGATTAGATTTATTTTTAATTATTTTATTTAAATTTTGGGTTATATAATTTAGTTCTTTTCCCCTCCCTCCTTTCTTTAACCGTGGGACTAAGAGTTGTGATTCTTTTATTCTCTCCTCTCACCTCATTCTTTAGATATTTAATTTTTGCACCTCACCTCAAATATGCATAGAATTGAAATTAGTAAGTTAGGTAGTTCACTTGACAATCTAAAAGCAATTTTTACATAACAGAAATATAGTTGACATAGAAATTGTCTTACACTTTGACATGAAAAATGACTAAGTAGTAATAATTTTAGGGCAAAATGATCATAAAATTGAGTGTAAGATATATATTCAGACACTTAGTGAATCTTTTGCTACTATGTGCCGAATTGAACATAATCATACATGTTTAGGAATCCACACTTATATCTAAACCAACTATGGTATATAATCAACTTAGAAACACAGCATAGAACCACTTGGTAATCTCACACAAAGATCAAGTAGATATATCATATGCTTAGACTCAATGGATGCGTACAAAATAAGTGCTTGTGTGATTTATCCACATGTAATATTAGCATGCATTTGCTTGAGTAGGGATTTCCTAATTAATACACTAAATGAAAATATAATAAACATGTATAGGGAGTTGATGTTTACTATGAGCAGTTAATTTCAAGCGAAAAGCGTGGCTAATATTCTTCTTTCTTCGTACTCACTATCCCAAATCTAGACAATTGGGTTATGGACTATAAAGGATAATGGATTTCTATTAAGGGTAAGTCACTCAATCACATCCTTCACTTTTATCCTTATTCTCATCAGGGTGGCGATTTCTACTTTTCTTCGTTCTTCATTGAGCAAATAAAATATCTGAATTCTATAGTAGTGTTATAGGAAGGCGAGACTCTAATCAGTTTTGGAGAAATCATGCAGTCTCAAGTGTGCCTTTTAACTGTGGATCAAACCTGTTGATGTAATGACTTCAAATTATCTAAGCAACATAACAAAGGACGCTTCTTACCTTTTGAGATGGAAAGAGATAGAATGAAGGAAAGTTGAGCATTTTGTGTGTTCGTGTGTGTTATGGTGATGGGTTGATGTGTGGGCTTCTAGCATTGAGAGAGTTTGTATTCTTTTAGGCCATCTCCGTAGCGTTGGAATGGCCTCCAACACAATATTAAAATCCTGAAAATTTTTGATATTTTGCTATAATATGGTGTGATACAGTAACAGCACTATTTAATTTTTTTTATTATTTTATTATTACAATATAATCCAAAACTTTATAGGTTTTTTCATAAAAGTTCTTCTTTACTATTTGAATTTTTAAAACTTTTCAATTAGATTTTTATTTTTTTCTTTCTCGTAATATATTATATTTTTATTTTTTTATATATTTTTATAATTATAAAAATTTAAATTAAAATATTCTTAATTATAAATAGTATTTATGATAAATTAATTTATTTATAATATATTATATATAATAAGTAAAATAACACATATATTATAATTAAATATATATACTAATCGAAAATAAAATCAGTAATAACACACTAAATATTTAATATTTCGGTAGATCGGACTTAGATCCAACAATATCATTGAGATATTAACCATATACACATTAGAGTCAGATGACGGTAGTGGTTATTTGTAATTAATATTTAATCAATATTTTTTTTATAATTAATATATTTTTATTTATTTCTAATATAATTGAATATTTGAATATTAGACGAAAATGTAAAATATATAAATATATGAGTGGATATATAAAATAATATGAAATTTTTAAATGAAATGAATAAATAAAGTTAAAATAAAATAAATAATATAATATAATATTAATGAAAGAGAAAAATATAAACAAAATATTCTTTTGATGTTAAAAATGGTATAAAAAATTGAAAATAATATTGTACCATCACTGAAATACGAAAAAAATAGTAACGTTGTAAATGACCTAATTGAGAGTATATACCAATTATAGTTGCTGAAGACTCCCATCCATTTGGTGTTTACAGTCATTTATAGGGTTAGCTAAGTGGAAAATCAATTCTCTCCAAATAATAAAAGAAATTTAGAGATTAGACGATATTCTCTCACTTTCTCTTTTCCCACGGATAACTTGAAACATGGCCAAAATGTATTTGATTTATTTTTTTATTTTTCATTTTATAAATTTAATTTCCTCAGCTTCAAAAAAAAATTAATTTCCTAAATTTAAAATATATAATAGTAATAAAAATCTCCCATAAATTCTATCCCTTGGCCGTTTGGTACTCTAAAAGAGTCTATTTCACCTTACTTCCATTTAATTTGTCCACAAATAATTTTAGATCCAACTGGACTTAAAATATTCAGGGTTGAACCATCCTGAAGCAACAAATGCTTTATGTTTTGATCGGGCCCACCGGACTCTTTAA
Organism: Manihot esculenta; assembly: GCF_001659605.2. Taxonomy (NCBI): domain Eukaryota; kingdom Viridiplantae; phylum Streptophyta; class Magnoliopsida; order Malpighiales; family Euphorbiaceae; genus Manihot; species Manihot esculenta. The sequence continues at coordinate 19,046,194 of NC_035161.2, forward strand.
GACTAACAACACAAAAATCTGTTTTTTTTTTTTTTTCTACTTATTATTTTATCATATAAAACATTTTTTTATTATTTCTTCTATGCTTCTAAAAATTTTGAACCATTGTAAATTTTCACTCATTACCTCTATGCTTCCAAATCTTTTAGATTTAAAGCCAAATTGCAAAAGCCAATCAATTTGTCCAGCGAATAATGTAAGTGAATAAATAAATAAATGATGTATATGTACACACACATTACGAAAAGAAATTAAGAAACTCGTGTGTTTGGTTAAAAATTTCAATACAATTAAAGTAGAAGTTTATATCTTCTCCATCTTTATATACATAACTCTTATTGGAAAAAGGTGATTGTCCTTTTTCTAGAAAAATAATAAATAGAGTGAACGCCAAGCATTTTATATATGCTTCACATATACTTAAAATAAAAATAAATTAATAATTAATTGTTAATTACAGCAGAAATATCTAAAATATTTAATAAATTATATCTTTCTTTAAATGTAAAATAAGAGTATATATTATAATTGGGAGCCGATCAGTTTTCAAATAATTTTTTTTATATGTTTAGTAAATTATTTATCGCCTTTTCTATCTAACTTTTAATTTAAAATGGAAAATTTACTTTTTAGTCCCTGAGGTTTAACGTAATTAACACTTCTGTTCATCTATTTTGGCGACTTAACACTTAAGTCCCTCACTTTCTCTTTCGTCCAAATTCGTAATCCTTCCGTCCATTTAAACCGTTTGATCAAAGAGTTAAAGGTGAGATGTGATAATTTTTTCCAAAAATACCCTTTTTTCAATGTGAAATTCCAGAAGAAGAAGAAGAAGAAGAAGAAGAAGAAGAAGAAGAAAAAGAAGAAGAAGAAGAAACTGCTGCAGAAAGAGTAGGAAGAAGAAGAAGAAGAAGAAGAAAGAAGAAGAAAGAAGAAGAAGAAGAAGAAGAAGTTGCAGAAAGGGGAAGAAGAAGAAGAAGTTGCAGAAAGGGGAAGAAGAAGAAGAAGAAGAAGAAGAAGAAGAAGAGGGTTAATTTTGTCAATTCACGTGTCCCAAATGGCTATTTTGGACGGAAGGACTACGAAGTTGGACAGAAAAGAAAGTGAGGGACTTAAGTGTTGGGTCGCCAAAATAGAGGGACAGAAGTGTTAATTACGTACGTTAAACCTCAGGGACTACAAAGTAATTTTTCAATTTAAATTTTTTTTTCATGGGCTGATAGTTTATGAGATTTAGAGTACTGATATGGGATTCAATACACTTTCTCACCAATAAAATTTTACTGATTGGTGACATATTTGTGGGAAGTCCAACTATGGGTGAGCACTATTCGGTTCAAATCGAAAAAATCGGTCGAACCGAATTAATTTTAAAATTTAGTTTGGTTTTTTATTCAATTCAGTTCGGTTCGGTTTTTAATTTTAAAAATTTTGATTATTTTGGTTCGGGTCGATTTTGATAAAAAAAAATAAAAAACCGAACCGAATCGATTAGTGATAATAATATGTTATTTTTAATAATATTGAGAAATTAAAATATATTAAAATTAAAAATATTTTAATTAAATTTTTAAAAAATTAAAAATAAAGTGTAAAAAATAAAAAAATTATTAAAAATCGAAACCGATCGAATCGAATCGAATCGAATCAGACCGGTTCAGTTCGATTCAGTTTCTAACCAAAATCGATTCAGTTCAATTTTTATAAATACTAAAATTTTAATTTTTAGGTTATTTCATTCGGTTCGATTTTGAACCGAACCGACCGAATGCTCAGCCCTAAGCCCAACATCGGATGGAGAGACTATAATACCATATTAAATTTGGGTCAGGTCTAACTCACTTCAAAAACTAATTCAAAAGATATGAGTGTCTATAAACATATAAAGGACACATTATCCCTTTTTACAACCCACGGGAGATTCAACATATATTAATAAATTATTTATAATTATAACATAAATATTATAAAAATAATTATATTAATAATAATATTTATTTATTTTTATATAACAAAAATATATATATTGAAAAATAATTTATATTTTATTGGCATCATATTTTTAAATATTATATATATTATTTTTAATAATAAATAATATATATATATATATATATATATATATCATTTTATATATTAATAATACGAATATCATATCAAATACATGAAATGTTTGAATTACAATTAGAAATAAATTATGAAGATGAGTTATTAATGATAATTATTAATTATTAATTATTAATTATATTTAACTGTTAAATTAAATAAACTTTTAAATAAATTATAAATATAAATACAAATAAAATAAGTTTATTGATCAAATTAAATTTTTTTTAGGAAATAACGAACTGATATTTTAAGAACTTAAAGTGATTTTTATTGGTTCAATTAAAATAAAAAAATATTTTGTATTTTTAAAATTTCCATGTAAGTAATAAAAATTAATGTAAAAAGAAATTAAGTTATATGGAAAGCCGATTTTTTTTGGATCAATCATTACATTGCCTTTATTTACAGGCTTTATTTACATGTCGCTAACCCATGTATGCTGTGAGATCTTTAACAGTCGCCAGACTTTGTTAGCACATATCACAAAAACTCTCAGTTATTAATGTCATAAAATACGAGGGCACGATAATAAATGTGGCGAATCACCAATTTACGTATAAAATTTATTAAATGTTAAAAAAATTTTAAAATTTTTTTATAAAATAAATAAAATTAAATAGAGTTATAATAATTAATTTATATATTATTATAATTTAAAAAAATTAAATAGATAATAATTTTGAAATAATTAAAAAATAAATAGAGAGTTAATTATTTAATATATAATAATTGAATTTCTTAATATATGACATTCACATGAAAATAGAATATAATAAATTATTTTATATGTCTGTCTAAAATAGTTTGTGAAACTTATGCATTTAATTTATTATTTAAAATAATATATATTGGGATCTAGAATAATTTATTGATCCTATATATTTAATGTAATATTTTTTTAGTTTGATAAATATATCAAGTTCAAATGTAAGGAAAATAAGTAAAACATTTGTATGTGGTTTGGCAAAAGTGGGTAATTCAATTAGCCCTTTGAGCTTAGAATATCTCAATTTCATGGAAGGAAAAAGCAAAATGTCTCTATTTAAATAGCCCAAAGCTTCCCTTGTTAACCATATCCTTTCATTTCTCCTGCTTCCCCTACTCTCTCTCTATCTCTCAAAGTTTCTGGAATTCTTACTGAGTAAACTCTACCTAGATCTACCAAAAACACAAAAGAACATACATAACTGAAACACTAAGGTGCAGAAAGAATATATCAATGGTGGAGATAGCGTCCCCATCGTCTTCATCCTCCTTTATGTCGTTTTGTCAAGACTCCTCTCCCCCACTCCAACAACGCCTCCAGTTCATCCTCCAAAGTCGCCCTGAATGGTGGGTCTACGCCATCTTCTGGCAGGTTTCCAAGGATGCCACTGGCCATCTTGTTTTATCGTGGGGTGATGGTCATTTCAGAGGAACAAAAGAATTTGCAGCCAAAGCTTGCAACAAGCAGAACCAACCCAAATTCGGCTTCAATCTTGAAAGAAAGATGATTAACAAAGAGTCCCAAATTCTCTTCAGTGATGATATTGATTTGGACAGATTGGCAGACTTGGATGTTATTGACTATGAATGGTTTTATACGGTGTCAGTAACACGATCATTCACTGTTGAGGATGGAATTCTTGGCAGGACATTTGGCTCCGGGGCTTTTATTTGGTTGACGGGCAACCATGAGTTACAGATGCACGAGTGTGAGAGAGTTAAAGAGGCTCGTATACATGGGTTACAGACACTGGCCTGTATTTCAACCCCTTATGGAGTTATTGAATTGGGTTCCTCGACTACGATCGATAAAGATTGGAGCCTAGTGCAACTCTGCAAATCGCTCTTCGGTGGAGACACAGCCTGTTTCGTCTCAAAGGAGCCAAGCCTTGAGTCTCACCTTCATATTCCTAATACTTCTTTCCTTGATATTAGCATGTTCTCAGCTTCTCAAAAAGAAACCTCTGTGGAAAAGCAAAATGAAGGCGACAAAAAGAAAGATGCCACTGGTCAAGGTCGCTCATCATCCGACTCGGCACGTTCTGATTCTGATGGAAATTTTGCTGCTGGAAATACTGATCGGTTCAAGAAAAGAGGAAGAAAGCAACTAGACGGCAAGGATTTGCCTCTGAACCATGTTGAAGCGGAGAGGCAGCGCAGAGAGAGGCTGAATCATCGATTCTATGCACTCCGGTCTGTAGTTCCTAATGTGTCAAAGATGGATAAAGCATCTCTACTAGCAGATGCAGTTACTTACATCAAGGAGCTCAAGGCCAAAGTTGATGAGTTAGAGTCCAAACTACAAGCAGCATCCAAGAAATCCAAGATTACCAACGCCACTGACAATCAAAGCACCGACTCGATGGTCAATCACATCAGATCTTCTTCAATATACAAAGCCAAGGCAATGGAACTGGAGGTGAAAATCGTAGGATCAGAAGCCATGATAAGATTCTTGACTCCAGATGTTAATTACCCAGCAGCAAGATTGATGGATGTGCTTCGAGAAGTGGAGTTCAAGATTTATCACGCAAGCATGTCAAGCATTAAGGAGATGGTGCTTCAAGATGTTGTGGCTAGAGTTCCTGATGGACTCACAAATGAAGAAGTGGTGAGAAGTGCTATTCTCCAAAGAATGCAGAACTAAGCTTCAACCTGATCTCCTATTAACCAACAAACATAAAATGTGGTCAACGTGTGTTTGGTTTTTCATTTTCCTCGAATAATTCGCGAAATGTTTTACCTTTCTGCAGTGTGTGCAATTGTAAAGAACAACAATGTTGTTAAAATTGTTGTTTGGGTGCTCTTCGTTTTTCTAGTTTCTGTTGTTCTTAAAATCATTGTTGTTCTTTGAGTGCTCTCCGTACGTTTTTGTTGTTTCTTTTGAGCGCTCCTCTTCGTTTTTGTAGTTTCTCTTGTTCTTAAGAAAATTGTTGTTCTTTCAGTGTTCTTCATTTTTGTAGTTTCTACAGTTCCTACATTAATATTTCGACAGTAAAAGACAAATATTCTACAAGAAGGTGGTCTCAGCTATAATTAAAAGATCCATTGGAACTTGTGGAAGCCAAATCCAAGTGTAGTCTCTAAGAATGTATTTAGCTATATCTAGGAATGGCAACTTATATGGTATTTTTAGGTATTTGATGAACTGAATTCTAATAAAATGAATTTAAAAAATTGTAATCGAGTTTAAAAGATTTAAAAAGTAATATTCGTTATAACTCATAGAGTTTGAAATTCAAATTCATTTATATAAATAATTAATTTAATATAAAAAATATATTTTAGAATAATATTTATAAACTTTTTTATTTAAAAATTTAAATTTAAATTTTTTTAAAAGATATTGAATTTTTTGAATGAAAATTATTAATAAAAAATATTTTTTATATAAATTATTAATTAAAATATATAAAACTAAACGGATTCGAATTTTATTCAGATAATAATAATTGGATTTAATACAAATTCAAATAGTTTAAATTAATTTTTAATTGAATGCGAAATGAATATTATTAATATAAATTGAATTTAAATTTAAATAGTTTAATTTTCAACATACCCCACCCGTTTACATCCTAGCTATATCTCTTCGTCTATATTTCTTGAAGGCAAATCCTTGTTCTTGTCTCTTATTGTTTCTCCATTTCATTCAAACTCATGGAACTAGGTATCCTCCAGCTCCAGTTTCCAGACTGAGTATTATTATATATTAAAGTTGTTATTCTTCTGGAGTTGGCCACTGTGATTCCTGTTCATGTATGTGCTAAGCTCTTTCTCATTAATGGTTCCCTTGCTAACTTAAAGGAATCTACTGATTAATGATTAACTATGTCTTAAAAAGCTTACATTCACATGCATATTATTAAAGAAAAGTAGAAATTATATAAAATGAAATATTTTTATAATAATATTCTCCAGTGATCAATTACTTTATGCAGCATCTTTGTTCCAAACAGGAAAGCAAGCGAATATGTCCTTTTCTTTCTTTCTTTCTTTCTTTTTTTTTTTTTCTCCGTTTTGTTCTATCACTTTTCTGCAATCCTTTCACACGTTCAAAGTTGTTTCTTCATCCCTATGAATATCCACCTTGCTTTTATCGAAAGCAAGATTCATCAGAAACTAAAGTATATACAGTAACTAGGTAGGGTTTCACCCTTATAAGAATTGCTTCTTCATTTTATACCATCTCAAAATTTCATCTGTTTATGCATTTTAATTTCTTAACTTCATTAATCTTTCTTCCCTTTTCATAGCAAAAAAGAAAAGCCATTTTTTGTCCCAACTTGAAGCTGTAACAGAAGTCACCATACAAGAAAGCTATCTTCTTCAGTTTTTCTCTTTAATTTTTTTGTTTTCTTTTTCCAACACCCCACTCTCCATATCCTTTTCTGCAATCAGGATATTCTAAGTCTCTGTAATCAGTCCCTAAAAAGAGCAAATGTAAAACTACTTTCAAATAGAATATGCATTTGAGATTCTGTTTTTCTTTCAGAAATGGGTTTAAATTTCCCTCTGCTCTCTCCTCTTTTTAATGACTTTTTTCAGCCTTTCAGGGATTCAACTGGTTTAAGAATTTGAGGAATACCTTCCTTCTTTTCCATTGTTGTTTACTTTTTTTTTTTTTTTCTTTTTGGGTTGTATTTAGTGAGTGTGATATGAAAATGCATACTTTCTATAATTTCGTCTCTTAATATTTATTAAACAAAGTAAATATAATGTGAGTCTCATTTCTAATAAATAATTAATTTAATTGCATGTTTTTCGATAGTCAGAAAATGACTTTTTATCTATAAAAAAAATTATTTTTAAAAATATTTCGAATATCAGAAAATATAATAAATCTATAGAGAGTGCGAAATGAGTAGTTGAAATTAAACATTTAATATAAAGTGAAAAATTAACAAAATATATTTTTTTGTTGATGATGCATTAATTTTTTAATTACCTACATTAATATTTAAAGTAGGTATATAGATTAGCCTTTAAATTAATCGAAAAAAAGATTATTGTAACTTATTATATCCTTTTTATTATTTAATTTTATAGTTATACACCTGTAAAGTTATATATCTATAATTAAGAAATACAATTAGCTCAGTTTACTGATAAATAATTAAATAAATTATCCAACTTAATCTATTGTAAAATTGAAATTCATTAAATAATGATTCATAACTTCAAAATTGAACTTTATCAATTATAAAAAAAAATAAGAGTATAACAAATTAAAAAAATACAATATTAAAATAAAAGCTCATGAATAGGAAGCACCTTTTTCCACATATAATGGGTATATATATATTATAAAGAAAAGAAATACAAGGCCAAAGCATCAAATCCAACGGATATGGATCCCATGGGTTGCTTTGTTGCCTTGTTTTTCTCGCCATGGAATCATATAAGAGAAGAGGGCTGAAAATCACCTTTTAACTCAATTTTATTTGAAAACTTTTTTGGCATTCTACTTGTAATTGCATTCTATTTAGCACTTAAATTTTATAAAACTCAGTAAAATATATAAATGTTGACTCAAATTAGGCGATTTAATAATAATAATAATAATAATAATAGCTTTTATTTTCTCTCATTTTCTCTTTTAAAAATTCTACTAATTTTTAAACTGACTAGTAGTCGATTAAAATGTGATATTAAGATTAATAAGAGTTATTTAGTATAGAGATTCAAACTTAAATTGAGCTATCAAATCAAATTAAATTAGACGGTTAACTATAATTAAATGTATCAATTGATGTCGACACGAATATAATTAAGAGTTACGATATGACATGATAGATTTAATTATATTAAATTAAAACAACACAATAAAATACGACTCACTTAATACAATTTAATACAAATAAACTCATTAATATAATAAACTAATTAATACAAACTAACAAATTCGATACATTTATTTTATTTTGACAGGATTCAGCATTATTTATTTAATATATTTTTTATAAATATTCAATATTTTTAATATTTATAAAATAGTATATTATATGAATTTTATATATTTATTTTAACATTTATAAATTTAATAACACATTAAAATATAAAACTTAAATATTTAACATTAAATTAGGTGAGATTTCAATATTATTTTAATAAAAAATTTGCAAGACAATATAATATTTAATTTAAATTTTAATAAATAAAAGAGAAATCAATTATGAGAAAATAAATAACTACATTGTATGCCTGTGTTCTTTTTTTTAATAATATAATTATAAGTAGCGGGTCAAAATAGATTGGACTGGATAAGTGATAGGAATAATAAACGGGTTAAATTATGTAATTTTACTAATTATATGAGTCAAATATGTATATTTTTATAAAATTAAGGTGTTAATTAAAATTTTGAAAAAAAGTTAGGGTCGAATAATTCCACTTTATAGCGTTAAATATGATGGATGTAGACGTGAGAGTGCAAAATAACATTTTAAATAAAAATCATAAGTCAAATAATGCATTCATCTTAAAAATAATATCGTAAACAGTTTCAATTAATTGAGAATTTTTCAAAATTTGAAAATAAAATATAAAATTATGTAATTAAGGTATAAATTTAAAAGATTATGGTACCAATTATAGAATTAATAATATAATATGGTTGCATGCGATTGTACTTGTTTGTTTTATCTACCTATAATACACACTAATCATCAATAAAATAAATAAATATTTAATTAGTTACCTTATAAAGTGAAAAATATTTAAAAATAATTCCTTTAATTTGAGATCGATTGACAAAATCTTTCATGATAAACATCAAAAAGTAAATTAAAATTACGAGATTAGTTTAGGAAAAGGGTCCACAAATTACAATATTAAAATAGTTTTTGCATGGAGAATAGATGAAATGAGTAAAATTTTGAGTCACATCAATAATTACGTTTGTATTTATATGTTCCAAATCAGTTGTAAAATCATTCCATTTATGATTATTTCATTAAGACATCATCTATTTTTAATGTTGTCAGTGTCATGCTCCCTTGGCAATTAAGTAAAGAGAAGAGAGGATAGGATTGGAATAGATATGGTTGGAAATTGGACAAATATGATATAGTATCAACTTTGAGGAGATCACATGGCAATAATGTCAGGTAGGTACCCCCAAGTGACGATGACTGAGTGAGAAAACGGTACTACTTGGTTAATCATGCTACACAGTCTTTGTGGTCGGAATACTGTATGAGGTTTGTCCCCCTCTCCCCCAACTCTCTCTCTCTCTCTCTCATCTGCAAACTTTCACCATCAATTTCTCCGTTTCATTATTTTATGTGTGATGGGTCTACTCTCTCCCTCTCTCTCTCTCATCTGCAAATGTTTACCAATGTTATGCCCTATCGATTTCTTGGCTTCATTATTATAAGCCTGGCAGCTATGAAGGGTCTACCCTTCTAGTTCATCGTTAAAAGCCTTTCCTTGCTTTCTTTTCCCTTCCCGTTTGAGTGCTCGTTTTTCCTGAAGTCCTCGTTTACCAGTCTTTTCTATTTTTTTGCCATAAATTATCAATTTTGGTATATTACGCTCTTATTTAATTTAAAATAGTATATTTTTAGAGAGATTAATTTTTTTAAAAATATATTTAGAGAAAAATTATTTTTTATGAAATATAATTTTAATATATTTAATTGGTATATTAAATGGTAAGATAGTGATTATAAAACTAACATAACTATTCACACTTTAAATATATATATAAAACATTTAAAATATAATATTAAATTTAATAAAAAAATTATATATCGACCAAATACTCAACTTTTAAAAACGTAAATACTCAAATCACATATAATCAATATATAATTTTTTATGATAATAACAAAAATTATTATAAAATATAAAGAAATATTTATATTTAGTTTAATTAATTCCTTTTTTATTTGAATATTTATATATAATTTATACAAAATTATATCATGAAATTTTTCACTCAATATTATCTATCAATAAATATAACTTTCAATTTTCCACTAATTTTTATCTAAATAGTTAATTATACAAAAATATATATATAATTAAAAATAAGAAAAGTAATTTAAAATTCCTTGACTTGGAGAGAAATTCTTTTATTTTTTTAATAAAAGGAAAGCAACACACCCACTCCTAGGAAGTTATATAGAACTATAACAATCAAATAAGTTAATATTTTTTATTTTCTAGAAAGGTAAACTTCTCTCACTAAATTGCTTTCAACCAAACGAATTCTATATATATATAATCTTATAATTATTGAAATAAGGTATATATAAGATAGACACACGCTTATTCTTCTTCCTCCCAAAATTCTCCACTTTCTTCTACCGGTTCTTATCCTAAGACTAAGTTTATCTCTCCAAAATAGACATTCAGCAACTATTTTTTTTTATGGCATAGACACTATTATTCAGGTAAATGACTAAAAGTTGAATATATTGAGATAAAATTTATTTATCAAAAGATGATGTTTTTAGTAGGTTGCAATTCAAAATCGCATCTGCTTTTTTTTTTTATTAAAAAATTTCATAATTATGGTTTGATTTATTCCCTTTACTTCTATTTTTTTATTAACTTTCAACATGATTACTTTAAATGGTCTATTAGCTCCAGTTTTGTATAGGACTTGGGTTTTTTTTTTTAAATCGATGGACATAATTACTGATATTGCTGAGATTAAATTGATGATATGGCCAGAAGAGAGTTGCGCTGTGATTGGCTTAGATATATCTATATATATAAAAAAAGAACGTAAGATGGTGGGTGCTCACAGCAGCCGCTCTAATACTCAAGTCAGTATGATGAAGAATAGAGAGAATGCAATTGATTGTTTAGAGCTTTTCTTTTCCTTTTATACTGTACGAAGGTGGAGATAAATATGATATTTTTTTATAATCCAGTAGTGATGTGGCCGGCTACTTGATAAGGAACATCGCCAACTAATTGGTTGATAATCCCACAATTACAGGCGTAATAGAGATATGCGGAGTTGTGCTTGATAACGGTAACTTTTTGTCGAGACTTGCCCTGTCGAAGGAAGGGCGAGCCTTTGAGGATGAATTGTCAATTAAGGTGTCCGGATCTTCCTTTACTCGACCTAAACCGTATTTTCCACTTATCAAATCCTTGCCACGTGTTCCACTCTCATGTTAATAGCTCATGACTTACTTTGGGCAATTGTTATGTAATATCAGAGGTCCCTCGCTAGTCTTCTATTCTTTATATTCAAAGGTGACAGTTTATCTTTTTTGGTTACATAGCACGTTTTGACTGGCCTTTACTGCTTACGTCGTCTTGTCTATCCTTGGTCATGATGGTTGTCTTATTTTTTGAGTCATATTTAAAGCTTTGCGGACTATGCCGCTGTATAAGAATCCTCCTTTCTCTTCTTTTTGTTTACAACTGTCATCTGCGGGAGACATGAATGAGGGGTACTCTTTTTTCTTTTCTTGAGAATAATCAGATTTGTGCGAATGATATCATCATAATCTACGAAGAGCAGCTGAATGTGGATCTTCATGAAGGGGCAAGCATATTGCTGAGCTCTGGGGACTGCAATCAGCTCGACTATAAACCTCTTTCAGCGTTACAACCCCAAGGAGAGGGGTTGGATTGTGCAAGATTGATTCTAGGGTCAGGCCAGAAAGGTAGTTGGAGAAATGGTCCTTCATGCGACTTTTCCTAGATAGATGACGTCTTCCCAAAGGATAAGATCAAGTGAGAGGCTGAGGAGAACCACACCAACTGGGTCCCTGCTAAAAGATTTTTAGAAGATTCTGATGTAATAGAGACTTACCAAATCCCTTTTATCTCATTGTGATCTTTTGTAATGAAAATGCATACTTTGCATATTTATTCTTAGGTTTTTTTTACCAACAATTTAAATAGGAGTTATGTCTCAAACTACGGATTCGATGACCCTCCTTTTTTTACTCCCAAATGAGGGGGCTAAAATATATTCATTTTGCGGGGGCTTAATGCATGGTCTAACAAATATAATTTATCGAATTTCTGTCAAATAGGATTAATACTTAGGCCCATGGCTTGTTGGACTCCCGTCTTTGCACCATAAAATTCCTTTGGTACTTTTTTAATAAAGGGCTTTCACCCAGTGGCTCATCTTGATTCTTGGTCATAAGACTCACCTCATCGACATTAATCTTTAATTGACACCTTTTGCCTTTTGGGAATTAGTATGCCTGCCTCGTGACTGCCTGGCATAAACAACCTGTATATAGGGACCAACGCCTGGATGGTGAATTGACGGAATTCGCTTTGTGACCTTATTTACTGGGACTAATGCCCTGATGGTCTGGCAGAACTCAACTTTTGACTTGACTTGGCGGGACCCACGTTGTGGCCTTATTTACTGAGACCAATGCCCAGATGATCTGACAGAACCCGCATTGTAATCTAGCCTGGTGGAACTCGCTTTCTGGCTTTGTTTAGTGGGACCAATACCTCGATGGTCTAGCGGAACCTGCCTTATGACCGACTTGGCGAAATCCACGTTGTGACTTCTTCTTGTCTCCTTAATCTTTCTTTCTTTTGAAGAAGGCAATCCCATTGTTCCTTACCACTGAAGAACACAACATACGAAAGAAATACCTCATTAACTTATTATTGATAAAATTTTCTTAGATTATAGATATTTTAGGCATGGGGAATGACTTGACCATCTAACTTGGCCAGCATATATGACCCTAAACAAATAACTTTCAAGACCCTAAATGGTCCTTTCCAGTTCATGCCCAACTTACCAGGCCCGACACTAATATTTGTTACATCTGTTCTTTGAGGACTAGGTCCCCCATATTAAAAGCTTGTGGCTTGACCTTACTGTTGAATATTCTGGACATTTTATTTTTGTAAATCGTCATTCTGATTGCAGCCTTCTCTTGTAGGAATTTAGCTTGGTCCAAACTGAATTACATCTCTCTGAAATTTCCTAAAATCTTAGGGTGTTATGTCTTGAAGTTGCTTACTTGGATTTCCAGGGGGATGATTGCCTCGATCCCATATATAAGAGAAAAATGGTGTTTCTCCTATAGCTGTTCTAGGAGTGGTCCTGTAAGCCCATAATATGTGAGGTAACTCCTCGAGCCAATTACCCTTGGCTTGGTCGAGCCTTTTCTTTAGCCCTTGTAGGATGGTCCTGTTTGTCACCTCTGTCATACCATTGGTATGAAGTGATAGGCTGAGCTGTTCTTCAAGTCAATTTTCCATTTCTTACAGAAGTCTTTAAATCTAGAGCTTGCAAACTAACTTTCATTATCAGTTATTACTATTTTTTATATTCCGAATCGAGTGAATACATTTTTGCTAACGAAAGAGATCACTTATTGGGTAGTGATGGACTGTACTGCCTCAGCTTCTGTCCATTTGCTAAAATGATCTACTACTATGATTACACACTTTCTTGACTCGGATGCTTTAAGAAATGGGCCAAGGATGATAGTTGAAAGAAAGGGTAGGGACTTCCAATGGCTGCCTTCATTTCTCTTGAGGATATTTGCATGTACTTGGCATCTTTGATATTTCTGGACAAGTTACTTCGCATCTTGCATTATCATCGGCCAGTAGTACTCTTTTCTGAATGATTTCCAGGCAATTGTATGAGCTCCTTTATGGCTCCCACTGTTACATTCATAGATATCCTTTAGGATTTCCTGTCCTTCCTCCTTTGTAACATACTGCAGCCATGGTTGTGTCGAAGACCTCCTGTATAACTAACTATCAATTAGTGTGTATTTAGAAGACTTCTTTATTACCTGTTTGGCTGATAACTCATCAGCAGGATGATCATCTTATGTCAAAAATTTATATACAGGCATCATCCATGATTCCCCCTCTTCTATAGAAAAAGATTTTTCTACTTCCATTGCTGGAGTGTGAAATTCCCCGAACTAAAATGATTGAGTCAAGTGTTGTTTACCCACTGCCACCATCTTAGCCCAGAGATTTGTCTCTTCATTGTTTCCTCTGGCCACCTGGCAAAGTTCACAACTGCTCTACCCTTCTTTAATCCTCTCTATTAGGACCGAACCTTTTCCTCGTTGTAATACCCGGCTGGAGTCCGGCATCGGAATTCTGCTTTTCGGTGGGATCCGGGATGTCGGAAGTCTCTAGAAGGGTTTGATTTATGTTTTTCTTCAATGTTTTGATCTGTTCATTAAGTTTTATGCATAAAGAACTGAGTTTTTGAGTGAAATGAACCAAGGCAGAAAAGCCAGGTTCGGCCGCCGAAGTTGAGGTTCGGCCGCCGAACATGCATGGCTTTCGGTTTCACGTGTGGCCGCCGAAGGTGGTCTGGCCAGCCACCTATAAATGGCCCTCAGTCGGTTGAAGCGGTCAGAGCATCGTTTCTTTTACTTGCTGAGGTGAAACTCTGTCCTTTGTGAGTATTCTTTCATGTTTTCATTAAATCATGCAACGATTTGATTAGTTTTCATGATTCTTTGAAGGTTTTAAGTTAAAAACTCAAAGTTGTGAAGTTTGGAGAGTTTGAAGGCAAGTTGCTCCAAAACTCCACGTTAGGATCCTTCATCTACTTGTTTTCAAGAGGTAAGTGAAGATCCTGAGCTTGTTTTTATGTTTTCTGAAGGTTTTATGGGGTTTGATGGAGAGAGTTGCATGAATAGGGTTCTCTGAGAGTTTTTGATGATTTTATGTGTACAGCTTGTTTTTGTGTTATTTGAGTTGTGTGTTTGGGGTTTGTACGTAGTTTTTGACCCCTGTGAGCATATACATGAGTGTATGCAAGTTGAGGAAGTGTGGTGTGAAGTTGGAGGGGAGTTTGGTGCATTTGGCGAGAGGCAGGGCAAGTTTCTGCCCTGTTGATGAACTCAGGTTTGGCAGCCGAACCCCTGAGGCGATGTGAGGAGGTGGCTTCGGCTGCCCAAGCTTGCCCCCGAGCCTTTGGACTTTCGGCTCTGGAGGGAAGTTCGGCCGCCGAAGGTGCTGCCGAAGGTTAGAGACTTTCGTCTCTGGAGTGCCTTTTGGCCCCCGAAACTAGCCCCCGAAAGGGTTCGGCAGCCGAAAGTGGAAGTTCGGCCGCCGAAGGTGCTTGAGTTTCGTCTCTGGAGAGGACTTTCGGCCGCCGAACCTGCCGCCGAACCTGCCGCCGAAAGTGTTCTGTCCAGCTTTCTTTTGCATGCTTTGCATGGATGTTAGAGTGAGTTTAAGGGGATTCGTGGGGAGTTTAATAGAGTTGTTCATAAGTTAGTTTGGTCCCTCATTTCAGTCTATCTGTATAGGTACAGACCAGAGGAACCAGAGAGAGCAGCAGTGAGTTCTGCTCCAGAGCCTGCAGAGTCAGTCCAGTTAGCCAGAGGTGAGTGGAACTAAACTTAAATCTTTACGTGCACAATGGAATGTTTTAGCATATCTCATGCATCATGATTATGCCATAGGTTGAGTGCATTAGTATCCACGAATATGTTGCATTGCATAGTTATTGTTGATGTGGGTGAATGCTGAATGATCCAATAGTCTCAGACAGGAAGTCCAGGAGCCTTTGACTACGCCCTGGCAGGTATAGTAAAGACCAGGAGCCTTTGACTATGCCCTGGCAGGTATAGTAAAGACCAGGAGCCTTTGACTACGCCCTGGCAGGTATAGTAAAGACCAGGAGCCTTTAACTACGCCCTGGCAATGGTAAGTACAGAGGTGTTATATACACATATACATATATGACAGGAAGACCAGGTGCTCGATTCTACGCCCTGGCACAGAGTTACTGGGACTATGTGGTGACAGGTTTACTCTTGATGTGGTTTGTTTGTGATATGGTGCATTCCATGAGATCATATTTTAATGAATTGTTTTACTATTCTACTCACTGGGCTATAGAGCTCATCCCACTCCCTTAACCCCAGTTTTGCAGGTTCAATGTACAGTGTACAGGGAAGGTTCAGCAAAGTGCAGAAAAAGAAAAGAGAAGTGTAATAGTGTAGAGTGGACATGTAATGTTAACGAGATGTAATAGTTATGTATTCAGTTACAGATGTGCTTGACTTAGTAGTTTGTGTTGTAAATCTATTGTTATGTACATGATCTGTATATGTATATGTTTTACTGAGTATGTGAAAAACCAGGCTTAACAGGTATGAGATAACCCACCTAGAGCAAGCTCTAGTCAGGGGTACAGAGTACAGAGTACAGAGATAGTGCATGCACAGGTTAAGCCTTGGTTCCGAAAGAGTTTTTATTTTTCACAGAAAATGTATGATCATGTATGAGATTTGCAGGTACACAGAGAGTATAGCAGGCTTGCTACGGGTTCTGGCGGCCTTAAGCCGACCTGAACCTAGCGCCGGTGACGGTCCATTTTGGGGTCGTTACACTCGTATTTTATAAGATTAAGTTCTTGGACTCTAAATTGTCCCTGGCATTAATTAACAACCAATTGTGAGTCACTAAAAATAATAGATTTTTATATACCTAATTCCTTAATGATTCTCAAATCCATTATTATAGTATCGTACTCAATTACATTGTTGGTGACATTGAAAGCAAGCTTTGCTGCGTACCGAAGCTTTTAGTTTGAGATTGCAGTAGGATCCCGATTCTAGAGCCTCCAGCCCCTCAAGCTCCATCTGCCCAAAATTTTTGCTCCTCTATAGTTGATTCAAGGGGCTCCGAAGGTTCTAACGGCAGAGTCATTTTCGCAATAAAATCAGCTGGCACCTAAGCTTTTATTGCCTTCCTTTGGACATAACTGATATCATAAGCTGATAATATTATTGCCTAGATGGATAATCACCTTGACAAATCCAGCTTGTGTAGAACCCTCCGCAAAGAATAATCTGTTTTGACTTCTATGGTGTGCGACTCAAAGTATGGTTTTAGCTTTGTAGCTGACATTAGAACTGCAAACGCCAACTTTTGAGAGCAGGATAATTTAGCTCTGCCCCTTCAAAACTTAGCTGGCATAATACACTGGTATTTTCTCCGTATTGTTTTCATGAACGAGTACCAAGTAAACTATTTTCTATATCACAGATAAGTATAGAAACAAAACTTCACCTTCAATAGGCGGGCTTAGCAATGGAGGAGATGATAAAAGGGTTTTTAGACTTTCAAATGCCTCTATGCACTCTTCCTCCCACTTAAACTTACCTTTGCCTTTTAAGACCTTGAAGAATGGGTGACACCTTTTGGCCAAGCATGATATGAAACGACCTAAAGCAGTGACTCGTCCATTCAACCTCTGTACTTCATTAATGGTTTTGGATGCTTCCATATTTTGGATGGCATTGATCTTCTTAGGGTTTGTCTCTATGCCTCTTTCTGAGATAATATACCCCAGAAACTTTCTAGCTTTTACCCTGAAGGTACAGTTTTCAGGATTCAGCTTTATATCCGCCTTGTCTAGGACGTCAAAGACTTTTCAGATGTCTTCTGGATGGTCTTCCAATGATTGGCTCTTTACCACCATATCGTCTACATATACTGCGAAGGTTGATCTCACCATCTCCTTAAAGATTCCTAACATCAGCCTTTGATACATCGCCCCCGCATTTTTTAAACCAAAAGTTATTACCTTGTAGTAGTAAACTCCTCTGTCTGTTATGAACGCAATCTTGTCTACGTCCTTAGTGTCCATCATGATTTGGTGGTATCCTGAGAAACTACTGCATTACCCGAAGTCGAATCTACTAATCTGTCGATGGATGGTAACGTGTAATGATCTTTTGGATATGCTTTATTCAGTTTAGTGAAATCTATGCACATCCTCCACTTTTTAGTAGCTTTCTTTACTAGGACTGCATTGGCCAGCCATGTGGGATACTGGACTTCCTTTATCAATCGTGCACTCAAAAGCTTATCAACCTCTTCTTTGATCACCTACTACCTCTATGGTGTAAACTTTCTTTTCTTTTGTTGGACTAGTTTCACGGTTTTGTCAATAGATAGCTTATGGGCAATGAGAGCCTAATTCGCACCTGTTACATCTTTTGGAGACCAAGCGAAAGTGGTTACTTGGCTCTTTAGCAATTTTATTAGATGAGTCTTTGTTTCATTGATTAACACAGTGTCAAATCGTACCTTTTGCTCCTTACTTATATGGACCTCCTCTAATAGATCTGTCGGTTTTGGCTTTATATGAGATTTCGGCTTCTTTAGCAAGTTGATAGGCATGGTTACTTTCTTGAGGGTTTTGCTGGGTGTCTACAACCTTCTTTACCTAAACTCGGATTGCCTTGAACCACTGCTATTCCCCCTGAAGCTGGAAGCTTAAGACACATAACACCCATGTTAAATAACGATATCATGGCAGCTTAGGACTGGATGACCGAGTATCACATTCTATGCAAATGGGATATCTACCACCGCAAACTCTGCATACAACTCTCACCTGTATTTTTCTTCATCCAATACCAGGAGGAGGTTGATGGTACCCAACACTGCCATGGTCTTGTCTTCTAATCCTACTGAAGGATAGGAAACTTTGACAAGGCTATTTTTATCTAAGCCTAACTTGTTAAAAAAATTTAAGATGAGAAGGTTAACAAAACTACCTGTATCCACTAATACTCACCTTATCTCGTATCGGTTCAGGACCGAACCTTACCTCTTGCTTGGTCATTTTGAAAGAATCCAACACTTTGTTAGCAGGACTAAATCTTACCTCTTACTTGATCCATGGTTCTTGATCAATAGACAGGACGTCTTCTGCTATACGCTTATTTTTTTCCTTTGCCTTTATCAGGTCCTCTCATAATGACATGTACAATTTCAACCATTTCAAGAGACAGAGAGAAAAGATTCCTTTTTTTAGAGAGAAAATGAACAAGAGCCCAATGTTAATCCAAATGAATAGAGAGAATTCAATGGTTTTTTCGGAAATGGAATCAAATGATGTTGCAGAGATTAGATGAATGATGTGGCCAGAAGGGAGCTACGCTGTGATTGGCTTAGACTTGCAAAGAAGAAAATGTGAGGTGGTGGGTGTCCACAGTAGCCACTTCGATACTCAAGTTAGTATGCTGAAGAATAGAAAGAATACAATGAATTGCTTAGAGATTTTGTATAAGAGAATATTGTATCTTTACCTCTGTGATTCTTTTCCTTTTATACTATAACAAGGTGGAGATAAATATGACATTTTTTGATAATCCAGCGGTGATGTGGCCGGCTGCTTGATAAGGGACATCACCAGCTAATAGGTTAGTGATTTCGTGATTACAAGTGTAATGGGGATACACGGAGTTGTGCTTGATAATGGTAGCTTCGTACCGAGACTTGTCCTGTCAAGGGAAGGGCGGATATTTGAGGATGAACCGACAATAAAAGTGTTCGGGTCTTCCTTTCCTCGGACTGGACCTTATTTCTCACTTATCAGATCCTTGCCCATGTTCTAGTCTCGTAATGACATTTTATGGCTTACTTTGGACGATTGTGATGTAGTATCAATTATATTTTCTAGATTTTTGGTGGAATATCTATAATACTTTTGAGTAGACTTTTAGCTGCCTCAAATGACTGTGACTCCTCTTGAGGCTGATAACTTTAAACACAAATAACCAATGTTAATAAAAATACCATGGCAATTCAGGACAGATCATTCGAGTATGACATTATATGCAAGTGGAATATTTTCCACCACAAACTCAATGTACACCTCTTACTTATACTTCTCATCACCTAGTACAAACGGAAGGTTAACAGTACATAGGATTGTCATAGTTTTATCTCCTAAATCCACTAAAGGGTAAGAAATCTCGGTTAAATCGTTATTGTCTAGCTCTAGCTTATTATAAATATTGAGGGTTAGAGGATTTACTGACCTTCACATGTCGACGACTACCTATTTTACATTATACCTATTCAACCTCATGCTTATGATTAAAGGATCATTAAGTGACAACTTGACTGCCTTATTACTTGGGTTAAATGTCACCTCCTATTCTGCTCATGACTTCTTTTTGACTGATAGCACATCCTCATACTCACATTTATTTTTGCTTTTGAGCAATTAAGACCTCCTGCAATCACATGAATAACCTCTAGGGTTCATTATAATCGATGTTACTTAGATTACTTACCTTTAGATCTATCTTTCTCTCTTCCATGTCCTTCCTTGAGAACTTCCTCAACATTTCATCTCTTATGAGTCTTTCAATCTCATCCTTAAGCTTCTTGCACTCCTCTATGGTATGCCTATGGTCCTCATGAAATTAGTAGTACTTGATTTGTTTCGCCTGCTTGCCTTGTCCGGATTAAGCTTAGCAAGCCATCTGATATCCTTACTATTCTTCTTGATCCACATAAGTACGTAGAATATTTTAAAACTTTTTTGCTTTATAAATTTATTATTCTCTATTTCATTTATTCTTTTCCCTAAACTTTCACTTGCTTAAGCATTGTCAAGAAAGAATTGGCTCAACGATATCCTTCAGATTGACGAGCTTGCATTTGCTGATAAGGGAAATACAATGTAAATAATATTGAAAGTAATGAAAACCAGGAGGAGGAGAACATGTCCTTCTATCAAATGTGTAAGCAATTTAATTAATGAAAAGCATATAATTTCTTATTTTTGTGAGTCCTGTCATTTCAATTGAAGTTCAAATTGAAAGTTGAGTATAAGAAACATTTGTTTTGTCCAATAATTTTTGCCCCTAATAATCTGTCTTGTGCTGTTTTTAAACATAATGGTTATGGAGAGAATTTTATCTTATGTATTTCTTTTTATCTGTGATTTTAACTGTAATTTATTGGTCAATTGTCCAATTTAAAATAATAAAATAAGTGAGATAGATGACGCCTAATAATAGTCATTCTAACTCTCAAGACAATAGTTAAAAGAACAAAACAAAAATTCTTGATAAGATAGTAGTTCATTCTTTCACCGATCAAATAATCAATTTTCAGAGTAAAAATCAAGCTATATTAATAATTAATTTATTTAATAATATATAGTTTTTTTTTTTTATATTTAGACTGTATCAAGTTGTAGATTATATAATATAAAGTTTTTTTATTTATATTTTTCCATTTTACATACATTTAATGAAAAAAATGCCCTTATTTTTTAATTAAAAAAATGAAGTCATGTATGAAAATTAAAAGTAAGAATTCATAAAGCAATTAAAGTTTGCTCAAAACTCCAAATTTCACTTTTTTAGGCAGTGAAAGCAAAGCTTTTATAAGCAAGTAATCATTTCGAGAACAACAGAAAACGCGGCCTTTACTATTTTATTGCCTATTCATGTGAAAACAATACTAGACTATTACCTTTTTCATTGCTTGCTTTGTGACTATTTCCTTCTCTTCTTTCATTTAATATATTACCATATATGGATAATTGATTTTATTTAAATATTTAATTTTAATTATATTTTTTATTAAAATTCGTATTAAAATTTCATAAAATCTTGCTGTTAAGCATTCTGAAATTTGGTTCTGAGATTAATTTCTAAAATTCATAAATCCGAAACCGGCACTATCCCCAGTGTAGCCAACACATGCCACATAGGGTACACATTCAGCGGCAAATGATTTTAGTTAGGCTTGGTTTGTTCTGTCAAAATCAAAATTAGTTTATATTGAAAAAAAAAAAAACTTTTTCTTAATTCAATTCTTATTTAAATTTTAGAATATTTAATATTATTATGTGCAATAAATATGAAAGTTTCAACGTTTTAATAAGTAAAAAAAATCTAATATATAAATTAATAAATATATCTAAAAAACTCAATTTATATTATTTTTCATCAATACTTTAAAAAAATAAATATTATTATCTTGAACTATAATGTTCAAACAGACACTCACACATATCAACCCAAAATTTAAAATGATCAAAACGAATAGACTGTTTTGCTAACAGATAAGCAGCCTTATTCGCACTACGTCTAATCCAATTTAAACATTTTACTTTACATAATAATAACAAAAATTATTTATATTAATACAATAATTAAAAAATTAAAATTATCACCATAATTTATTTTTAATAACATATAAAAATTATAATATTATTTTATATAAAAAAATATCTTCGCCACTAAATATATTAAACAATATTCTTACCATTATTTATAAATAGTATTTGATAAGATAAATAGAAAATTTCTCTTCCTTTCAAAAGGGTTTTTCTGGCCACCAAGGGGCTCTCTCTTCTTCTTCAATATTCTCTTATTCTTTCTTTTTTATATTATTTTTCTTTACATTTTTCACCATTAAAAACTTTTTTAATAATTTTTAATATTTGACTCGAAGGGCAGAAAATTTCTATTTAAACATTCTCAATAGATTCTTAATATCATTTTCTCTATTTTGTAAATCTTTATTTTTAAATCACGCATCATACGATCTGTATAATGGAGTAAATTGAAAATAATTTATGAATTTTAGTAATTAAAAGCATAATACAGCATGCTTTCAACCTCCTGTTAAAAGATATTAAAAAAAGAGAGAGAGATTTAAAATTGATTAATTCAACGGATAAGTTGAATATATTTGGTAGGATCTGTAAAGATTACTTTATTAAAAGAAAAACAAATCACACCTACGGAATAAAGCAAAGGAGCAGTAAGTATCAAACTGAAAAAGCATGGTCGTTATTCATCTCTCTCTCTTTTACAAACCCCATAAAAGTTCCTTCATTTTTTTTTAATTAATAAAAGTTTCTTTTTCTTTTTTCTTTCTTTTATTTTTAAAGAAATTAAAGGATCCTAATTTGAAAAGCGTAGTTTCGGTGCTTTTGCGTATGCAACTTTGCATATTCACTAATCAGACTACGAATATACTTCTACCTTTTTTCTTTTTCTCCATAATATAATATTCAAAATTTAAAAAATGAAATTTTATACAAGACTGCATTTGTTTATGTAAAATAATTTATATTGTAAAAAATAAATTATTCTTCATTATTTAAATGATATTAATAAATTTTTATGTAATAGTATAATAACATTCTCCAAATCTAAAAATTAAAAGGAAGAAAAATATTTTTCTTAAAAATAACTTAATTAGTAAAATATTTTTCATTTATTAATTTTTTAAATGGTATAAACATAAGACAATATGATGTTTTTAAAAAGATTTTTATATAAACAAATAGAGTCCAAGAGAATAAAAATAATTATAATATAAATCTAAATAAATTTTTATTTATTTATAGAAAATAATTTTTATTTAATGTGGAAAATTTTTTTATGAAAAATATTTTTTAATAAGATAACTCATTTTTTATTACTTAATTTTAATTTAAAAAGTAAAACTTATTAATAAATTTATATATAAAAATTTTAATAAAAATCTAAAAATATGAAAAATAATCTGTCTTTCTTAAAAGAGTAAATTATTTTATTTAAAATAGTTTATTTTTTCTTTAATTAAAAAAATATTTTAAGTTAATTAAATTTTTTAAATATTTTTAAATATTAAAAATATTAAAAATATTTTTCTATAAAATATTTTCAGTAAAACGAATTTCTCTCAGAGTTAAAAAATAAAATACATATCGGTTAAAAAGGAAAAAGAATAGCAATGCCTATTTAGGAGATCAAGTAGAATCCACGGGTGTCTGAAAAGAAAACGAGAGAGGATTTGCAAAGAGAAAGCGAGAGAAGAAAGTTGTATGGAAAGAATAGTTTCTTTCTCCATGCTATTTACTTTAGGTATCAATAAATATATAAGTGGCCAGTGTCTCTTTTTTTTTTTTTTTTTCTAAAATTTATTTTTTTTATTAGTCCTGTTATAAACAAAGAAATTATTATTAAGGATAAAGATTAACTATAACAGTTTTATCTATTTTTAAATATTTGAGTTATAACTATATACTTATCTTGTATTTAGTTAGTTGTAGATATTAAGGATAAAAACTAACTATAACAGTTTTATATATTTTTAGTATTTGAGTTATAGCTGTATACTTATTTTTAGTATTTGAGTTATAGCTATATACTTATCTTGTATTTAGTTAGTTGTAGACTTGTATTATATAAGTTTCTGTAATACGTTCAGTAAATAATACAAAAACCCTTTTCTCTATATGGTATCAGAGCCGCAATCTGCTCTCACGAGTTTTCTGATCCAATTTTCTTAAATTTTAATCAATGGCTTCGTCATCTATTACTGTTATTCAATTAAATGCTCCAACGCATTTTCCTATTAAACTTACTCAGGAGAATTTTCCTGTTTGGAGAAAACAGATTCAATCAACCTTAATTGGTCTTGATTTACTTGATTTTATTGATGGTTCACGGGTTGCACCATCACAATTTCTTTCTGAAAAAGACAAAACAGCCAACCCAGCTTTCGCCTTATGGTTTCGACAAGATCAAATCTTGATCAGTGCTCTTTTAGGAAGTTGTTCCGATACTATTCAACCCTTGATTTCTTCAGCCAATACTGCCAAAGAAGCATGGGATCGGCTTCACCAGAGTTTTGCTAATGTTTCTCGTTCTAGAATTTTGTCCTTAAAGACTAAATTAGCACAGAACTCTAAGGGAACCAAACCGATTGCTGTTTTTCTCAATGAGATGAGGGCTATTGCAGATGAGCTTGCTCTTACCCAGAATCCGGTGAGTGATGATGATTTAATTGTTTATATTATCACGCGATTGAGAGATGATTACAGTCCCATAGTTGCTGCGTTAAAAGTTCGTGAAACCCCAATAACCTTTTCTGATCTCTTTGAAAAACTTACTGATCATGAACGATCCTTACAAGAAAAAGATTCCACAACTGTTTCAGCTACGTCACAAGTGATTGCTACTGTCAATTACACTCAACGTTCTAGAGAGCGTTCACAAAATCAGAATGGCAATTATAATCGATCTCCACAAAACTACAATTATTCTGGAAATCAACGTGGTGGTCGTGGTTCTTACTCTGGTGGTCGAGGTCGCGGTTCTTATCGACCTAATGTGGTATGTCAATTTTGTGAATATACTGGGCATACTACTGCTGAATGTCGCAAATTGGCTCGCTTTCTTAAGGAGAATAATATGTCTTTGAAGACTGATACCTCTCATTCTTTAGCACCGATACCTGCAGTTAATGTTACTTCTGCTATGGCTGCTTCTTCTCCACAACAATGGTTGTTTGATAGCGGAGCTTCTCATCATGTTGTGTCGAATCCAGCTTCTTTGCAAAGCTATTCTGACTATGGAGGTCCTGAGGAAGTACAACTTGGTGATGGTAAAATGCTTGCTGTATCACATACTGGTTTTGTGCAAATTCCTGCTTACTCTAAGAATTTATCATTGCCTAATGTGTTATGTGTGCCTAATCTGCGCAAGAATTTGGTTTCAATTGCTAAGTTATGTCGCACTAATCATGTTTCTGTGGAATTTTTTCCATCTTATTTTGTTGTGAAGGATCTGTACACGGGGGCGTCTCTGCTACGGGGAGAGAACATTGATGATATCTACTGTGCAAGTTTTTCCAGAGTTAATTCTCAACGTCCTTAGCTGAATGTTACTACTCGGTGTCTGTCTTTGCTTTCTGAATGGCATCATAAGCTTGGTCATCCCAACAATAAAGTCTTTTTGTTAGTACTTCGAAATATTGGTCTTCAGTCTATGTCTAACTATGTTTCTAGTTTTCATTGTACTTCCTGCTCTATGAGCAAGAGTCATAAATTACCGTTTTCTGAGAATTCTCTTGTTAGTAATAAGCCTTTGCAACTTGTTTATTCCGATGTTTGGGGTCCTACACAAAAATCTATTGATGGCTATGAGTATTACGTTACATTTATTGATCACTATTCTAAGTATGTTTGGCTATATCCCATGAAGAAGAAATCTGATACTCATGATTTGTTTATCCACTTTCAGAAATTGGTTGAAAATTATTTTCACACTAAAATTGTTTCTGTGTTCACTGATAATGGTGGGGAGTATCAAAAGCTTAAGCATCATTTTTTGTCTTGTAGTATTTCACATTATACAACACCTCCACATACGCCAGAGCATAATGGTACTGCTGAACGTCGTCATCGCTCAATAGTTGAAACAGGTCTTGCTATGTTACAATTTTCGTCTTTACCTTCTAATTATTGGTCTCATGCTTTCCAGGCTGCTGTTTATTTGCTCAATCGGTTGCCTTCATCCGCTATTTCGTTTCAAACACCTTTCTCTAGATTGTTTGGTATGTCTCATAATTTTAAGAGATTGAAATCTTTTGGTTGTCTTTGTTTTCCATGGCTAAGGCCATATAATAATTCTAAACTTCAGTGTCGTTCATTGCCTTGTATTTTTCTTGGATATTCTCCAACTCAATCTGCATACAAATGTTACGATCCAAAGGCTAATCGTTTGTATTTGTCTCGTCATGTTCAATTTGTTGAGCATATTTTTCCATCTGAAACTTGCACTAGTTCTCATCAATTTACAGATTATTTTCGAGATGCTTCTTGTACAGGTTCGGCACAACAACAAAATTCATCACCTGTTGCACCAACTGTAGTTGCTTCGGTTCCATTGGCAATTTCTATTCCAAGTGATTCTGATTTGTTGGTTTCGAGTACTGGTTCAGAATCTATTACAGCATTATCAGCAGAATCTGATCAATCTGCCATGCCATTAATTAGTACTGAGACTCAACAAGTTGAACCTTTGATGACTGAATCTTCTACTGCTGATTTAAATTTGCCACTACCGATTGTTTCACAAGACTCAATTCCAGCTCCTGTACAACGGCAGCAGCGACAAAGGAAGCCTAACTCAAAGTATTTTAATTATTCTTTTGTTAATCTTACAACTAAATATCCTTTACAGGATACACTCGAGCCAAGAACAGTTAAACAAGCTCTGGCAAGTTCACTTTGGCGGCAGGCGATGGATTCAGAGTACAATGCTCTTTTGCAAAATAAAACTTGGGAGTTGGTTCCGAGAGACAAACATCATCTTATTAGTTGCAAATGGGTGTTTCGGATTAAGCGTAAACCGGATGGTACTATTGATAAGTACAAGGCACGTTTGGTTGCCAAAGGATTTCTTCAGGAACCTGGGCGTGATTATTTTGATACATTTAGTCCGGTTACAAAACCGGTCACAATTTGGGTAGTTCTTACTCTTGCAATTTCTAAAGGATGGCAGTTAAGGCAATTGGATGTAAATAATGCCTTTTTACATGGCACACTTTATGAAGATGTCTACATGCAGCAACCTCCAGGATATGTGCAACCTGAGTTTTCTGATTATGTTTGCAAACTGAAGAAGTCTCTTTATGGTTTGAAACAGGCTCCACGAGCTTGGTATCTTGAACTTACTTCTTTTTTGCTCAAACTTGGTTTTCGCAAATCAAATGCTGATGCGTCCTTGTTTATTTTTTCCTCCAATGGGATTACTGCATATTTTCTAGTATATGTTGATGATATTGTACTTACAGGTAATAACAATCATTTTCTGAATACCTGTGTACAGAAGCTATCTGCTCAGTTCTCTATCAAAGATTTAGGAATATTAAATCATTTTTTGGGGGTTGAAGTAATTTCTACAGCTGCAGGATTATTTCTTTCACAACATCGACATATTGCTAATTTGTTAGAGCGATTTGATATGGCTGGAGCTAAAGAGGTGAATACTCCTATGTCTACAGGAGACAAGCTGATATTAAATGATGGTTCTAGTTCGACTGATTCCACCGTATATCGCCAAATTGTTGGATCTCTTCAATATTTGGCAATTACGCGTCCTGATGTTTCTTTTGCAGTGAATCGGCTGTCACAGTTTATGCATACACCGACGCAAACTCATCTTCAAGCACTGAAACGTGTTTTGCGATATCTCAAAGGAACCATACATTATGGCTTATTTCTCAATCGAAATTCTACTCATACTCTATCTGCCTTCTCTGATTCTGATTGGGGTGGTGCCCTTGATAATGGGCGGTCTACAACTGCTTATGTTCTATATCTTGGTTCTAATATTATCTCTTGGAAATCTAGTCGGCAAAAGACTGTCTCACGATCTTCTACAGAGGCTGAGTACAAAGCCTTAGCCAATGCTGCAGCAGAGGTATTTTGGGTTCAAAGTTTATTACAAGATTTGGGAGCACCAATATCACAACCACCAGTCCTTCATTGTGATAATCTTGGTGCGACTTACTTCTGCGCCAATCCAATCTATCATACTAGGATGAAGCATCTTGCACTGGATTACCATTTTGTTCGCGAGAAAATTAATGCTGGACAGTTAAGGGTTCTTCACATAAGTTCAAAAGATCAAGTTGCTGATGTGCTTACAAAGGCTTTGGGAAGAACTCAATTTTGTTACTTTAGAACCAAGATTGGAGTCTCCAATGGCGCCTCAATCTTGCGGGGGCGTATTAAGGATAAAGACTAACTATAACAGTTTTATCTATTTTTAAGTATTTGAGTTATAGCTATATACTTATATTGTATTTAGTTAGTTGTAGATATTAAAGATAAAGACTAACTATAACAGTTTTATCTATTTTTAGAATTTGAGTTATAGCTGTATACTTATTTTTAGTATTTGAGTTATAGCTATATACTTATCTTGTATTTAGTTAGTTGTAGACTTGTATTATATAAGTTTCTGTAATACGTTCAGTAAATAATACAAAAACCCTTTTCTCTATAATTATAATTTATTTACTTCTTCAATTAAATTTATTTAAAAAAAAAATGATAATGTTTACCTCCATAAAATAATAATTTTTTATTGCATCACGGAATTTATTTGATCTCTTACAATTTCTTTTTGAATTTTTGTTCTTTATTTTGGTAAAGTTAGAGTTTTCATCTTTCTTTCTCCAATAACATAAAAAAAATATTATAATTTATGTACTCAATTTTTTTAATTTAATATTAATCTCAACAAAAGAAAATATTTATTTCAAGTACTGAATTATTTTTAATAAATTTAAATTGCATGATGATGTAATTATTTATGAATATATTCGATTTTAATTTTAGTGTCAAAATTAAATAATATAAAAAGTTATTGAACTATTAATAAAATTAATTTTATGCTGCGGGTAGTTTTTTTTTTTTTCTCTAATTTCTATTATGTTTTTCTTTAGGAGAAATCGACTTAGTCAATTTTCAGTGCTTTCCACTTCTCTATGGGGAGGGGAGGGGAAGGGCTTATAATTTTTTTTTTTTTTAATGTTGGTGTTTTTCTTCCAATAATAGTCTCTTCTCTACCTTAATAAGGGAGTTTTAATGATTTTTGTTCTAGTTTTTTTTTTCTTTATAGATTTTCTTTTAATATGAGCTCATGAGAATAATATCATGAAATTTGGTATTCGAGCTTTTTGATAGATGATGAGTCTATATTTTTAGAGGATTTAGTCTCTTTCATTGGGAGGTTTTTCTTGCATGTCGAGTGCAATATCTTTAAATGGATTTTACATTCTCGATAATCCTAATGCTTTAGGCTATAGGAGAATGAGAGACGAAATTTTATTTGTTTCCTCCTAGTAATGTACTGTTAAAGGTTACAAAACATGAGATGCTTCTAAAAGGATTTTGGGTTCTAATGTTTTTTGGAAATCTCTCAAAGATTTAGGCTGGTTACTAGTGTTAGTGATGGTCTAAATAGTGGTTCTACCAAGTGGCATTGTTATAACATGGTGACTGTGTTCCTAGTTTTTCTAGAGTGGGACTGGGTTGATTAGATGATTGGATTTTTCTGGTTTGATTTGCTATCTAGCTAGCTTAGTAGGTCTAAGCTTATCTATTGGACTTGATTGTAAACTCTCTTATGTTTATCTTGCTTTCTGAGTATGTTTAATTTAAATTTTCAGTGCATATTTTTTTTTACATTAGAGAGTAATTTGATTAGTTTTTATTTATCATTGATATATAAAAAGTGAGTAAAATCTTGGATTTGAGTCTTTTTATCTATCTATTCATTTTGAGATACTTCATATTAAAAAAATTTATAGTATAACTCATTAATTACATTTGGATTTTGTTTTTCTTCGAATAAAAAAATTAATTTTATTTTAATATTTTAATTTTGAACTTATGTGGCTGAAACAGAGCTGTGTTGTGATTAATCAATTTGCAAGAAAGAGAACGGGAGGTGGTTGCGCCGCTCAAGTCAGTAAATTGAAGAAAATGACGAATATAAGGAATTGTTTAGAACTCAATAGTAGTAGTGTAAGAATATATACTTTGGCCTTTGTGATCATTAGCTTTTATACTGTAAGAAAATGACGTTAATTATAACATTTCTTGAAAATCCGGTTAGTGTCGACTAATTGATCGAAAATCCCGTGATGGAGTCTTGTTGTATTTTATCTGCTAACGATAAATTTATTTGAAGACTCATGTAACGACCCCAAAATGGACCGTCACCGGCGCTAGGATTCAGGTCGGCTTAAGGCCGCCAGAACCCGTAGCAAGCCTGCTATACTCTCTGTGTACCTGTAAACCTCATACATGATCATACATTTTATGTGAAAATAAAACTCTTTTCTGTACCAAGGCTCAACCTGTGCATGCACTATCTCTGTACTCTGTACTCATGTACTCTGTACTCTGTATCCCTGACTAGAGCTTGCTCTAGATGGGTTAACTCATACCTGTTAAGCCTGGTTTTCACATACAGGAAAACATATATACATATACAGATCATGTACAAAACATACATCACTAGGTCTAGGTCAAGCAACAACTATTACATCTCTTTAATATTACATGTCCACTCTAAGCTATTACAGATCTCTTCACTTTTCCTGTACTCTGCTGGACTGTCCCTGTACACTGTACACTGAACCTGCAAAACTGGGGTTAAGGGAGTGGGATGAGCTCTATAGCCCAGTGAGTAGGACAGTAAAAACATCTCAGTAAAATATGATCTCATGGAATGCACCATATCACAGACAAGCCACATCAAGAGTAAACCTGTCACCACATAGTCCCAGTAACTCTGTGCCAGGGCGTAGAATCGAGCACCTGGTCTTCCTGTCATATATGTATATGTGTATATAACACCTCTGTACTTACCATTGCCAGGGCGTAGTCAAAGGCTCCTGGACTTTACTATACCTGCCAGGGCGTAGTCAAAGGCTCCTGGACTTTGCTATACGTGCCAGGGCGTAGTCAAAGGCTCCTGGACTTCCTGTCTGAGACTATTGGATCATTCAGCATTCACTCACATCACCAAATAACAATGCAATGCAACATATTCGTGTACACTAATGCAATCAACCTATGGCATAATCATGATGCATGAGATATGCTAAAAGCAGTTTATGGTTCAATTAAAAGTCATAAGTTTAGTTCCACTCACCTCGGGCTAACTGGACTGACTGACTCTGCAGGCTCTGAACCTCTGGAGCAGTACTCACTGCTGCTCTCTCTGGTTCCTCTGGTCTGTACCTATCCAGATAAACGCACATGAGGGACCAAACTAGCTTATGACTAACTCTATTGAAACTCCCCAAGAATCCCCTGAAACTCACTTAACTATCCATGCAAAGCATGCAAAAGAAAGCTGGACAGGGCACTTTCGGCGGCAGGTTCGGCGGCCGAATGTCCTCTCCAGAGACGAAACTCAAGCACCTTCGGCGGCACCTTCGGCGGCCGAATCCCCCAAACAGAGCCGAACATGCACAACTCGCGGGGGCAAGCTGTGGCAGCCTAAGCCACCATGCAAGAGGTTCGGCGGCCGAATGAACCTTCGGCTGCCGAACCTGAGTTCATCCAGAACTCAGCTTCAACGGCAAACCATCTCCTTCTTCCCTTCAACACTTTCTAACATGCATCCTTCACGTATTCAACACACATATACGCAAGTATATGTTCACAGGGGTCCAAAACTATCTAATAACCCCAAACAACAAATCAAACATAACACATAAACATGTATACATGCATAACACTATCATTAAGAACCTAAACATGCATCTCCTTCCACAAATCCCCCTAAAACCTTCAGAAAACATCTAAACAAGTTCCAAAGCTTCACTTACCTCCTGTATAACAAGAAGATGACCAATCCTCACGTGAAGTTTTGGACAAACTCTCCTTCACACACCGTAACTCTTAACTCTTAACTTTTATGCACAAAACCTTCAAACACTTAGCAAACCAACAGACATTCTGTATGAGCTGCTGAAAACACTTGCAGATGAGTCATAAAAGACGTGGCTAATTCATGGCAAAAATCTGAGGCCAACATCTGTCACAAGCCATGACTCAGCTAGCTGGCCAACTCATCGTCGGCTGCCCAATCACATGCAAGACCATGCAATCGTTCGGGGGCCGAACTTGAATTCGAAAGCCGAACATTAGGCACTTTCGGCGGCCGAACTTATCTTCGGCGGCCGAACTTGGCTCCTCTGCCTTGGTTCATTTCAACTCAAAACTCAAAACTAAAGAACTGTAAAACCATAAAACACCTCATAATACTGAGAAAACATAACTCCTACCCTTATATAGAATCCCAACACCCCGGATTCCATCAGACAAAAGGAATTCCGGTGCCGGATTCTAGCCGGGTATTACATTCTCCCCTCCTTAAGAACATTCGTCCTCGGATGTTCCTAAAACATACAAAAACAAAACACAAGGAGGAAACTAACCTCAAAACAAATATGGATACTGCTGGAGCATAGACTCCCGCGTCTCCCAGGTGCACTCTTCTAGATTATGGTGGTTCCATAAAACTTTCACCATTGGAATCTCCTTGTTCCTTAGCTGTCTGATCTGCGTGTCCAGAATCCGCACTGGCTGCTCTATATAGGTGAGATCCGTATGAATCTCCACCTCAGGCTCACTCAGAACCTGATTCGGATCTGACACAAACTGTCGTAGCATAGAAACATGAAATACCGGGTGAATCCTCTCCATAGAAGCAGGTAAATCCAGCTTATACGACACATTTCCGATCCTCTGCAACACCTCAAAGGGTCCAATGTACCGTGGAGCCAATTTACCTTTCTTCCCAAAACGAACCACTCCTTTCATTGGAGACACTTTCAGCAATACCCAATTACCCTCCTGAAACTCTAACTGCTTTCTGCGAACGTCTGCATAACTTTTCTGTCTACTCTGAGCTGTTCTAATTCTCTCTCTGATCATGGGCACCATTCTACTGGTAATGTCTACTAACTCTGGCCCTGCAAGAGCCTTCTCTCCTACCTCTTCCCAGCAAACAAGGGATCTGCACTTCATCCCATACAAAGCTTCATAAGGTGCCATCCCGATGCTCGCATGATGGCTGTTATTGTAGGCAAACTCCACCAAAGGTAGATGCTGCCTCCAAGAACCGCCAAAGTCTAACACACATAGGCGAAGCATATCCTCTATGGTCTGGATGGTCCTTTCTGACTGTCCATCAGTCTATGGGTGGAAAGCAGTACTAAAATCCAATCTTGTGCCCATTGCACTTTGCAGACTCCGCCAAAAACGAGAGTTAAACTGAGGTCCTCTGTCTGAAACTATAGACACTGGAATTCCATGTAATCTCACTATCTCATCCAGATAGACCTGTGCCAACTTATCCACAGAATAGTTACTCCGTACTGGAAGAAAATGAGCAGATTTCGTGAGTCTGTCCACAATCACCCATATCGAGTCTATCCTGTTGGACGCTACTGGTAAACCCACTACAAAATCCATGGCTATGTTCTCCCATTTCCACTCTGGAATCGGTAATGGGTTAAGCATTCCTGCTGGTTTCTGATGCTCTAATTTCACCCTCTGACATACCTCACAGGCTGTCACGAATTGCGCCACTTCTTTCTTCATGGCTGGCCACCAATAGACCCTTTTCAGATCCTGATACATCTTGGTGGCTCCTGGGTGAACACTATACCTCGCATTATGAGCTTCCCTCATAATGTCTTCTTTCACACTGCCCCTATCTGGTACACAAAGTCGACTCCCATAGCGAAGGATCCCTTTGCTGTCAAATCTAAACTCTGCATTGTTGCCTGACTGAACAGTTCTGGCAATTTTCATCAATTCAGGGTCCTCGTGCTGTCTCTGAGCTATCTGCTCCAGAAACACAGGTGTCACTCTCATCTGTGCTATCAATGCACCTGTACCAGACAACTTTAGCTGTAATCCCTCGTCAAAGA
Organism: Manihot esculenta; assembly: GCF_001659605.2. Taxonomy (NCBI): domain Eukaryota; kingdom Viridiplantae; phylum Streptophyta; class Magnoliopsida; order Malpighiales; family Euphorbiaceae; genus Manihot; species Manihot esculenta. The sequence continues at coordinate 19,080,295 of NC_035161.2, forward strand.
GCTTATAAAGCTCCATCACAACTGGTCTTCGCTCTGCTGCTATATGGGATAAACTGCCTAGTGACTTCCGGCTTAGGGCGTCTGCGACAACATTCGCCTTACCCGGATGATACTGGATTTTACAATCATAATCACTGAGCAATTCGACCCATCTTCTTTGCCGCAAATTCAGCTCTCTCTGACTTAAGATGTACTGTAAACTCTTGTGATCGGTGAAGATCTCGCATTTAACCCCGTAGAGGTAATGCCGCCACATCTTAAGTGCAAAGATAATTGCTGCCATCTCTAGGTCATGGGTAGGGTAATTCAACTCGTGCTTCTTCAACTGTCTAGAAGCATAAGCTATTACTCTATCATTCTGCATCAATACACAACCCAATCCCACTTGAGATGCATCACAGAACACTGTGAACTCTTCATTACTGACAGGCAGAGCTAACACTGGTGCTGTTGTCAATCTCCTCTTGAGCTCCTCAAAGCTCTCTTCACACTGGTCTGACCAGATAAACTTCTGGTTCTTCTGAGTCAATTTGGTCATAGGAGCTGCTATCTTTGAGAAGTTCTGAACGAACCTCCTGTAGTAACCTGCCAGTCCCAGAAAGCTTTTAATCTCAGTCACTGTCGTGGGTCTGGGCCAGTTAGCTACAGCCTCTATCTTCTTGGGGTCTACCTCAATACCCTCTGCTGATACCACATGTCCCAAGAAGGCAATGCTCCGTAACCAAAACTCACACTTCGAGAACTTGGCATACAAACCATGCTCTCTCAGTGTCTGCAAAATAATCCTCAGATGTTGGGCATGCTCCTCTGCATCTCTGGAATACACTAAGATATCATCGATAAACACAATGACAAAGTGATCCAGAAACTCACTGAATACCCTGTTCATGAGATCCATAAATGCTGCAGGGGCGTTAGTCAACCCGAACGGCATCACTAAGAACTCATAATGCCCATATCTGGTCCGGAAAGCTGTCTTAGGCACATCTGCCTCTCTGACTCTCAACTGATGATACCCAGATCTCAGATCTATTTTCGAGAAACAACCTGCTCCAGCTAGCTGGTCAAATAGATCATCAATCCGAGGTAAGGGATACCTATTCTTGATAGTGACCTTGTTCAACTGTCTGTAGTCGATACAAAGTCTGAGGGATCCATCCTTCTTTCTGACAAAGAGCACTGGAGCACCCCAAGGTGAGGTACTAGGGCGGATGAAACCCTTATCTACCAAGTCCTGCAACTGTGCTTTCAACTCTATTAACTCAGCTGGCGCCATCCTGTAGGGAGGAATAGAGATAGGTCTGGTACCTGGCAATAATTCAATGTCAAACCCTATCTCCCTATCAGGTGGTAGTCCTGGCAAATCGTCTGGGAACACATCGAGAAACTCTCGGACTACTGGTACTGTGGCTGGTTCCCTAACCTGACTGTCTAGCTCTCTCACATGAGCTAGAAACCCCTGACAACCCCTCCTAAGCAAACGACGAGCCTGAAGGGCTGAAATCATACCTCTGGGTGTACCTCTCCTGTCTCATCTGAAGACACACTCTGACCCATCCTGGTCTCTGAGACTCACTAGCTTCTCTCGACAGTCCAACGTAGCACTATATGCAGATAGCCAATCCATCCCTAGAATGACATCAAAATCGGTCAAGTCTAGAACCACAAGGTCAGCTGGAAGGCATCTGCCCTCTATGAACACTGGACTGAAACTACAGACTGACACTGCCACTGATGGGTCACATCTAGGTCCACTGACCCAGAGAGGATACTCTAACTCAGAACTGATCAAACCCAATCGCTCTATGGCTCTCGAAGCAATAAAGGAATGAGAAGCACCGGGGTCCATCAAAGCATACACATCTGAACACCCAATGATGAGATTACCTGACACCACTGTGTTCGACGTGTTAGCCTCCTCCTGTGTCACTGTGAAAAGCCGTGCTGGGGCTACCGGATTTCCACCTCGGGAACCTGCTGCTGAAGTAGAGGCTACCCCTCTCCCTCTACCTCTGCCACTAATCTGAGGCATGACTGGAGCTACTGGCCGTACAACTGGCTGTACCACACTGCCTGAACTCATCTGCTGGGATGGTGCAAAAGTCATCTGCGGACAATCCCGAGCAATATGCCCTTCCTGTCCACATCGAAAACAAGCTGTAGATCCCAACCGACAAACTCCTCCATGTGGTTTTCCGCATCGTCTGCAGACTGGAGCTGTGCCAGAGCTTGAGCCACTACCTATTCCCAGACCTGACTTGACTTTATTCCAGAACTTACTCTTTGTTCCTCTTACTCTATCCCATCTCTTACTGCCTGTAGAACCTGAACTGGGGGCCTTAGAACTCGAAGCTTGTGCCTATGACTGTTTCTGAATATTGGCACTAGCTTCCATTTTCCTGGCTGCATCTACTATAGTATGGAAACTCTCCTTTTCTGCTGGAAGAATCAAGGAAGCATACCTGGGATGCAGTCTCATAGTATATCTCCTTGCTTTCTTCTGATCAGTATCATAGGCTTGACCCACGTACTGAAGCAGATCCAGGAACTTATCTGTGAATTCATCAACACTCATCTCATCTGTCTGTCTCAATTGTTCAAATTCAATTACTTTCATCTCCCTCGAACTGTCAGGAAAAGCCCACCCTGCAAACTCATTGGCGAACTCTTCCCATGACATGCTGTCCATTCTAGGCTCCACATAATTCTTAAACCATTCTCTGGCTTTCTTGCACTTTATTGTGAAATCTGCCATCTCAATGGCTCTCCTATCATCTGCTCCCAATTCACCGGTGATCATCCTAACTGCTCTGAGGTAATCAAATGGATCATCTCCCGTATTGTATTTAGGAGCATCCAATTTCAAGTACTCCGTCATTTGGACTTTACCTCCAGATGAGCTAGGTTCATGTCTGTCAACAACAGGGGCTACTGGTTCTGGTGGTAGTACTGGTTCATTTGGCTCTAGGTGTGCTGCACTTGGATGGGTAGGGGAAGAGGGATACATAGGATATGGTGGATAGTAAGGATAAGGCATATAAGGCATATAAGGAGGATATGACACAAAACTCGAGTACTCCGACATACCTCCCATCGGATACTCTGGATAGCCAAAACCTAAGGTCTGACCTCCCTGCGACTCTCCCATACCTTCCTCAAAACTGCCTATACCCATGCTATCATCTCTAGACTGATCAATCTCCATAGCTTCCCTCCTTTCCTCTGATCTTCCTCCCCTAACTGTTCCTCTTCTGCTCTCGTCGACAGACCTTCTAGGGTCTATTGACGTACCTTCCCTGCTAGATCTTTGCGACCTTGCCCTTGGCAATGCAGGAGGACGAGCAGCTGATCTCTCATTCTCTGGTGGGACTCCAGTCAATCGAGCTGATCGACGAGTTCCTCGCATCTTTACTCTGGAAACACAACATATAACATACCACTTTAGCACATAAACATCACATATCAATCATACACATACAACACTCATGGCATATCATAGCAGATAGGACTCAAGACCCTATCCTAGTGGACATGATTTCCTATTGTGCTTGACCACTTCTAACCTGTCTGAGCCCAACACTGTCTCTATAGGTCCGATCATGTGAACCTAGGGCTCTGATACCAATCTGTAACGACCCCAAAATGGACCGTCACCGGCGCTAGGATTCAGGTCGGCGTAAGGCAGCCAGAACCCGTAGCAAGCCTGCTATACTCTCTGTGTACCTGTAAACCTCATACATGATCATACATTTTATGTGAAAATAAAACTCTTTTCTGTACCAAGGCTCAACCTGTGCATGCACTATCTCTGTACTCTGTACTCATGTACTCTGTACTCTGTATCCCTGACTAGAGCTTGCTCTAGATGGGTTAACTCATACCTGTTAAGCCTGGTTTTCACATACAGGAAAACATATATACATATACAGATCATGTACAAAACATACATCACTAGGTCTAGGTCAAGCAACAACTATTACATCTCTTTAATATTACATGTCCACTCTAAGCTATTACAGATCTCTTCACTTTTCCTGTACTCTGCTGGACTGTCCCTGTACACTGTACACTGAACCTGCAAAACTGGGGTTAAGGGAGTGGGATGAGCTCTATAGCCCAGTGAGTAGGACAGTAAAAACATCTCAGTAAAATATGATCTCATGGAATGCACCATATCACAGACAAGCCACATCAAGAGTAAACCTGTCACCACATAGTCCCAGTAACTCTGTGCCAGGGCGTAGAATCGAGCACCTGGTCTTCCTGTCATATATGTATATGTGTATATAACACCTCTGTACTTACCATTGCCAGGGCGTAGTCAAAGGCTCCTGGACTTTACTATACCTGCCAGGGCGTAGTCAAAGGCTCCTGGACTTTGCTATACGTGCCAGGGCGTAGTCAAAGGCTCCTGGACTTCCTGTCTGAGACTATTGGATCATTCAGCATTCACTCACATCACCAAATAACAATGCAATGCAACATATTCGTGTACACTAATGCAATCAACCTATGGCATAATCATGATGCATGAGATATGCTAAAAGCAGTTTATGGTTCAATTAAAAGTCATAAGTTTAGTTCCACTCACCTCGGGCTAACTGGACTGACTGACTCTGCAGGCTCTGAACCTCTGGAGCAGTACTCACTGCTGCTCTCTCTGGTTCCTCTGGTCTGTACCTATCCAGATAAACGCACATGAGGGACCAAACTAGCTTATGACTAACTCTATTGAAACTCCCCAAGAATCCCCTGAAACTCACTTAACTATCCATGCAAAGCATGCAAAAGAAAGCTGGACAGGACACTTTCGGCGGCAGGTTCGGCGGCCGAATGTCCTCTCCAGAGATGAAACTCAAGCACCTTCGGCGGCACCTTCGGCGGCCGAATCCCCCAAACAGAGCCGAACATGCACAACTCGCGGGGGCAAGCTGTGGCAGCCTAAGCCACCATGCAAGAGGTTCGGCGGCCGAATGAACCTTCGGCTGCCGAACCTGAGTTCATCCAGAACTCAGCTTCAACGGCAAACCATCTCCTTCTTCCCTTCAACACTTTCTAACATGCATCCTTCACGTATTCAACACACATATACGCAAGTATATGTTCACAGGGGTCCAAAACTATCTAATAACCCCAAACAACAAATCAAACATAACACATAAACATGTATACATGCATAACACTCTCATTAAGAACCTAAACATGCATCTCCTTCCACAAATCCCCCTAAAACCTTCAGAAAACATCTAAACAAGTTCCAAAGCTTCACTTACCTCCTGTATAACAAGAAGATGACCAATCCTCACGTGAAGTTTTGGACAAACTCTCCTTCACACACCGTAACTCTTAACTCTTAACTTTTATGCACAAAACCTTCAAACACTTAGCAAACCAACAGACATTCTGTATGAGCTGCTGAAAACACTTGCAGATGAGTCATAAAAGACGTGGCTAATTCATGGCAAAAATCTGAGGCCAACATCTGTCACAAGCCATGACTCAGCTAGCTGGCCAACTCATCGTCGGCTGCCCAATCACATGCAAGACCATGCAATCGTTCGGGGGCCGAACTTGAATTCGAAAGCCGAACATTGGGCACTTTCGGCGGCCGAATTTATCTTCGGCGGCCGAACTTGGCTCCTCTGCCTTGGTTCATTTCAACTCAAAACTCAAAACTAAAGAACTGTAAAACCATAAAACACCTCATAATACTGAGAAAACATAACTCCTACCCTTATATAGAATCCCAACACCCCGGATTCCATCAGACAAAAGGAATTCCGGTGCCGGATTCTAGCCGGGTATTACAACTCAACCTATTTAGGAGAGGGCGAGTCTTGATGAAGAACTGGGTACTACAATGTTCGGGTCTTTCTTTCCACAGGTGAGACTGTATATCGACTTATTAGACCTTTGCTACGTGACTCTATTTTATGGTGAAAGCTCATGCCTTATTTTGAGTGATTTTTGTGTTACATTAGAGGTCCTCCCGCTAGTCTTTGATTCTTTAGATTTGAAGGTGACAGTTGTCTTCACTATCAGGGGCACATGGCTGATTTAGATTGGCCTTTTCCTACTTATGTCACTTTGCCTATTCCTACCCATCAATGATGACTACCCTGTTTGTAACGATCCAGAAACCGGACCGCTACCGGCGCTAGGGTTCAGATCGACTTAAGGTCGCTGAAGCCCATAGCAAGCCTACTATGAAACTTGATACACTTAATAAAATCCCATACATAATCACAAGATATAATAAAACATAAACATCCCATGAACTAAGACTCGACCTGTGCATGCATCAAACCTAAAAACATAAACCCATACTAGAGCCCTCATCAAATGCTCCAGTATGGTAAACATCACATGCCTCAAGCTTAGTTCAAACATAAACTTATACATAAAACCTTTACATAAGGATCATGAAAACAGGGATTACAAGGCCAAAAACTAGGGCAAAGCACAATTCTAATCCATTAAACAATACATGCCCACAACTATACTATAACATTAGATTATACCAGCAACTATGCCGACTTCCCCAAGCTATCTTTGACCTTACAAACCTAGTGTTAGAGGAAAGGGATAAGCTACAAGAGCCTAGTGAGCAGAACATAAAAATAGTTTGATAAACATATGCTCGTACGAAATGCGTCACAACACAAACAATACAAATCAAGATGGACTTGTCACCAGTAACCCTCTACATATTCCAATAGTGCCCGTCCCTCAACGGGAGCTCCTAGGACTTCCTCTTAAACATAAAATAACATATCCATAGTGCTAGGGGCATAGAATGGGTAGCCCTGGTCTTTCCCTTACATAGTGCGAGGGGCATAGAATGGGCAGCCCTGGTCTTTCTATATCCATCGTAACATATCATACTCGAGGGCTAGTGGGTCATCCAACATCCATCCACATCAACAGTAAATTATGCAATGCATCATATTCGTGAATTTTAATGCAAATAACCTACTACATATACATGGCATTCGTGATGCATGAGCATGCTTAAAAAGTTTGATTTCTTTAAAATAATAGATCAGTTCAGTTCTACTCACCTCTGGCTGACGCTCGCCTAACACTGATGTAGTTATTTCACTGCAGGCCTCTACGGTCTCCCAGGTCCGATCCTACACAGATGAACTCTAATGAGGGACCAAACATAACTTTTACATGACTCTAAAAAACTCCCTAAAAAACCCCCTAAAACATACCAAAGCATGCATACAAAACAAGTAGAAGAAAGTTGGGCAGGGGACTTTCGGCGGCAAGTTCGGCGGTCGAACGTCCTTCACAGATCTGAAAGTCAGGGACTTTCGGAGACAAGTTTGATGGCCTAAAATCCACACAGATCCAAAAGTTGAAACCTTCGGAGGAGGGTTAGGTGGCCAAGAGGCTGCCTCCACAAGTAGCTTCGGCGGCCGAACCTGGGTTCTCTAGCAAGGTAGAACTCGATTCTACTCTATGCACACAGCCACCAAACACTCTAATCCTCACACCTAACAACTCAAAAACATCCATACCCACTCAACATGCATAAGGGACATAAAAACTAGCCTAATCCCCAACAAGCTACAACAAAAACAACACAAGAGTAAACATTCATCATTAACCTAACTCAAACTCTAAAACTTTAGATCCAACCAATTCATGCATTAATAACCTTTAACCCCTTCTTAAAACTTATTTAAAATATAGGAAAAGCAAAGATCTAGACTTACCTCTTGGAGATTTAAAGGTGATAGCAACCCCAACTTGGAGATGAGGTAAAACTGCCTCCGGAGGTCTCCAAGGTTTAGAACTTAGATTCAAACTCAAATCTTCGAAAACAAGGAAAAACTCATGAATTTTCTGAGGAGATTGAAGGAAAAACAACAAGAGCATCAAAAGGAATGCATGGACTTACTTCTGCCCGAAAATGGAGAGAAAGCTCTCTCATTTTTGGGCTGAAAGCCTCTTATAGGTGGCTAGATAAACCACCTTCGACGGCTGAAAGAGAAGGTCCCGCGGCGGTATAGAGGAACCACCTTCGGCGGCCGAACTTGAGGGTTCAGCGGCCGAACTTGAGGGTTCGGCAGTCGAACCTGAGGGTTTGGCAGCCGAACCTGGGGTTTTCTCGAGAAAATTTTCCTTTAAAACTCTTTTCTTTCTTTTAATACAAAACCAAAAATCATTTTAAGAAAACTTTGTTTTACCCCTCTAGAGAGATTCCAGCTTCGAGATTCCAATTTTCAACGGAGATTCCGTCGGAAGATTGGAATTTCGACCTCAGAATTTAGCCGGGTGTTACACTGTTTCTCGAGCCACATTCAAAACTTTCCAGCAAAGTCGCCATAGAAGAATCCTTCTTCTCCTTCAAATATCACTTTTGCTCACAACTAACGTCTTTGCTTTAGAAAAGACTAGGTCATTCCTCTTTTTCATTCACACTTTCTTGCTTTCAAGGTAATTCTTGTTTGCTTTTTCTTTTAAAATGAATAGGAAGACTTCATCTTCTTCTCTTTCTCCTAGTGAAAGTTCCTCCTCAAGCTCCTCCTCTGATGGCCCCATCCGCGCCCTAGCTCCTATCGTTCCACTGAAGGTGGCTCATAAAAGCGAAGGCAGGTTGATCAGTGACATCCCTTCCATACTAATAGAGAGAGATATAGATTGTCTTCTCGATAAATACGACACCTCTTGAGAAATCTTTCACGTCTTTGCTCCATCCCTGAGTGTTCGTGCCTATGATCAGATCCCTGTGGAGGATACCATCATAGTATATGAAGAACAGCTGAAGGTGGGTCTTCGGTTCTGTAACGACCCTGAAACTAGACCGCTACTGACGCTAGGATCCAGATCGGCATAAGGCCGCCGGGACCCGTAGCAAGCCTAACATACATCCTGTATACCTGTTAAATCCCATACATGATCAATCATATACATAAAACTTTAAACTTTTTCTTTCATTTACCAAGCTTAACCTGTGCATGCACAAACTCATAAACATAAAACCCCACACTGGAGCCCTTATCAAATGCTCCAATGGGGTAACATATCATACATTAAGCTTGGTTTACATAAATCATCATTAAAACATTTCATAGATCATGTGCAAAAGGGATTTACTTTACATACTAGGGTCAAGCACAACTCTAAACCTCAATATACATCATTACATTACATTACATTACTATACTTTACATTACATGTCCACATCTAACTATTACATACGACATGACTTCTTTACTCTTGCTGACTTCCTGATCTAGCCCGTACCTGCAAACCTGGGAGTTAAGGGAATGGGGTGAGCTACTAGAGCCCAGTGAGCAGAATAGTAAAAACATTATATTAAAATTTATGCTTTCATGAAATGCATCACATCACAAACAAATCACGTCAAGGATGGACTTGTCACCAATAGCCCTCTACACATTCTAATAGTGCCAGGGGCGTAGAATGGGCCTCACTGGTCTTTCTCTTATCTAACATAACATAACATTCTAAGGTGCTAGGGGCGTAGAATGGGCCTCACTGGTCTTTCTCTTACATCGTACCAGGGGCGTAGAATGGGCCTCACTGGTCTTACATACCATACCATATCATATCATATCATGTCAACATACGAGGGCTAATGGATCATTCAACACCCATCCACATCAACAACATAATATGCAATGCAACATATTCGTGAATTCTAATGCAAACACCTAATATATCTCATGGAATTCATGATGCGTGAATCATGCTAAAACTTTCATTATTTACTTTGAAACATAAGGAGTCATTCTACTCACCTCAGGCTAGCTCTGAAAAGACACTGAAGCAACTATCTCACTGCTGGGGTCCTCGGTTCCTCGGGTCCGAACCTACACAGGTGGACTCAAATGAGGGACCAAACATACATGAACATGACTCTAAACTACTCCCCAAAAACCCCCTAAAACACCTTAAAACAATCACTGAAATCATGCAAAGGAAGGCTGAACAGGGCACTTTCGGCGGCAGGTTCGGCGGCCGAAAGTCCCTCCAGAGCCGAAACTCAGCCACTTTCGGTAGCACCTTCGGCGGCCGAAAGTGGTTCCAGAGCCGAAACTCGTGCATGTTCGGTGGCACCTTCGGCGGCCGAAACTCCCTTCCAGAGCCGAAAGTCCAACTTTCGGGGGCAGGGTTCGGCAGCCAAAAGCTTGCCTCCACAGGCAGGTTCGGCGGCCGAAAGTCCTTCGGCTGCCGAACCTGAGTTCTCCCAAAGTGGCAGAACTCAGCCTCCTTATGCACATTTTGCCTCCCAAACCATTCAAACATGCATTTAGCTATTCTACAACATGCATACACATACCACCAAGCATATAGGGGTCTCAAACTATCCTAAACCCCAACACAAACACATATAGCAACTCAAACAACATACATTATCCATAAAGTCAACATTAACCTAAACATGCATTTCTACCCCATAACCTCTCAAAACTTGTTTAAAACATACAAGAAAGGTAGGATCTAAGCTTACCTCTTGAAGATCGAGAGGAGAGACGATCCTAACTTGGAGATGGGAGAAATCTAGCTCCTTGGGTCTCCAAGCTCCAAAACTTAATCTTAGCTTCAAAATCTTCAAAACCAAGTTAAAACTTGTTAAAACTTGAAAGATTTGAGGAAAATCATCAAAACCAACCATGGGAGGGCATGGACTCACCGTTGCCCAAAAATAGGGGAGAAAGCTCGCCCATTTTCGGCCATGGGGCCTTTTATAGGTGGCTGGCCAGGCCACCTTCGGAAGCCGAAGGTGACTCCAAAACTCATGCATGTTCGGCGGCCGAACATGAGGTTCAGCGGCCGAACATGAGGTTCAGCGGCCGAACATGAGGTTCAGCGGCCGATCCTAGATTTCCCTCTATGGTCCTTTTCATTCAAAACTCAATTTCTTTCTTACTTAAAACCATAAAATACATGAAATCATTTTATAAAAACATGTTTTTACCCTTCTAGAGGTTTTCGACATCCGAGATTCCACCGGACCGTAGAAATTCCGATACTGGAGTCTAGCCGGGTATTACAGGTTCCCCATGGGCCTATTTTTCACTGAGGTCCTTCGATTCCATAAACCTTCAGTTGCCCAGTTGCACCTAGGGGTGAGCATTCGGTCGGTTCGGTTCAAAACCGAACCGACTAAACCGAAAATCGAAATTTGAGTGTTTATGAAAACCGAACCAAACCGATTTTGGTCAGAAACCGAATCGAACCGAACCGGTCTGATTCGGTTCGGTTCGGTTTGATCGGTTTCGATTTTTAATAATTTTTTTTTATTTTTTACACTTTATTTTTAATATTTTAAAATTTAATTAAAGTATTTTAATTTTAATATGATTTAATTTCTATATATTATTGAAAAAACATATTATTATTACTAATCGGTTCGGTTCGGTTTTTTCGGTTTTTTTCTGATCAAAACCGAACCGAACCGAAATAACCGAAATTTTTGAAATTAAAAACCGAACCGAACTGAAATATATAAAAAACCGAACCAAATTTTCAAATCGGTTCGGTTCGGTCGGTTTTTTCGGTTTGAACCGAATACTGCTCACCCCTAGTTGCACCCCAACAATTGGAGAATCTTGGTAGCCTTTTGGTTCATCTGTTTCAATAACAACATTGAGCCGAGTGTGGCCCTCTTCTCTCAACTATACCAGTTGGACACTCGAATAAATGAAGAGTTCTGATTTTTTAGCGGGAGGAAATGCCAGACACTGTTTGACCAAATACCCTCTCCCTAAAGTAATGAAAGAACAAATTTTTTATCCTCCACCATCGGATGTCTAGGGGTTTTGGTCCTATCCATACTAGTTGGAACGTGTATGCGAAACTGAGGAAAGATGGGGTCTAGTCCCGAAGGAGCGAGAAAGAGGCTTTGGACTTCCTCTAGATAATGGCCATGTCCTAGAAAATGGACATTACCAAGGCAGTGAGGAATGTTGTTTTGTCTTGGTAGATTCATCTCCAGGCAAGCCAGGCTCGAGGTCCTCACCCGCCTAGCCTTTCCAGCCTTGGGGAAAGCACCTCCCTGGCTAGTGAGCGAGGTATTTTTCTTTTCGAGTTCTTTTATACTTCAAATTACCTTACTTACTTTTTGCTCTATACAGATATGACCGAGTCAAGAAACAAATTCGCCGAAGCGGCATGTGCTTCTAAAAAAGGCAACGCTATTGCTGGAGTGATCGTGCCTCCACTTAAGCGTGCTCATTGGATCGAGGAGATCATCATGCTTCCTACTCCACCCCTCCACCTGCTACTGATGAAACAACCCCTTTTCAGCCTGAGTCTTCTACTCGGGATACTCTTGTAGCAGTCCTTATTCAAGAGGCTAGTCTTGAAGCAGCATGGCCCCGAGGCATCCAACATCTAGCGATGGCTCTGACTTAGACTACCTTCCTTCTTGAAGAGCCCACCTATCTTTCCTTATTGCCAAGAATGGTTTGAGGCCCAGGGATCGTCATCGTATGAATGTTGTCGAAACTGACAATCTCTACGACAATGTTATCCACTCTGCGATGGAGAGTGCTCTCTGTGCCTATATGGCCAAGGAGCGCAACAATACTCTGAAGCGAGAGTTCAGAGCTCAAGAAACGGGCAAAAATCTCCTTTATGAGGAGTGCTCGAGGCTGAAGGCTCGAGTTGATGAAGTGGAGGGCACCATAAAAGAAACTCTGGAGTTGGTGGACAAGCTTCAGGTAGACTTGAATGAGGCCAACGCTTTCAAGTTTGCCCTTGAGACTCGCCTGAAGAGTGTCGAGGATCAAGCAACCATACTTCAATTCCAATTCCAGGAGTTATAGCCTCAAGCTGAGGGGGCTCAGGCCGCCTTTACCAGGATCACTGAATTAGAAGCAGAACTTCAAGAGACAGTGGCCCGGGAAGGGGAGATGTTCATCGAGGGCCAAAACTCGGTTAAGAGGGAGTTGGTGAAGTGGTTCCCTTTTGAAGGCTTTACCTGGATAAACGACATCTTCCTAGAGGAGGAAGGAGATGGGAGCGAGCAAAAGGAGAAGGGACACGTTGAGGAAAATTCCACCAACCGAGTCTCTGTAGATAATGTAATAGATATAGAAAATACTGATGTAATAAAGACTCAGGAGGAGGAACCTGAAGATATCCCTCCTCCTATTTAATTTTCTATAATTTTAATGAAAAATATTTTCTCTCATATCTTGTTGTTGTTTTCACTAAGTGTTTATATGCTCCATACTCATCCAGAACTCTCATCCAACTTTTGTCAAATTAGACTTGAATAATTTCTAAAAAATTTCTAAGGGGTCAACACCCGACTATAACACCCGATTATTGGCCTAACTAGTGGCCATAAAATAAATAATTTATAAATTTTACAAAATGGGACCAACACCCAGGCATGCGGCCTAGTAGATATCTGCCTTGTGGCCTGGGCATAAAAATCTTAGAAATTTTTTCCATAAATATGGGACTAATTTTCAGTTGTTGAGCCTGGTGGCTACCCGCCATATGACTTGGGCATAAAAATACCTTAGTTAGTGGGAATAACGCCCAAATTGTGGGACTAACACTCAGATTATGGCGTGACAGAATCCACCTTGTGGCTTGGCATAGACTGCTTTGATTAGTGGGATTAACACCCGGATTAGGTGGCTTGGCAGAACCTGTCTTGTGACCTGGTATAGAATGCCTTGATTAGCGGAACTAATATCCAGATTATGGCCTGGCGAAATCTACCTTGTGGTCTAGCATAGAGTGCCTTGATTAGCAGGACTAATACTCGAACTAGTTGCCTGGTGGAACCCGCCTTTGGCTGACATAGTGTAATACCCGGCTCGATTCAGACATCGAAATTCCTACCGTCCGGTGAAATTTGAGGATGTTAGAGGTCTTTGGAAGGGTAAGAGAAAGTTTTCGAAAATATTTGTAAGTGTTTTAAAGGTTTAGCATAGAAAACGAGTTGAGTTTCGTGGAGAATTGGCCAAAGGAGTTTCTGTCATGTTCGGCCCCCGAAAGTTAAGTTCGGCCGCCGAAAGTGCCCAATGTTCGGCCCCCGAAGGTTATGTTCGGCTCCCGAAAGTTGCATGGTTTTGCATGCAGTTTCGGCAGCCGAAGCTGAGGTGGTCGGTTAGTTGTGCATGCTCCTCAGTCCGTGGTTTGGCCAGGTGTTCACCTCCAGATCATGACCAGAGGTTAGGCCACGTCTCCCTTGACTCATCTGCAAGCTTTTAATCAGCTCATGCAGAGGGTTGCTCGTTTGCAAGAGGTTTGAAGGTTAGGCTTAATGTCTGGCTTCGATGAGATACCAGTGGGATGTATCACAGAGTAAAAGGGTTTCAATCCCTTAACCCACAGCAGAGAGTAGTCCCTGGGATAGGCCCTGAGGGCCATTTCAGATTGGCATATCTGAGTTGCAGTAGTTAAGCCTATAGAGTTTTACAGGATTGTTGCGTATCTTTGTATCATGTATGGGATTTATCAGGTACACAGAGAGTATAGTTGGCTGACTATGGGTCCCGGCGGCCTTAAGCCGATCTGGATCCTAGTGCCAGTGATGGTTCGGACCGTTACGGAGGGGTACCGGTTTCCGGGTCGTTACACATAGGATGCCTTATTTAGTGGGACTAACACTCAGATTAGGTGGCTTGGTGGAACCCACCTTGTGGCTTGGCATAGGATGCCTTGTTTAGTGGGAGTAACACCCGGATTAGATGGCCTAGGGGAATCTACCTTGTGGCCTTTAATGAATGCTCTTTAATCTTTTTAAAGATGGCAACCCCAACGTTCCTTGTCACTGAAAAATACAACATATGAAAAAAATACCTCGTTAACTGTTATTGATAAAATTTTCTCAGATTATAAATATTCCAGGAGTGGGGAATGACTTGACCATTTAACTTGGCCAGCTTATGAGACCCTGGACAAATAACCTTCAAGACCCTAGATGATCCTTTCTAGTTTTCGCCCAACTTACTAGACCCAACGTTGCCGCTTGTTACATCTGATCTTTTAAGGACTAAGTCCCTCACATTAAAAGCTGTGTCTTGACGCTACTACTAAACATTCTGGACATTCTATTCCTGTAAATCGCCATTCTGATTGCAACCTTTTCTCGTGAAAATTTGGCTTGATCCAAATTGAGTTGCATTTCTTCAGGACTTCCTGAAATCTCAAGGTGCTATGTCCTGAAACTACTTACTTGGATTACACGGGAATTACTGTCTCAACCTCATACAAAAGAGAGAAAGGTGTTTCCCCTGTGGCTATTCTTGGGGTTGTTCTGTACACCCAAAGTATGTGAGGTAATTCCTTAAGCCAGTTGCCCATGACTTTATTGAGTCTTTTCTTTAGCGCTTGTAAGATAGTCCTGTTTGTAACCTTGATCATTCCATTGATTTGTGGGTGATAGACCGAACTGAACCTTAAGTCAATCCCCTATTTCCTGCAAAAATATTTAAACTTAGAACTCATAAACTGAGTTCCATTGTCCGTGATTACTACCTTTGGGATTCAAAATCGAGTGAAGATGTTCTTGCTGATGAAAGAGATCGCTTGTTAAGTGGTAATGGACTGAACTGCCTTAGCCTCAACCCACTTACTAAAATGATCCACTACCACAATTACAAATTTCCTTAACCCAACTGCCTTTAGGAACGGGCAAAGGATATTTAGCCCTCACTGAAAGAAAGGCCAGGGGCTTCCAATTGCCGACTGCATCTCTCCAGGAGTCCTTAGAATGCTTGCATGTACTTGATATTTTTGGACAAGCCGCTTCACATCTTGCATTATCATTGGCCAGTAGTATCATTGTCTGAATGCTTTTCGGGCGATTTTCTAGGCTCTTTCATGGCTCTCGCAATCACCATTGTGAATTTCCTTTGGGATTTCCTAACTCTCCTTTTATGTAACATAACAAACCCATGGTTGAGTTGAGGACCTCCTGTACAACCAACTATCAATTAGTGCATATTTAGAGGATATTCTTATTACCTGTTTAGTTGACAATTTATTGGTCAACAAATCATCTTGTAAAAAACTTGTACATGGGTATCATCCATGATTCTCCTTCCTCTATAGTAAAAGATACTTTCTCTTCAGTTATAGGAGTGAGCAGCTCTTCCAACTGAAATGGTTAAGTTAAGTGCTGTTCACCTACCGCCATCATCTTGGCTAGAAAGTCAGCCTCTTTATTATCACCTCTAGCCACCTAGTGCTCACAGTTGCCCTGCCTGTCTTTGATCCTCTTCATTAAGGAGCAAAATTTTTTCTCGTATTTAACGAGGCTCAGTTCTTGGATTTTAAATTGTCCTTGACACTGATTAACAACTAACTGTTAGTCACTAAAAATATTAGATATCTACATAGCTATTTCCTTGATGATCTTTAGGGCCAATATCACGGTCTCATACTTAGCTACATTTTTTGTAGTGCTGAAAGAGAGTTTGGCTGTATACTAAAGCTTTATCCCGATTTGACTCTGCAAGAGGTTCTTAATTTCAGAACCTCCAGCGCTGCAAGCTCCATCTGCCCAAACCTTCCACTCCTCGATGGTTGATTTAAGAAATTCTGAAGACTCTAACGACGGAGTCATTTCTGCAATAAAATCGGCTACTGCTTGGGCTTTCATGGGCTTTCTCGAGACATACCTCATATCAAAGGCTGGCAATATTACAGCCCAGGTAGACTGCCGCTCTGAAAGCTCCAGCCTATGTAAAACCTTTCGTAGAGGATAATCTGTCCTAACTTCTATAATATGTGACTCAAAGTATGAATGTAACTTTGTGGTAGACATTAGAACTATCAATGCCAACTTTTCGAGATGAGAATAGTTCAGTTCTGCCCCTGTAACGACCCAGAAATCGGACCGCTACCTGCGCTAGGATCCAGATCGGCTTAAGGCCGTCGGGACCCGTAGCAAGCCAAACATTCATCCTGTGAACCTGTTTAATCCCATACATGATCAACAACATACATAAAATTTAAAACTTTCTCATTAAATCATTCATTCATTCTTTCTTTCATTCATTCATTCATTCTTTCGTTCATTCTTAACCTGTGCATGCACAAACTCATATACATAATCATTATTAAACATTTGAGATCATGTACAAAAAGGGGATTAACACAACACTATGGTCAAGCATAACTCTAAACTCCCATAAGCATCATTACATACATTTCAATACTTTACTTTTACATTACAACATTTTCATGTCCACAGCTAACTATTACATAACCATGACTTTACTCTTCTTGACCTCCTGGTCTATCCCGTACCTGCAAACCTGGGGGTTAAGGGAGAGGGATGAGCTACTAGAGCCCAGTGAGCAGAATAATAAAACATATTATATTAAAGGTTCATGCTTTCATGGAATGCATCACATCACAACTAATCATATCAAGGATGAACTTGTCACCATTTAGCCCTCTATATATTCCAATCATGCCAGGGGCGTAGTGCAGGCCACACCTGGTCTTTCTCTTATACATAACATATCATACATAACCAATTGTGCTGGGGGCGTAGTGTAGGCCACACCCGGTCTTTCTCTTACATAGTGCCAGGGACGTAGTGCAGGCCACACCTGGACTTCCATATCATATCATCATGTCATAACATATGAGGGCTAATGGATCATTCAACATTCATCCACATCAACAACATATTATGCAATGCAACATATTCGTGAATTCTAATGCAAACACCCTAATATATCTCATGGCATTCATGATGCGTGAATCATGCTAAAACTTTCATTTAATTTCTCAATTTAAAACATTTAGTTTAGTTCCACTCACCTCTGGCTGAAGCTCTACTGACTTTGAAGCAGCTAAACTAACTGCTGGGGTCCTCAGTTCCTCGGGTCTGAACCTACACAGGTGGACTTAAATGAGGGACCTAACATACATAAATATGACTCTAAAATACTCCCCAAAAACCCCCTAAAACACCTCAAAACATCCATAGAAAACATGCAAAGGAAGGCTGAACATGACACTTTCGGCGGCAGGTTCGGCGGCCGAAAGTCCCTTCAGAGCCGAAAGTCATGCAGGTTCGGTGGCACCTTCGGCGGCCGAAAGTGCCCTCCAGAGATGAAAGTCCATTTTCGGGGGCAGGCTTCGGCAGCCGAAAGGCTTGCCTCACAGACAGGTTCGGCGGCCGAAAATCCTTTCGGCTGCCGAAGCTGGTTTCTCCCAAAGGGCAGAAACCAGCTCTTTCATGCACACTTTCCTCCCAAACCTTCCAAACAAGCATCCAACTCTCTCAAAGCATGCATACACACATACATCCACACCTAGGGGTCTCAAACTATCCTAAACCCCAACTACAACACATCAAATACATTAAAATATTTTATAAAAACATGATTTTACCCTTCTAGAGGTCTCCGACATCCGAGATTCCACTGGACGGTAGGAATTCCGATACCGGAGTCTAGTCGGGTATTACATTCTTCCCCCCTTAAGAACATTCGTCCCCGAATGTTCACCAAACAAACATAGCATGGCATCAAACATGATCATACAAAGCATAAAACATCAACATATACATATAACACATAACACTCACCTTAAAAGAGATGAGGATATTGCTGGAGCATGGACTCCCGTGTCTCCCAGGTACACTTTTCGATGTTGTGGTGATTCCAAAGGACTTTCACCATCGGGATCTCCTTGTTTCTCAACTTTCTGATCTGAGTGTCGAGAATCCGCACTAGCACGAACTTTCTTAACATAGAAACATGGAAAACCGGATGGATTCTCTCTATTGAAGCAGGTAAATCTAGCTTATACGATACATTCCCAATCTTTTGCAAGATCTCAAAGGGTCCGATGTACCGTGGAGCTAGCTTACCTTTCTTCCCGAACCGAATCACCCCTTTCATTGGAGACACCTTGAGCAATACCAAATCCCCCTCCTGAAACTCTAATAGCCTTCTGTGGACATTTGCATAACTCTTTTGCCTGCTCACAGCAGTCTTGATCCTTTCTCTGATTATGGGCACCACCCTGCTGGTGATCTTTACAAGCTCAGGCCCTGCCAAGGCCCTTTCTCCAACTTCTTCCCAGCAAACCGGTGACCTGCACTTCCTTCCATACAAAGCTTCATATGGAGCCATCCCTATGCTAGCATGATGGCTGTTATTGTAGGCAAACTCCATCAAGGGTAGATGCTGCCTCCAAGAACCGCCAAAATCCAGTACACACATTCTGAGCATATCCTCAATTGTCTGGATGGTCCTCTCTGACTGTCCGTCCATCTGTGGATGGAAAGCAGTGCTAAAATCCAACTTGGTACCCATAGCGTTCTGCATACTCCGCTAAAACCTAGAGGTGAACTGGGGCCCTCTATCAGACACTATTGAAACAGGAACCCCATGCAACCTGACAACCTCATCTACATACACCTGCGCCAACTTGTCCACAGAATAGCCACTCTTGACAGGGATGAAGTGAGCAGATTTAGTCAGTCTGTCCACAATCACCCATATGGAGTCCAATATGTTGGATGCCGCTGGTAGCCCCACCACGAAGTCCATAGCTATATTCTCCCATTTCCACTCTGGAATAGGTAGTGGGTTAAGCATTCCAGCCGGCTTCTGATGTTCCAGCTTCACCCTCTGACATACTTCGCAGGTTGATACAAACTGTGCCACTTCTCTCTTCATAGCTGGCCACCAATACACTTTCTTCAGATCTTGATACATCTTGGTGGCTCCAGGGTGAACACTGTATCTGGCATTATGAGCCTCCCTCATAATGTCCTTCTTCAGTCCCACATCATCTGGTACACACAATCTATTCCCATAGCGGAGGATCCCCTTGCTGTCAAACCTGAACTCTTCATTCTTACCTGACTGAACAGTCCTGGCAATCTTCACTAACTCTGGGTCCTCATGCTGTTTCTGAGCCACCTGCTCCAGAAACACGGGTGCTACTCTCATCTGGGCTATCAAAGCACCTGTACCAGACAACTCCAACTGCAACCCTTCATTGATGAGCTCGAAGAACTCCCTCACTACTGGCCTCCTCTCTGCTGAAATATGGGACAAACTGCTAAGTGATTTTCGGCTTAAGGCGTCTGCCACAACATTCGCCTTACCCGGATAGTACTGGATCTTGCAATCATAGTCACTGAGCAGTTCTACCCATCTTCTCTGCCTCAAATTCAAATCTCTCTGACTCAGGATGTACTGCAGGCTTTTATGATCCGTGAAGATCTCACATTTTACCCCATAAAGGTAATGCCTCCACATCTTGAGTGCAAAGATTACCGCTGCCATCTCAAGGTCATGTGTAGTGTAATTCAACTCGTGCTTCTTCAGCTGCCTAGAAGCATAAGCAATCACCCTTTCATTCTGCATTAGCACACAACCCAGTCCCACACGGGACGCATCAATATAGACTGAGAAGTCTTCATTACTAGATGGCAGAGCTAACACTGGTGCTGAAGTCAACCTCTTCTTGAGCTCCTCAAAGCTCTCTTCACACTGGTCGGTCCACACAAACCTTTGGTTCTTCTTAGTCAATCTGGTCATGGGAGCTGCAATCTTAGAGAAGTCCTGAATGAACCTCCTGTAGTAACCTGCCAAACCCAAGAAGCTCTTGATCTCTGTCACTGTAGTGGGTCTAGGCCAGTTAGCTACAGTTTTCACTTTCTTGGGGTCTACTTCGATTCCATTTTCTAACACCACATGCCCCAAGAAGGAGATGCTCCTCAGCCAGAACTCACACTTGGAGAACTTGGCATACAAGCCATGTTCCCTCAAGGTCTGCAAAACCAACCTCAGATGATGGGCATGCTCCTCTGCATTCCTGGAATACACTAAGATATCATCTATGAAGACAATAACAAAGTGATCTAGGTACTGGCTAAATACTCTGTTCATGAGATCCATGAATGCTGCAGGGGCATTGGTTAACCCGAACGACATCACAAGGAACTCATAATGCCCATATCTAGTCCTGAATGCCATCTTCGGCACATCCTCTTCTCTTATCCTCAGCTGATGGTAACCAGATCTCAGATCTATTTTGGAGAAACAACCTGCTCCTGCTAGCTGGTCAAATAGATAGTCGATCCTTGGCAACGGGTACTTGTTCTTGGTAGTGACTTTGTTCAACTGCCTGCAGTCGATACAAAGTCTGAGGGATCCTTCCTTCTTTTTCACAAATAGCACTGGAGCACCCCAAGGTGAGGTACTCGGTCGGATGAAGCCTCTATCTACCAATTCTTGCAACTGCTCCTTAAGCTCTTTCAATTCTGCGGGTGCCATCCTATAGGGAGGGATAGAGATCGGTCTAGTTCCAGGCATCAATTCAATTTCGAACTCTATCTCCCTAGCAGGCGGTAAACCTGGCAGCTCTTCTGGGAAAATTTCTAAGAACTCACTGACCACAGGCACTGAGGCGGGCTCTCTAACATGACTATCCAGCTCTCTCACATGAGCTAGAAAACCCTGACAACCCCTCCTGAGCAACCTACGAGCCTGAAGGGCTGATATCAAACCTCTAGGTGTACTCCCCCTGTCTCCTCTGAAGACAACCTCTGACCCATCCTGACATCTGAACTTGACTACCTTGTCTCTGCAGTCCAAGGTAGCACCATGGGTAGATAGCCAATCCATCCCTAGAATGACGTCAAAATCTGTCAAATCTAGAACCACAAGGTCGGCAGAAAGGCATCTTCCCTCCACAAAAACTGGACTATACTGGCAGACTGACTCTGCCACTGATGGGTCGCACTTGGGTCCACTGACCCATAGGGGACACTCTAACCCAGAGACCATCAAACCCAATCTTTCGACGGCCCTCGGAGCAATAAAAGAATGAGATGCACCAGGGTCCATTAAGGCATAAACATCTGAGCAACCAATGATGAGATTACCTGCCACCACGGTGTTCGATGCATTTGCCTCCTGCTGTGTCATTGTGAAGATCCGTGCTGGGGCTGATGGACCTTCACCTCTGAAACCCGCTGAAGAAGAGGCTGCCCCTCTCCCTCTGCCTCTGCCACTAGCCTGAGTTGCGGCTGGAGCTACTGGCTGAGCCACACTGCTAGAAGCTGTCTGCTGAGACTGTGCCATAAAAGCTGCTCTGGGACACTCCCGTGCCATGTGTCCCTCCTGCCCACATCTGAAGCAGGCTGTCGTCCCAACCAGACATACTCCCTTGTGCAGCTTCCCACACTTCCTGCATACTGCATTATCTGCACCTGAGCTCGAGCCACTTCCCAATCCCAGACCTGACTTGATCTTACTCCAGAACTTATTCTTCTTTGACTTTCAAGAGCCTCTGTCCCACTTCTTACTGCCTGAAGCTGCTGAACTCAAGGAAGAAGGATCCAACTTTCCCCCACCTGGGGTCTTGGAACCTGAAGACTGTGCTACTGACTGCTTAACTCTCCCTTCGATGATTGCACTAGCCTCCATCCTCCGAGCCATATCCACTATGGCATGGAAACTCTCCCTCTCTGCTGACTGGATCAAGGAGGAATACCTGGAATGGAGCTTCATGATATACCTCCTTGACTTCTTCTGATCTGTGTCCAGATTCTACCCAGCAAACGGTAACAACTCCAAGAATTTGTCCGTATACTCATCCACACTCATCTCATCCGTCTGTCTCAGCTGCTCAAATTCAATCATCTTCAACTCCCTTGAACTGTCAGGGAAAGCCCATCCTGCAAACTCGTTTGCAAACTCCTCCCATGATAGGCTGTCCAATCTCGGGTTCATATAGTTCTTGAACCACTCTCGGGCCTTCTTGCATTTTAGTATGAACCCAGCCATCTGAATGGCTCTACTGTCATCAGCTCCTATCTCATCTGTAATTGTTTTGACCCCCTCAAGGTACACAAATGGGTCATCACCGGTTTCAAACTGGGGAGCACCCAGCTTCATGTAATCGGTCATCTTGACCTTGCTCCCCCCAAATGAGCTAGGTTTAGGCATTTGGGTTTCTGGGACAGTAGGTGCTGCTGGTGGTGGAGGAGCTGCAGCATCCCCTGGGGTAGGGTTTGCTGTACCTGGATGGTAGGGTGGGGGTGGATACATAGGGTACTGTGAGTACGGTGGGTAGAAAGGTGGGTATGGCATCTGAGAGTAATAAGGGTTAAAACTGGGGTAATCCGATGTACCTCCCATCGAATACCCGGGATTATGGGAAAAGGGTGGGTAGTAAGGTGGCTGAACAAATCCCGAGGCCTGAGTGCCTCCTTGGGACTCTCCCATTCCCTCTTCCGACATACTTACTCTGAGACTGCCATCCCTCCTCTGATCCACATCCATCTGATCCCCCACATCCTCTGACATATCCCCTTGCACTGTTCCCCTCACTGATCTGCTTATACCCAGATCCAAAGACCTTCTAGGGTCTCTTACTGCTCTTTCTCTGCTAGACCTGCTAGACATTGCCCTTGGCAATGCAGGAGGACGGGCATCAGTGCCCTCGTCCTGGGGTGGTACTCCAGTCAATCGTGCAGATCGACGAGTTCCTCTCATCCTGTTTACTGAAAAACAGCACACATCACATAAACATTAGCATCAAATACATCACATACATAGCATATCATTAATGCACATGCATAAAATCATGGCATTTCACATCATCATTCAAGACAGGACTCTACATCCTATCCTAGTGGACATGATTTTCCTATTGTGCTTGACCTTTTAGAACATCTATGAGCCCGACACTCTAGGTCCGACCATATAAACCTAGGGCTCTGATACCAATCTGTAATGACCCGAAAATCGGACCGCTACCGGTGCTAGGATCCAGATCAGCTTAAGGCCGCCGGGACCCGTAGCAAGCCAAACATTCATCCTGTGAACCTGTTTAATCCCATACATGATCAATAACATACATAAAATTTAAAACTTTCTCATTGAATCATTCATTCATTCTTTCTTTCATTCGTTCATTCTTTCTTTCGTTCATTCTTAACCTGTGCATGCACAAACTCATATACATAATCATTATTAAACATTTGAGATCATGTACAAAAAGGGGATTAACACAATACTATGGTCAAGCACAACTCTAAACTCCCATAAGCATCATTACATACATTTCAATACTTTACTTTTACATTACAACATTTTCATGTCCACAGCTAACTATTACATGACCATGACTTTACTCTTCTTGACCTCCTGGTCTATCCCGTACCTACAAACCTGGGGGTTAAGGGAGATGTAATACCCGGCTAGATTTCGGCATCGGAATCCCTACCTTCCGGTGGAATCTCCGTTGGAATCTAGAATTTCTGAAGATGCCAGAGGCTTCTAGAGGGGTAAAATGTGTTTTCTAAAAGGTTTTTACTGATTTTATGGTTTTTAAATGAAAAGAATTGAGTTTTAAAAAGAAAAGACCAAGGAGGCGTTTGCCAGGTTCGGCCACCGAAAGTGAAGTTCGGCCGCCGAACATGGAAAGGCTTCGGGAGCGCCTTTGGCCTCCGAAAATCTTGTTTGAACGAGCCAAGGTTCGGCCGCCGAAAGTCAAGTTCGGCCGCCGAACATGCATGAGTTTAGGGGGCACGTTAGGCTGCCGAAGGTCTTCGACCAGGCCACCTATAAAGGGCCCTCAGATCGGAGATGGGCGAGTTTTCTCCCCATTCTCGAGCTCAGGTGAGTTTTTGTCCTCCCTTGGCCGTTTTCATGTTTTTCTTCATCTCCTTCATGTTTTCATGAGTTCCATGGTTATTTTGAAGAGTTTTCAAGCTTAGATCAAGTTTTGGGAGCTTGGAGCTTTTGGAGCTTGGATTCTCCACACCTCCGAGTTAGAGATCACGCAACCCTCGATCTTCAAGAGGTAAGTGTAGATCTTTGCTTTCCTAGTGTCTTTTGAAGTTTTATGAAGGTTTTAATGGTAGAGTATGGGTAGATATGCATGTTAGGATTTATGTGGGTTTTATGCCCAATATATTATGTGATGCTCATGTATGTTTATATGATGCTATGTTGAATGTTTAGGCTAGGTTATGCATATGGAGAGTGTATGCATGAGTGGGAAAGAGCAAGTGAGATTATGGGTTGTTTTGATGGTTTTAGCCTATGTGGGTCATAAGCTATCTATGTATGTTTTGATGTTGTTTTTGGAGTTGAATCAAGCTATTAAGCTCCTTTGTGCATGATTAAGGGTTTATGCATGTTTTGGTAAGGTTGGGTGCTTGTGTTGGGGTGTTTGGAAGGTTTGGGAGGCTTGAATGCATGAGAAGCTGAGTTCTGCCCTTCTGGGAAGAACTCAGGTTCGGCCGCCGAAGGTGGTTTCGGCCGCCGAACCTGCCTTTGGATGCATGCAATGGCCGCCTAACCTTGCCCCCGAAAGTTGAGTTTTGGCTTGAAAGCAGACTTTCGGCCGCCGAAGGAAGGATTCGGCTGCCGAAAGTGCCTGACTTTCATCTCTGGAGAGGGACTTTCGGCCGCCGAAGGTGCCGCCGAAAGTGCCCGAGTTTCGTCTCTAGAGAGAGGGTTCGGCCGTCGAAGGTGCCGCCGAAAGTGCCCTGTCCAGCCTTTTCAAGGTTGTTTTCTATGCATGTTTAAGTGATGTTTTAAGGGGGTTTTTGGGTAGTTGTTTATGAGTGGTTAGAATGTGTTTGGCACCTCATTCGAGTCCACCTGTGTAGGATCGGACCCGAGGGATCGAGGAGGCCATCAGCGTTAGCAGTTGCAGAGTCAGTCCAGTGTCTGCCAGAGGTGAGTAGAACTAAACTTAATCTTTATTTTATGAAATCAAATGCCTAAAGCATGCTCATGCATCATGTTTATATGTAATAGGTTGATTGCACTTGTAACAGCCCGAAAACCGATACCCCTCTGTAACGGCCCGAACCGCCACCGGCGCTAGGATCCAGATCGGCTTAAGGCCGCCGGGACCCGTAGCAAGCCAACATACCTCCTATCACCTGGTCAAATCCCATACATGATCAAAACTTTAACATAAAAACTGGAACATCTGATGTAATTACCGAGCCCGACCTGTATGCAACATAACTGAAACATAAAAGGACCCCTTACTAGAGCCCTCATCAAAACTCTAGCTGGGTCAACATAACATACATCAAGCTGGGATTACATCCAAAGAACTAGAACCTAACCTGTGCATGCCTCAAACCACAAACATAAGACCTCCTCTAGGGTCCTCATCCATTACCATAGTGTGGTAAACAACACATGCCACAAGATTAGTTCAAACATAACCCAACCTCTAGTATAACATACCTCATGTACTAAAAAGGGACTAACCAAGTCTTAGGGCCAAGCACAGTACTAATCCATAAACATAACTCCAATTAACTTTACATACATCATCTCAAATTACATTACATCAACTTATATTACATGTCCACTTCTAAAACTACTAAACTGAAACATAAACATAAACTATTACAAACACACTTCACTTAATCTTTACCCTGCTGACTTCTGAACTCTGACTTAAACCTGCAACACTGGGGTTAGGGGAAAGGGATGAGCTAAAAAGCCCAGTGAGTAGAAACAGAGGAAACAGTTCATTAATTACATGCTTTCATGGAATGCATCATAACACAGAGAAATCACATAATCTTGTCCGTCTCGGGGCTCATGCAATATCTATTCCCCACGGACCCTGGTTTCTGAGAGTCTGTCTCTTTGCATGCATCTTTCCTCTCAGAGGATGGACATGACATCAAAAATCCCTCTGTCGGTGCCCGGCTCCCCCAAAGGAGCTCACATAGGCCTGTAACATACATGACTGGGTGTCTGGTCCACAGAGAGCTCACACGGACTTTCCTATATGTACTTGTCCGGCTCTCAAAGGACTAAGACAAGACTCGTGACAGATATGGGCTATTGAAGTCGCCTCGGTCCACCCTTCCTCCATCAACATCAAATAATGCAATGCGTCACATTCGTGAAACTAGTGCAATCATCCTACTACATATGAACATGATGCATGAACATGCTTTAGGCATTTGATTTTCTTAAAATAAAAGATTAAGTTTAGTTCTACTCACCTCTTGGCAGACGCTGACTGACTCTGCAACTGCTAGCACTACTGGCCTCCTCGGTCCCTCGGGTCCGATCCTACACAGGTGGACTCGAATGAGGTGCCAAACATACTCTAAACAACTCATAAACAACTGCCCAAAAACCCCCTAAAACATCATAGAAACATGCATAGGAAACACCCAAGAAACGACTGGACAGGGCACTTTCGGCGCCACCTTCGGCGGCCGAAAGTCCCTTCCAGAGACGAAACTCGGGTAGGTTCGGCGGCAGGTTCGGCGGCCGAAACCCCAGGACAGAAACGAAACTCAGCCTTCGGGGGCACGTTCGGCAGCCTAAAGACTGCCTCCCATGCAGGTTTGGCGGCCGAAACTCCTTTCGGCGGCCGAACCTGGTCCCCTCTGGACGACAGGTCCGATTCTGCCAAGCCAAAACCAAACTCAAAACACCCAAATCCTTACATACTCTCTCCCAAACATGCATACTCACTCCCACATGCATAAAGGGGCATAAACTAACTTAAAACCCCAACAAAACATCATGTAATCATACATTGGCACCAAACTCACATAAACCCTATCATGCATATCTACCCAAACACATACATCAAATCTCCTTAAAACTTACTTAAAACTCATTAAAACATAAGGAAAAGCAGAGATCTACACTAACCTCTTGGAGATCGAGGGTTGGTGTGACCCGAACCTTGGAGATGTGGAGGAAACTAGCTCCGGGGTCTCCAAGCTCCAAATCCTAGATCCAAGCTTAGAACTCTTCAAAACCAAGAATGAAACTCATAAAAACCATAGAAGATTGAAGGAAAACGTGAAATCGACCAAGGGAGGACATGAACACACCTGGGCACGAGAATGGGGAGAAACTCGCCCATTTTCGGTCTGAGAGCCTTTTATAGGCGACCGGCTGAGCCACATTCGGCGGCCAAACCAGCACCCTAAAGTCCCCCATGTTCGGCGGCCGAACTTGAGGTTCGGCAGCCGAACCTGGTTTCTGCCCAACTCAACTTTCGGAAGCCAAAAGTCCATCCGAAACCACCTCATGTTCGGCGGCCGAACATCACCTTCGGTGGCCGAACCTGGGTTCTTCCTCCTTGGCCTTTTTCTCTTCAAAACTAAATTTTCTATCAATTAAAACCCTTAAAATCATCTGAAAATATTTTTAGAAAACACATTTTACCCCTCTAGAAGCCTCTGGCATCTTCAGAACTCCAGATTCCAACGGTGATTCCGCCGGAAGGTAGGGATTCCGATGCCAGAATCTAGCCGGGTATTACAGCACTAGTTACACGAATATGAAGCATTACATTATTCACTGTTGATGGAGATTGGACCAAGAACGACCCCACTAGCCCTAGAGATGTTGTGAGACCTGGCTGGGCCAGGCATACATATACAGTTGTTGTAAGACTTGGCCAGGCCAGGCATACGAAGGTTTTGAGACCCGGCCGGGCCGGGCATACTGAGACTGGAAGGGATGTTTTGGGGTTAGGTCCAATCCGTGATATGACATGTTTGTGCTATGACGCATTTCATGAAAGCATGTAATTAATGAACTGTTTTCTTTGTTTCTACTCACTGGGCTTTTTAGCTCACCCCTTTCCCCTAACCCCAGTTTTGCAGGTCAGAGGTAGGCCAAGATGACTTCAAGGGTAAAAGTCTTGTAATAGCAATAGCTTAGTACTTTTAGTGTGGGCATGTAATGTATTTTGAGATAATGTTTTGTAAGAGAATGTAATGTAAAGTTAAGTGGAGTTATGTTTATGGTTTAGTACTGTGCTTGGCCCTAAGACTTGGTTAGTCCCTTTTTAGTACATGATGTATGTTATGTCAGATGTTGAGTTATGTTTGAACTAAACTGGTGGCATGTGTTGTGTACCACGCTAGTGTTTGATAAGGACCCTAGTGGAGGTCTTATGTTTGTGGTTTGATGCATGCACAGGTTAGGTTCTAGTCCTTGGATGTAATCCCAGCTTGATGTATGTTATGTTGACCCAGCTAGAGTTTTGATGAGGGCTCTAGTAGGGGATCCTTTTATGTTTTCAGTTATGTCGCATACAGGTCAGGCTCGGTTTGTACATCAGATGTTACAGTTTTTATGTTAAAGTTTCGATAATGTATGGGATTTGACCAGGTGATAGGAGGTATGTTTGGCTTACTACGGGTCCCAGCGGCCTTAAGCCGATCTGGATCCTAGCGCCGGTGGCGGTTTGGGCCGTTACGGTAGGGTATCGATTTTCGGGTCGTTACAGGAGAGGGGTGAGCTACTAGAGCCCAGTGAGCAAAATAATAAAACATATTATATTAAAGGTTCATGCTTTCATGGAATGCAT
This sequence comes from Manihot esculenta, assembly GCF_001659605.2. Taxonomy (NCBI): domain Eukaryota; kingdom Viridiplantae; phylum Streptophyta; class Magnoliopsida; order Malpighiales; family Euphorbiaceae; genus Manihot; species Manihot esculenta. The sequence continues at coordinate 19,109,617 of NC_035161.2, forward strand.
CACATCACAACTAATCATATCAAGGATGAACTTGTCACCATTTAGCCCTCTACATATTCCAATCATGCCAGGGGCGTAGTGCAGGCCACACCTGGTCTTTCTCTTATACATAACATATCATACATAACCAATTGTGCCGGGGGCGTAGTGCAGCCCACACCCGGTCTTTCTCTTACATAGTGCTAGGGGCGTAGTGCAGGCCACACCTGGACTTCCATATCATATCATCATGTCATAACATATGAGGGCTAATGGATCATTCAACATTCATCCACATCGACAACATATTATGCAATGCAACATATTCGTGAATTCTAATGCAAACACCCTAATATATCTCATGGCATTCATGATGCGTGAATCATGCTAAAACTTTCATTTAATTTCTCAATTTAAAACATTTAGTTTAGTTCCACTCACCTCTGGCTGAAGCTCTACTGACTTTGAAGCAGCTAAACTCACTGCTGGGGTCCTCGGTTCCTCGGGTCCGAACTTACACAGGTGGACTCAAATGAGGGACCTAACATACATAAATATGACTCTAAAATACTCCCCAAAAACCCCCTAAAACACCTCAAAACATCCATAGAAAACATGCAAAGGAAGGCTGAACAGGGCACTTTCGGCGGCAGGTTCGGCGGCCGAAAGTCCCTTCAGAGCCGAAAGTCATGCAGGTTCGGCGGCACCTTCGGCGGCCGAAAGTGCCCTCCAGAGATGAAAGTCCATTTTCGGGGGCAGGCTTCGGCAGCCGAAAGGCTTGCCTCACAGAAAGGTTCGGCGGCCGAAAATCCTTTCGGCTGCTGAACCTGGTTTCTCCCAAAGGGCATAAACCAGCTCTTTCATGCACACTTTCCTCCCAAACCTTCCAAACAAGCATCCAACTCTCTCAAAGCATGCATACACACATACATCCACACCTAGGGGTCTCAAACTATCCTAAACCCCAACTACAACACATCAAATACATTAAAACATTTTATAAAAATATGATTTTACCCTTCTAGAGGTCTCCAACATCCGAAATTCCACCGGACGGTAGGAATTCCGATACTTGGTTGGCGTAATAGATTGGGTTTTTCTCGCCATTGTTCTCACAAATGAGTATCGAGCTTATTGTTTCCTGCATCACAAATAAGTATAAAACATAACTTCACCTTCGATGGGCGAGCTTAGCAAAAGGGGAGATGATAAAAAGGTTTTTAAACTTTCAAATGCTTCTACGCATTTTTTCTCCAACAAACTCATTTTTGCCTTTTAAGCCTTTAAGGAATGGGAGACACCTTCTAGCCGAGCATGATATAAAACGGCTAGTAGCTATGACCTGCCCATTCAACTTTTATACTTTATTAATGGTTTTAGGTGCCTCCATATTTTGGATGGCACTAATTTTTTCAGGATTTACTTCTATGCCTCTTTTTGAGACTATATACCTCAATAACTTCTCAGCTTTTACTCCGAAAGTACATTTTTAAGAATTTAGTTTTTATTGTCCTAAGAGGGATAGTGAATTAGGTTTATAAAAAACTAAAGGCTAAAAACACAAATCAAGGGATTAAAAAGAAAGGTAGAGTGATAATGAACACAAGGATTTATAGAGATTAAGCTATTCTAAGCCTACACCCTCTCCTCAAGGCCCTCCTTGAAAGTTCAACTCCACTATCAAATGTTATTTGGATGAAGATTAAAACTCTTTACAATTCTAGAGCAAAACCTTTGCTCTTTACAATCCTCTTTTTCTCACAAAAGCAATCCTTCGCTCAAAATCACACTCAATGCAATAAATTCACTCAACAACCTTCACTCAATCTCAAAAGACAAATCAATTACAACTCAAAGTTATCTTTCAAGAAATTAATGCTATGGCTCAAGGTTTAGAGAGAGGAAGAGTGTGAAAAACTTGAATCTCAATAAATATGTGCTTAGATAGTTGTTGTAACATTTTTCAAATTAAAAACACATTATATTTATAGTTTTAACATAAAATGGCCATTGGAGATGCATTAATGCAAATAGAACCTTTTGTGTACTGAAATAGCCGTTATTTGGTGCTTAGAAAATGTCAAGTTCGACGGCCTTAGGTTAAAATTCAATGGCCGAACCTTTGGAGGTGAAAATACAAATTCTTGAAAAAAGACTTTCGGCAGCTTAGTTTCCCAATGTTCTCCACCGAATATTGAAAGTTTTGCCTCTATTTCTCTATTTTTGGCAACTTAACATTGACTTTAGGGGGTACAAAAGTATTTCATTAGATATTTGAAAAATCATAACTTAGATTATAAAACTCCGATTTTCAATCCATTTGAATTCTTATAACCTATATTTTAGATATTTTAGTTTGATAAAAATAATTTCAAAAGCACTCTATTTGAAAATTTTCATTTTGGTCCCTCAAAGAGTTATAGAACAAAAACGTAAGTTACAAACTTCCAATTTTTATTCTATTTGAATTTTTATAACCTATTATTTGAAAAATCTTATTTGATAGAAAAGTATCTCAAAAAGACTCTATATATCAAATTTTATTTTGATTTCCAAAAATAACTTTATAATACCAGGCTAAACTCTAGTGCAACTTGAAAGGAGCCAAATAAGGAAAGTAATTTGAAATTCAAATTTCAAATCCTCAAAATCATTCAAAATTCAAAGTCAAGATTCAGCTTATTAAGGAAAGTGCTAAATAAGGAAAGTTGCAAACAAGGAAAGTTGCAAACAAGGAAAGTGCAGAGCAGTTTGAAATTCAAGATCTTCAAGTGCCCTTTTCCTTATTGAAGAAGCCAAATCTTTAGAAGATGCACCTTCAAATTTGAAATTCAATTCAGCTTTCCAAAGAAGCCAAAGTCTTGCACATTCAAAATTCAAAATTCAAAAGAGAGGCTCCACCTCATTAATGTGCAAGGTTGGGCGGCATGGGCAGCATATGGACAGCCAAGAGTTCAACTTGGGCAGCAAGCAAGACCTAGGGTAGCCTTTGATCCTATTTAAAGACCTCTTCAAGCGCCGGTGACTCGCGGTTGTCGAAGCCGGTCAAAAATAACCTTTATGGTTATCAACAATTTACAACTGCAGATAGTGGTGAAAGGATCGAATCCACAGAGAATTGAACACTTATCTATTTTTCCCAACAAGATCAAGAGAATCAACTGAAAGCACAATTGAAAGCAAGTAACTGAAAGCAAAATAAAAGTAAAGTGCAATAAAGTAAAAAAAAAAGGGTTTTTGAAATTGATTTGACTAACAACTATTGAAAGCAATTAAATCAGCAAGTAATTAAAATAAAAGGGAAAATCAATATGAGAAAGCCTACTTGAAGATATGGATCCACTTTGGTTGTTTGGATTGATCATTGAAACTCATGTACTCTTGATTGGTTCAATAGATTAGTTATGGGGATGGAAAACGCTTCTCACCACCATGTCTCTCCTTATGATTAAATCAATTAGGGAACGTCCTCTAATCAATTACTAATTAACAAATTGCCAAGGAACGTCCTTGGGCCTTAGGCATCAAACAATTGTCAATTGCATGAAGAAATAGAGAGATCCAATCCTAGCTACTCCAAACGCATGAAGATAAGGCTAGATCATACAATTCCTTAGTTTTTACACCAAGTGTTCTTAGGTCAGAATATTTCCAGCAATTACGGACTAACAAATATCCCAACTAACAATCAATTAACTTTGCAATCAAGAATCAAGTGGCCAATTTGATCAAAACGACAAAGCAATCTTAGATTCAAGCACACAATTGTATGAATATTGAACAAACCAAAAGCAAACACTTTATGTTCAGATCTCACAACCCTTTAAACAACCTTAGTTTCAACCAATCCTCAACTAGAATTAGGGGTTTCAGCCACTCATGGCTGAACCAAAACAGAAAATAGAAGAAGAGAAGATGGAAGAGGAACCGGCGGTGGCAAAGCCTTGTGGAGATCGGCGGCCGAAGGTTGGAGGAGATGGGGTCTTGAATTCTGCCTCTTCTTGTCTTCATAAGGCCTTTAAATATGTCTTGAGAGGCTGCCTAGGGTTTCTTGGATGTCCATGCATCTTTTAGAGGCTGCTCAAAGTGCCCTTGGTCTAATATGTGCCTTCTATGTGCATGTGTGAAGGCAAGGGAGGGGCTTTTTGGTCTTTTAATTGCTGTCCAAGGTGTGTCCAAGAAGTCTTCTTCACATTATTCTTGCCACTCATGCACTAAAGAGGAAGGTGGAGCCTCTTTTGAATTTTTGAATGTGCATGGCATGAAGTGAGAAACATGTGATCTTCAAGATTTGGCTTCTTGAATAAGGAACAGGCAAGTTGGGAGGATTTTCGGCCGCCTAAACTTGTTTTCGGAAGCTGGACTTTCGGCTCTAGAGCAGACTTTCGGCCGCTGAAGGTGCCGCCGAAGATGAGTGACTTTCGGCTCTGGACGAGACTTTCGGCCGCTGAAGGTGCTTCCGAAGGTGGCTTTTCCAGATTTGGTACTTTTTGGCAGTTTTAATAGCATTTTCTCTAGATTGTCTCTTTATACCTAATATCTGCAAAACATGATTAAAACCACAAAATTAGGTACAAAAGATATAGATAGACATCAATATCATCATGATAAAGTGGACTAAAATATGCTCTATCAGCTGGCCACTCCCTTCTCCATCTTCTCCAATCAGCCGCCCATCTCTCCAAGGCTCTCCATCGCCATTCTTCATCTTTTCTTCTTCTCTTCTTCTTTTCTTTTATTTTCTGTTTTGGTTCAGCCATGAGTGGCTGAAACCTTTTATTCTAGTTGAAGATTGGTTGAAACTTTAGTTGTTTTATGGATTGTGAAATCTGAACATACATTGTTGTCTTTGGTTTATTCAATTTTTATGCAATTTCATGCTTGATTCCATTATTGCTTTGTTATTATGATCATTGTGGCCACTTGATTCTTCATTGCAAGGTAATATATTGTTAGTTTGAATAGTTTTAAGTCCGTAATTGCTTGGATTATTCAAACACAAGAACACTTGGTGTAAAAACTAAGGAAGTTGCATGATCTAGCATTATCACCATACGTTTGGGTAGCTAGGATTAGATCTCTCTGTCTCTTAATGCAATTGACATTTGTTTTGATGCCTAAGGCCCAAGGATGTTCCTTGGCAATTTGTTGATTAGTGATTAGTTAGAGGACATTCCCTAATTGGTTTATGATTAAGGAGAGACATAGTGGTGAGAAGCGTTTTGCATCTCCATAACTAATCTATTGAATCAATCAAAAGAACCTAAGTTTCAATGATCAATCCCAACAACTGAAGTGGATCCAATTCTTCAACTAGAGCTTTCTCATTATTGAATTTCCTTTATTTTAATTATTTGCCTTCTTTTATTGCTTTCAGTATTAGATCAATTAAATCAATCTCAAAACTCCCCCTTTTTACTTGCAATTTACTTCAACTTTGCTTTCAGTTTTTTTGCTTTTAGTTAATTCTCTTGGTCTTGTTAAGGAAGATAGGTAAGTTTTCAATTTCCTGTGGATTCGATCCTTTCACCACTATCTACAGTTGTAAGATTGTTGATAACCAGTAAGGTTGTTTTTAACCAGTTTGGACAACAGCGAGTAAAAAATTGGCGCCGTTGCCGGGGAATTGATTTAACTTGTTTATTTTTCTTTCATGACCAGATATGGACATAGGGAAACTCTGCCTTACGATCCAGAAATTGAGCGCACAATCAGGAGATTAGGGAAGTAAGCAACTCGGCTTTGGGAGATAGCTGAAGCCGAATCGCCCACTGAAGAGCACCCCATCGCAGATCAAGCTTCTGAAGCCTCTGAATTGCACCACCAAGCCATATAGATGGCAATAAACTATAAATTAAAGCTGTATAATTCAAATTCATGCATGAAGAAATGAGAAGATGTTATTTCCTACACATTTCTAAGCTCACCTTTGATTTTCAAGCTTGGTGCATATGGAATCCTAAACTTCTCTTCTTCAATCCCTTCAATATATGGCTGTTCCTTTAGCTCTTGGTCTTAGGGTGAGTTTTAATTAAGGCAAGAAGTTGATTGGGTGAGATTTAGCTTGGCTTTGGTGGAAGGAAGACAAAACAAAGCTTTGGTTTTCAATGGGTGAGCTACGGCAATGGTGTGGTGGAGAAAGAGGACAACCCCTTTTTACTTTGCTTAGTCATTCTTTCATGCATAATTAGGTGACACATGGAGGGTATATGTGAAGAGCTGGAAAACATGAAGGACTAATCTGAATTTTGTCTTTAAACTTTCCATATTCATATTTTAACCTACTAAACTCTTTACAATGTTTCAATTTAGTTTTCAAACTTTCAATAATCATAGATTGACCTACTAAACTATACATTTAGCCTTTGGAAGTCCTTTTCACTTAAGCAAGCATGATGGATTTAAACAAGCACCTCAACCAAGCACGTCGGGAAACCCTAAGCACCTCCCGAAAGTGACTCATTCCCGACTCGCTAATCACACTGTCTACTTCATTTCTGGATATGTCCGTTTCTTTATTTGAGTTTTCTATGATGATCAGTTATTAGCAGATTAGAGTTAAGCTAGCACCTCCCCTAATGCCACTTACTCTAGTAGTGAAATAGCCTAACTCATACCTAATGATGGCACGACTCTAGCTATGGGTTTGAGGATGTTACATGTGTTCAGATCTCACAACCCATAAAACAACCTTAGTTTCAACCAATCTTCAACTAGATTAAAAGGTTTCAGCCACTCATGGCTGAACCAAAACCAAAAATAAAAGAAAAGAAGAAAGGTAGAAGAAGAAGATGAAGAGAAGATGGAGCCGGATGAATGGCTTGCGCAGAAGGTGTTGCAGAAAACGTCGAGAGACCATCGGTTGGCCTTTAAGGAGTTCTTAAATAGGTTTTAGATGCTGACCTTGCTGCCCTAGAGGTACTTGCTGCCCAAGTTGTGTCTGAAAAGGAAAGATTCGCGTTGCAAAATTATTCAGAAGGAAAGAGGCGTGCACATGCTCTTCAGAGGGAAAGTGGCGCGTGGATTGGACTGCAGAAGGAGGGTGGAGCGCGGTCATTAAATGCAAAAGGAAAAGTGAATCTGTCCAGTCTTTCCTTTTTAGGTGGAGCCTTCGTTTGAATTTTGAATGCTGAACGCAGAAGAGGCAAGTGCGTCTCCATGAAATCTTGCTGCCTAAATAGGAAGATATGACTGCTGCTGTGTGTGCACATCTTTGAAAAAGGAAAGAAAGATCTGCAATTTAAATTTTAAATAATCTTCTGACTGAGCTTTCCTTATTTGCTTTTGCTTCTGCACTTTCCTTGATTGAAAACTTTCCTTATTTGAAAACTTTCCTTTTTTGGCATTTTCCATATTTGGCACTTTTTGGCAGTTTTAAGAGCATTTTCTCCAAATTGTCTCTTTACACCTAATATCTGCAAAACATGATTAAAACCACAAAATTAGACAGAAAAGATGCAAATAAACATCAATAACATAATGATAAAGTGGACTAAAATATGCTCTATCAAATCTCCTGTAGAATCCTGCATGACCAAGGAAAGAGCAGATTTCCTTAACATTTGTAGAATAAGGCATATTTTTTATTGTGTCTACCTTGGCTTTTTCCACTTCAATTTCTTTAGCTAAAAAAACATGCCCTAAGACCATACCTTGGTTAACCATAAAGTGGCATTTTTCATAATTAAGTACAAGATTAGATTCAAGGCATCTCTGTAGGATCTTTTCAAGATTGGCAAGGCATTCTTCGAAGGAGTCACCGTGCACTGTGAAGTCATCCATGAAGACTTCAATGGTTTTCCCCACATAGTCAGAAAATATGCTCATCATGCATCACTGGAAGGTGGCAGGTGCATTGCATAGTCCAAATGGCATTCTTCTAAATGCAAAGGTGCCAAAAGGACAAGTGAAGGTGGTCTTCACTTGGTCTTCTAGAGCTACTGGATCTGATAAAAACTTGAAAAACCATCAAGACAACAATAGTGAGACTTACCTGCAAGCCTTTTGACTCGCGGTTGTCGAAGCCGGTCAAAAATAACCTTTCCGGTTATCAACAATATTACTACTGCAGATAGTGGTAAAGGATCGAATCCACAGAGAATTGAAAACTCATCTATTTTTCTCAACAAGACCAAGAGAATTAACTGAAAGCGCAACTGAAAGCAGAATAAAAATAAAGTGCAATAAAAGTAAAATGGGGGGTTTTGAGATTAATTTGATTAACAACTACTGAAAGCGATTAAATAAGCAGAATATGAAAATAAAATGGAAATCAATAATGAGAAAGGTCTAGTTGAAGAGTTGGATCCACTTTGGTTGTTTGGATTGATCATTGAAACTTATGTTCTTTTGATTGATTCAATAGATTAGTTATGGAGATGGAAAACGCTTCTCACCACCATGTCTCTCTTTATGATTAAACCAATTAGGGAACGTCCTCTAATTAATTACTAATTAACAAATTGCCAAGGAACGTCCTTGGGCCTTAGGCATCAAACAATTGTCAATTGCATGAAGAAAGAGAGAGATCCAATCCTAACTACTCAAACGCACGAGATGTTGCTAGATCATACAATTCCTTAGTTGTTACACCAAGTGTTCTTATGTTTGAACAATTCAAGCAATTACAAACTTAAAATTATTCAAACTAACAATTAATTACCTTGCAATCAAGAATCAAGTGGCCAATTTGATCAAAACAACAAAGTAATAATAGATTTCAAGCATGAACTGTATGAATATTGAATAACCAAAAGACAAACAATGTGTATTCAGATCTCACAATCCATAAAACAACCTTAGTTTCAACCAATCTTCAACTAGAATTAAAGGTTTCAGCCACTCATGGCTGAAACAAAAATCAAAACAAAAGAAAAAAAGGAAGAAGATGAACCGAAATTGAAAGGAGAAGGGAGGCTTGGTGCGCCGGTTCCTTCCTTGGCCGAATGGGGGAGTGTATATGGGTCCTTGGGCGGCTGGCTTAAGGAGAGCTTAAATATGTTTTTCAGATGCTGTCCTAGGGTTTCCTTGCTGTCCATGTGTCTTCAAGAGGCTGCCCAAATTGCCCAAGAAGCTTCTTGTCTTACCGCCTATGCATAAGTGAAGGGAGAGGCGTGTGGCATGTGTGGCTTGTGCAAGAGTTGTGGTCCTTGCCCTTACTTGCTGCCCATGTTGATCTTAGGTGGCGGCCCAAACTGTCCATGAAGCTTCTTCACACCTTCCTTGCCGCCCATGCACAAATAAGGAAGGTGGAGCCTTCCTTTGCAATTTGAATTTTGAATGTGCAAGGCATGAGATGGCAAGCATGTGATCTTTGGATTTAGCTTCCTTAATAAGCTGGATTTTGAAATTGAAAATTTGAATATAAATCTTGAAGATTTGAAATTCAAAATACTTTCCTTATTTGGCTCTTCATTTATGGCAACTTGAGATTTGGCTTTTTGAATAAGGGGGTGGCTACTTGGAGATTTGAAATTTGAATTTCAAATTGCTTTGGCTGAATGTTCTTTCCTTATTTGCCACTTTCCTTATTTAGAACTTTTCTTATTTAGCTTCACTTGATTTCAACTTGGCAGGTTACTCTCCTTTGCTCCATTTAAGGCAGTTTTAAGGGTTTTTTCTCCAAAATGTCTCTTTACACCTAATATCTACAAAACATGATTAAAACCACAAAATTAGGTAGAAAAGATGCAAATAAACATCAAGAACATAATGATAAAGTGGACTAAAATATGCTCTATCACCTTTCTAGCATCTGATCAATGAAAGGTAGAGGGAAGTGATCTTTCCGTGTTGCTACATTTAGCTTCCTGTAATCCATGCATACTCTCCACCCATTCTGAACTCTAGTTGGAACAAGTTCTCCTTCAGCATTTGGAACAATGGTGATCCCAGTTTTCTTTGGGAGTACATGCCCAGGACTTACGCATTTGCTATCAGAGATTGGGTAGATGATGCCTGCATCCAGAAGCTTGACTATCTCCTTTTTTACCACTTCCATCATAGGAGGATTTAGCCTTATTTGCATCTCTGACTGGCTTGCATTCCTCCTCCATGTGTATTCTATGCATGCATGTGGTGGGGGAGATGCCTTTGATGTCATCTATGGTCCATCCTATGGCTCCCTTGTGTTTCTTTAGTACTTTCAGGAGGCTTTCTTCTTCATGTTGGCTCAATTGATTTGACACTATTACTGGATGTGTCTCCTCAAGTCCCAAGTACATGTATTTTAGATGTTCAGGAAGAGGCTTTAGATCTGGTTCTGAAATTTTCTTACTTGTATTCTGCTGCTTGGGGGAGCAAGTGTCTGTCTGAGTGGGGTGTCTGGCTGAATTGGTTTCAGCTTTCTCCTTCTGCGTAAGGCCTGTCTGCGTTGGAGAGCTAGAGGAGCTGATCTGCGATCCAGACTGAGGTGGTGTCTCGGCTTCCTGCGATCCAAGCTGAAGTGGTGCGCTCGGCTTCTATTCTTTCTGCGATTGTTTGCAGCTCATCTGCTGAATGCTACAGATCGTTTTCCTCAGTTTTGGCTCTTTCTGGCTCTCTTTCCTGCAAAGGTCATTGGTTAGTATATCATCTTGATTTATATCAAAAATTTCCTAGCTCAAGCAATCAATAATATCAAGACCATAAACAGGGGACATATCATGGGGATATTTCATAGCATCATAAACATTAAATTTAATCACTTCCCCTTCAAATTCCATGGTGAGAGTGCCATCATGCACATCTATCTTAGTGCTGGCTGTGCTTAAGAAAGGACGTCCAAGAAGGATGTCTGAAGTAGTGTTACCAATGTCTTTCTTTGTATCAATCACATAAAAGTCTGCTAGAAAGACAAGTTCATCTACTTGTACTAGAACATCTTCTAGAACTCCTTTTGGATACACCACATATAGGTTTGCCAATTCAATCACAACTCTTGTGTCTTTTAGTGCACCTGCATTCAAAGAATTATAGATGGAAAGAGGCATAATATTAATGGATGCACCTAGATCACACGTAGCTTTCTTTATCCGAACATTGCCAATTTTGCAAGAAATAGCAAACATTCCTTTATCTTTACATTTGGTTGAGAGTTCTCTTTTAATCACAGCAGTAAAAACCTCACCTACACTTACTTTCTCTCTCTCAGCAAGCTTTCTTCTGTTGGTACACAGTTCTTTCAGAAATTTTGCATACCTGGGAATCTGCTTAACAACATCTAGCAAAGGTATATTGATTTCCACTTTCCTGAAGGTCTCAAGGATTTCCTTTTCTTCTTTTTCTTTTTGTGTCCTTTCAAATCTTTTTGGAAAAGGAGGTGGAATTTTGAAACTTACCTATTGATCAGCCTTCTGTGTGTGTGCAGGAGTGGTGCGCCCAATCGGCTTGGAGAGGGAGCATTCGGGTTGCTCTTTTGCAGTGGCTTATTCTTGCGCCTTTAGCCTTTTTCGCTCAGATTTGGCATCTTGGAGCTCTTTCCCACTTCTTAATGTGATGGCACTCATATTCTGTCTAGGATTAGTCTCAGTTTGGGAAGGTAGCTTACCTTGGGATTCAAGCTTGCTTATGGATGTGGCCATTTGTCCCATTTGCTGTTGGAGACTTTGCAGAGTCTTCACTACCTCATCAAGAGTAGTGTTGGAACTTGGAGGTGCTGGTTGGGCTTGATTTCTTTGGTAGTTTTGGTAATTGTTAGCCCTTCCATAGCTGAAATTGGGGTGGTCTCTCCAACCTGGGTTGTATGTGTTATAATATGGATCATGTCTTACCTGACTGTTGTATCCTCCAAGGGCATTCACTTGCTAGCTATCTTCTTGAAGAGTAGGGCATTGATCAGTTGGGTGTCCTACATATGCATAAATCCCACATGGCCTAGTCGGCTAAGGTGGCTGAGCCTATTGAGTTTGTCCTAAGACAAAATTTTTCATAATAGAAGTCGATTCAGAAAGTTGAGAGGAAATAGTAGATGTACTTACCTCATTGGCTCCTCTCTGCAGTTGCTTTTCTTCTCGATATTGCCTAGATGAGGCTGCAAGTGTTGAGATTAACTCTCTCATCTCCCTAGGTGTTTTATCTGCAATAGAACCTCCATATGCCACATCAATGAATCTCCTTTCAGATGGTAGCAAACCTCCATAGAAGAATTCTATGAGTGACTTGTCTGAGATATCATGTTGAGGACAACCTGTACATAACCTTTTGAACCTTTCCCAATAGTCATATAAATCCTCATATTGTTTCTGTCTAATGCTACTGATCTCTATTCTTATGCCAATGGCTTTAGAAGTTGGGAAGTATTTGTTCAGAAAAGCTATTACCATATCATCCCAAGAAGTGATAGATCCAGGTGGTAAATAAAATAACCAATCTTTAGCATAATCATCAAGTGAAAAAGGAAAAGCTCTTAATTTAACATGTTCTTCAGTTATGCCTTGCGACCTCATGGATGAACAGACAATGTTAAATTTCTTTTAAGTGCTTGTATGGATTTTCATTCTCTAGACCTCTAAACTTAGGGAGTAGATGAATTAAACCTATTTTCAGTTCAAAGGGAACTGTCAGAGGTAGATAAGTGATGCAAAGAGGTGCTTGATCACCTATAGGTGCTGCCAATTCTCTCATGGTTCTTTCTCCTTCCATTGGGGCCCTCATGGCTGGATTTTCTTGTATTATCTCATCATGGACAGCATGTCCAGCATGGGCAGCAGGTTGTGCCATGTTTTCAGCCATTTTCGTGGCTTGGTGGTGTGGTTCAAATGATTCAGAAAGGTGGTCTGCGATTTGGTGTGTGTAACAGCCCGGAAACCGAACTGCCACCGGCACTAGGATCCAGATCGACTTAAGGTCGCCGGGACCCGTAGTAAGCCTGCTATCCTGTCTGTATACCTGTGAAATCCCATACATGATCATACATTTTCTGTAAAAACATAAAACTTTTCTTTCTTCCAAGGCTTAACCTGTGCATGCACTCTCTCTGTGCTCTACCAATCCCTACTAGAGCTCCTCATGGCTCTAGGCGGATCAATCTCATAATGTTAAGCCTGGTTTTGCTCATAAACATACAACAATAAAGAAACATACATAAACTGATCATGTGAAAAGAACAAGGGATTACATCTCTTATAGTCAAGCACCATTCTATACACTATACATATACACAATCTCTATACATTTACATGTCCACACTAGCTATTACAAGACTCTGTCCTCTTCCTGTACCCTGCTGAGTTCTCTCTGATCTCTGACCTGCACAACTGAAGTTAGGGGAGAGGGATGAGCTACGATAGCCCAGTGAGTAGAATAGGCAAATACAGGTGATAAAACATGCTCTCATGGAATGCAACACATAATCACATAACCTCGGCCGGACGGATCAAAACTCCCTCTATCTCATCTGAGGTACCTAAGTACCATGTGCCTGGTCCCCGTAGGGCTGTTCCAGGTCTTTATGCCTGGTCCTCGTAAGGCTGTTCCAGGTCTTTCCTCTGAGGGCTAATGAATCCTCACGAAGTCCGTGCCGTCTCACATAAGCAAGGTACAAGGAGCCATGCCAAGTACAAGGATAAATGCAATGCATCATCTTTGTGTATACTAATGCACGCACCCTATAGCATATTCATGATGCATGAAGCATGATAAAATATTCATTTCTCATATTAAAACATTAAGTTAAATTCCACTCACCTGGTTATCTCTGAACTGACTCTGCAGGTTCTGACACTAGACTCACTGCTGACCTCCCTGATTCCTCTGGTCCGTACCTACACAGGTGGACTCAAATGAGGGACTAAACTCACTCAAGAACATCTCTACGAAACTCCCCAAAACCCCTCTAAACAAACCTCAAATCATCACACAAAACATGCAAAGGAAAGCTGGATAGGGCACTTTCGGCGGCAGGTTCGGCGGCCGAAACCCCACTCCAGAGACGAAACTCATGCATGTTTGGCGGCACCTTCGACGGCCGAAGGTCTCGTCCAGAGACGAAACTCACACACTTTCGGCGGCCGAACTCCCTCTTTCGGCGGCCGAAATCCCTTTCTAAACCGAAAGCCTAGCTTTCGGGGCAACCTTTGGCAGCCGAACTGCCTCCACAAAGGGTTCGGCGGCCGAACCTTCCTTCGGCGGCCGAACCTGGTTTTGCCCGAAGGACAGAACCCTGCTCTGTTTCATGCAAACTTTGCCCAAAAACCTACCAACATGCATATCAACTACTCCCAACTAGCATATACACATATATATGCACAAAGGGGTCTAAAACTATCCTAAACCCCAAACAAACATAGCACATAACACTTAAACAGGCTGGAACACCACAAATCACCAAAAACCTCACCTAAACCTAAACATGCAAACTACCCATACAAACTTCATAAAACCTTTCAAAATCATCAAAGAAGCTCGGGATCTTCACTTACCTCTTACACAACTTGAGGATGAAGGATCCTAACGTGGAGATATGAAGAAAAGCTCTTCCAAAGCTCCAAGCTTCAAAACTTGCTTCTTTTGCTCAAAACCTTCATAAGTCACCAAAACTCTTAAAACTCTTGAAAGATTTGATGAAAATCATGGAAAACATGAAAGTCAACGTGGGAAGAGGCTGAAACTCACCTCTGGCTGCAAGTGGAGGAGAAATAACCTCCTTCCACCGACCCTTGGCCCTTTTATAGGTGGCTGGCCAGACCACCTTCGGCAGCCGAACGTGAAGCCGCAACCATGCAATGTTCGGCGACCGAAAGTGACCTTCGGCGGCCGAACCTTTGCATTTCTCCCTTGTTGCTTTTCTTTCAAAACTCAAGTCTTTTAACCCTTCAAAACATGAAAACCAGTGAAAATACCTTGAAAAACATATGTATTACCCTTCTTGAGGGTTCCAACACCCGAGATTCCACCGGACTACAGGAATTCCGATGCCGGACTCGAGCCGGGTATTACATTCTCCCCCCCTTAAGAACATTCGTCCCCGAATGTCCCTAACACAATATAAAACACATAGAAAAGGGGAAAAACTAACCTTAAAACAGATATGGGTATTGCTGGAGCATGGACTCCCGAGTCTCCCACGTGCACTCTTCTAGGTTGTGGTGGTTCCACAAAACTTTCACCATTGGTATCTCCTTGTTTCTTAGCTTTCTGATCTGGGTGTCAAGGATCCGCACTGGCTGCTCTACATAGGTGAGATCACTTAAGATTTCCACCTCAGGTTCACTCAGAACCTTTTCTGGATCTGACACAAACTTTCTCAACATAGAAACATGGAATACCGGGTGAATTCGTTCCATAGAAGCCGGTAAATCTAGCTTATACGATACAGGCCCGATCTTCTGCAAGATCTCAAAGGGACCAATGTACCGTGGGGCCAGTTTACCCTTCTTTCCAAACCGAACCACTCCCTTCATCGGAGACACCTTAAGCAATACCATATCCCCCTCCTGGAATTCTATCTGCTTCCTACGGATGTCTGCATAACTTTTCTGTCTGCTTACAGCTGTTCTGATCCTCTCTCTGATGATAGGCACTAACTTGCTGGTTATCTCAACTAACTCTGGCCCTGCAAGAGTTTTCTCTCCTACCTCTTCCCAGCAAACCGGTGTTCGGCACTTCCTCCCATACAAAGCTTCATAAGGGGCCATCCCTATGCTAGCATGATGGCTGTTGTTGTAGGCAAACTCCACCAGAGGTAGATGCTGCCTCCAAGAACCGCCAAAATCTAACACACACATTCTCAGCATATCTTCAATGGTCTGGATGGTTCTCTCTGACTGACCGTCTGTCTGTGGATGGAAAGCAGTGCTGAAATCCAACCTTGTGCCCATTTCCTTTTGCAGACTCCGCCAAAACCTGGAGGTGAACTGAGGTCCTCGATCTGATACTATCGACACTGGAACTCCATGCAACCTTACTATCTCGTCTACATACACCTGCGCCAACTTGTCCACAGAGTAGTTACTCCTGACTGGAATGAAGTGAGCAGATTTAGTGAGTCTATCCACAATCACCCATATGGAGTCTAGTCTGTTAGACGTCGCCGGTAACCCCACTACAAAATCCATAGCTAGGTTCTCCCATTTCCATTCTGGAATCGGCAGTGGGTTAAGCATTCCAGCCGGCTTCTGGTGCTCTAACTTCACCCTTTGACATGTCTCGCAGGCTGACACGAACTGTGCCACTTCTCTCTTCATTGCTGGCCACCAATACACCCTTCTCAGAGCTTGATACATCTTGGTGGCTCCCGGGTGAATGCTATACCGCGTATTATGAGCTTCCCTCATAATGTCTGCCTTCAAACTGCTATCATCTGGTACACATAACCTCTTACCGTGCCGAAGAATCCCCTCACTATCAAATCTGAACTCTGCACTGTTGCCCGACTGAACAGTCCTGGCAATCTTCACTAACTCGGGGTCTTCGTGCTGTTTCAGAGCCACTTGCTCTAGAAACACTGGTGTCACTCTCATCTGTGCGAGCAAAACACCTGTACCAGATAACTGCAACTGTAACCCTTCTTCCATGAGCTTGTAGAAATCCTTCACCACCGGTCTTCTCTCTACTAAAATGTGGGATAAACTGCCAAGTGACTTTCGGCTTAAGGCATCAGCTACAACATTAGCCTTGCCCGGATGATACTGGATCTTGCAATCGTAATCACTGAGCAATTCGACCCACCGTCTCTGCCTCAAGTTTAACTCTCTCTGACTTAAGATGTGCTGCAGGCTTTTATGATCCGTATAGATCTCACATTTTACCCCATAGAGGTAATGCCTCCACATCTTAAGTGCAAAGATAACAGCTGCCATCTCCAGATCGTGTGTCGGGTAATTCAGCTCGTGCTTCTTCAGCTGTCTAGAAGCATAAGCTATCACTTTGTCATTCTGCATCAACACACAACCTAACCCCACTCGGGATGCATCACAGAACACTGTGAAATCTTCATCACTAATCGGCAGGGCTAACACCGGTGCTGAAGTTAACCGTCTCTTCAACTCTGCAAAACTCTCCTCACATTCCTCTGACCACACAAACTTCTGATTCTTTCTGGTCAGTCTGGTCATAGGAGCAGCTATCTTCGAAAAGTCCTGAACAAACCTCCGATAGTAGCCTGCCAAACCCAGAAAACTCTTGATCTCGGTCACTGTAGTGGGTGTAGGCCAGTTGGCTACTGCCTCTACCTTTTTGGGATCTACTGCTATACCGTCCTCTGATATAACATGTCCCAAAAAGGAAATGCTCCTTAGCCAGAACTCACACTTGGAGAACTTGGCATACAAGCCATGCTCTCTCAAGGTTTGCAGCACTATCCGCAGATGCTGGGCATGGTCCTCTGCAGTCCTGGAGTACACCAAGATATCATCAATAAAGACGATCACAAAACGATCTAAGTACTCCCTGAACACCCTGTTCATGAGATCCATGAATGCTGCAGGGGCGTTAGTCAACCCGAACGACATCACCAGGAACTCATAATGCCCATATCTGGTTCTGAACGCAGTCTTGGATACATCTCCTTCCCTGATCTTCAACTGATGGTATCCGGATCGCAGATCTATTTTAGAAAAACAACCTGCTCCTGCCAGCTGGTCGAATAGATCATCGATCCTGGGTAAAGGATACTTGTTTTTGATAGTGACTTTGTTCAACTGTCTGTAGTCGACACAAAGTCTAAGAGGTCCATCCTTCTTTCTGACAAACAATACTGGAGCACCCCAGGGTGAGGTATTCGGGCGGATGAAACCCTTAGCTACCAAATCCTGTAACTGCTCTTTCAACTCTCGCAACTCTGCTGGTGCCATCCTATAGGGAGGAATAGAGATCGGTCTGGCATTGGGCATCAACTCAATCTCGAACTCTATTTCCCTATCCGGTGGTAGTCCTGGAAGCTCTTCAGGAAACAAATCTGGGAAGTCTCTAACAACTGGTACTGAGGATGGTTCCCTAACCTGACTGTCTAGCTCTCTCACATAAGCTAGGAACCCCTGACACCCCTTCCTTAACATCCTATAAGCCTGGAGGGCTGATATCAAACCCCTAGGTGTCCCTCTCCTGTCTCCTCTGAAGACACACTCTGACCCATCCTGGTCTCTGACACTGACTACCTTGTCTCTACAGTTCAGGGTAGCATCATATGTAGATAACCAGTCCATCCCTAGAATGACATCAAAATCTGTCAACTCTAGAACCACCAGGTCAGCTGGAAGGTATCCACCCTCTATGCACACCGGACTGAACCGACAGACTGACTCTGCCAAAGATGGATCACATTTGGGTCCACTGACCCATAGAGGACACTCTAACTCAGACACTATCAGACCCAACCTCTCTGCAGCTCTAGAAGAAATGAAAGAGTGAGAAGCACCGGGGTCCATTAAAGCATACACCTCTGAACACCCAATGATGAGATTACCTGACACCACCGTGTTCGACGTGTCTGCCTCCTGCTGAGTCAGGGTGAAAATCCGTGCTGGGGCTGACGGACCTGCACCTCGGGAACCCATCCCTGATGAAGAGGCTACCCCTCTTCCTCTTCCTCTGCCACTGCTTGGTGGTACGGCTGAAGCTACTGGCTGTACTACACTACCCGTACTCATCTGCTGGGATGGTGCAACCAAAGTCGCCTGAGGACATTCCCGTGCATAATGTCCCTCCTGCCCACATCTATAGCAGGCTGTGGATCCCAACTGACAAGCTCCTCTATGCTGTTTGCCACACCTCTTGCACACTGGAAAATCTGCGCCAGAACTAGAGCCACTACTCATTCCCAGACCTGATTTAAGCCTGTTCCAGAACTTGCCTCTCTTTCCTCTGAATTTCTCCCATCTCTTCTTACTTGCACTTGCTGTACTCTGTGAGGAGGAACCTGGTTTAACACCAGAAGACTGTGCCTTAACTACACCTTGACTTATGGCACTGGCCTCCATCTTTCTAGCAGCATCCACAATAGAGTGGAAACTTTCCTTCTCCGCATGAAGAATCAAAGAGAAATACCTGGGATGAAGCCTTGTGGCATATCTCTTTGCCTTCTTCTGATCTGTATCATATGCCTGACCGACATATGGCAACAATTCCAGGAACTTATCTGTATACTCATCAACGCTCATCTCCTCCGTCTGTCGCAACTGCTCAAACTCCACAACTTTTAGTTCCCTGGAACTGTCAGGAAAAGCCCATCCAGCAAATTCGTTGGCGAACTCTTCCCATGTCATACTCTCAAGTCTCGGGTCCACATAGTTCTTGAACCATTCTCTAGCTTTCTTACACTTTAACGTGAACCCTGCCATCTCAATGGCTCTGCCATCGTCTGCTCCCAACTCACTTGTTATCATTCTGACTGCACTGAGATACTCAAAGGGATCATCTCCTGTGTTGAATTTCGGAGCATCCAACTTTAAGTACTCGGTCATCTTCACCTTACTTCCCCCTGACGAACTGGGTTGCTGTGCTTCCACAACAGGGGCTACTGGTTCAGGAGGTGGTGGTGGAGGAACTGGTTCCCTCACTTCAGGCTGTACTGGACTTGGATGAACAGGTGGGGGTGGATACATGTGATATGGTGGATAAAAGGAAGGATAAGGCATATATGGCATGTAGGGTGGATATGGGGCAAAACTGGAGTAATCCGACGTGCCTCCCATCGGATACTCTGGGCCCTGTGGAAAGGGTGGATAGCCAAACCCCGAGGCCTGCATGCCTCCCTGGGACTCCCCCATCCCTTCTTCTGACCTTCCTACACCCACGCTTGCATCTCTACTCTGATCCTCTTCCCTCACACCTCTTTCTTCTACTGACCTTCCCCCTCTGCTTACTCCTCTCCTGCTCTCGTCAGAAGACCTTCTCGGGTCTCGTGACGTTCCTTCCCTGCTTGAACTGTGAGATCTTGCCCTTGGCAAGGCAGGAGGACGAGCAGCTGTACCCTCACTTACAGGTGGGACTCCAGTCAATCTCGCGGATCGACGAGTTCCTCGCATCTGCACTCTCTGGAAAACAACAAATCACATAACACATCAGCAACACATCAAAACATGCTCATGCATAACTCAGGGCATTGCACATCAGCATAACATCCTATCCTCGTGGACATGTTTTTCCTATGGTGCTTGACCTGCTAAACCTCTCTATGAGCCCAACTCTCTCTCTATAGGTCCGACCATGTGAACCTAGGGCTCTGATACCAATCTGTAACAGCCCGGAAACCGAACTGCCACCGGCACTAGGATCCAGATCGACTTAAGGTCGCCGGGACCCGTAGTAAGCCTGCTATCCTGTCTGTATACCTGTGAAATCCCATACATGATCATACATTTTCTGTAAAAACATAAAACTTTTCTTTCTTCCAAGGCTTAACCTGTGCATGCACTCTCTCTGTGCTCTACCAATCCCTACTAGAGCTCCTCATGGCTCTAGGCGGATCAATCTCATAATGTTAAGCCTGGTTTTGCTCATAAACATACAACAATAAAGAAACATACATAAACTGATCATGTGAAAAGAACAAGGGATTACATCTCTTATAGTCAAGCACCATTCTATACACTATACATATACACAATCTCTATACATTTACATGTCCACACTAGCTATTACAAGACTCTGTCCTCTTCCTGTACCCTGCTGAGTTCTCTCTGATCTCTGACCTGCACAACTGAAGTTAGGGGAGAGGGATGAGCTACGATAGCCCAGTGAGTAGAATAGGCAAATACAGGTGATAAAACATGCTCTCATGGAATGCAACACATAATCACATAACCTCGGCCGGACGGATCAAAACTCCCTCTATCTCATCTGGGGTACCTAAGTACCATGTGCCTGGTCCCCGTAGGGCTGTTCCAGGTCTTTATGCCTGGTCCTCGTAAGGCTGTTCCAGGTCTTTCCTCTGAGGGCTAATGAATCCTCACGAAGTCCGTGCCGTCTCACATAAGCAAGGTACAAGGAGCCATGCCAAGTACAAGGATAAATGCAATGCATCATCTTTGTGTATACTAATGCACGCACCCTATAGCATATTCATGATGCATGAAGCATGATAAAATATTCATTTCTCATATTAAAACATTAAGTTAAATTCCACTCACCTGGTTATCTCTGAACTGACTCTGCAGGTTCTGACACTAGACTCACTGCTGACCTCCCTGATTCCTCTGGTCCGTACCTACACAGGTGGACTCAAATGAGGGACTAAACTCACTCAAGAACATCTCTACGAAACTCCCCAAAACCCCTCTAAACAAACCTCAAATCATCACACAAAACATGCAAAGGAAAGCTGGATAGGGCACTTTCGACGGCAGGTTCGGCGGCCGAAACCCCACTCCAGAGACGAAACTCATGCATGTTCGGCGGCACCTTCGACGGCCGAAGGTCTCGTCCAGAGACGAAACTCACACACTTTCGGCAGCCGAACTCCCTCTTTCGGCGGCCGAAATCCCTTTCTAAACCGAAAGCCTAGCTTTCGGGGCAACCTTTGGCAGCCGAACTGCCTCCACAAAGGGTTCGGCGGCCGAACCTTCCTTCGGCGGCCGAACCTGGTTTTGCCCGAAGGACAGAACCCTGCTCTGTTTCATGCAAACTTTGCCCAAAAACCTACCAACATGCATATCAACTACTCCCAACTAGCATATACACATATATATGCACAAAGGGGTCTAAAACTATCCTAAACCCCAAACAAACATAGCACATAACACTTAAACAGGCTGGAACACCACAAATCACCAAAAACCTCACCTAAACCTAAACATGCAAACTACCCATACAAACTTCATAAAACCTTTCAAAATCATCAAAGAAGCTCAGGATCTTCACTTACCTCTTACACAACTTGAGGATGAAGGATCCTAACGTGGAGATATGAAGAAAAGCTCTTCCAAAGCTCCAAGCTTCAAAACTTGCTTCTTTTGCTCAAAACCTTCATAAGTCACCAAAACTCTTAAAACTCTTGAAAGATTTGATGAAAATCATGGAAAACATGAAAGTCAACGTGGGAAGAGGCTGAAACTCACCTCTGGCTGCAAGTGGAGGAGAAATAACCTCCTTCCACCGACCCTTGGCCCTTTTATAGGTGGCTGGCCAGACCACCTTCGGCATTCGAACGTGAAGCCGCAACCATGCAATGTTCGGCGACCGAAAGTGACCTTCGGCGGCCGAACCTTTGCATTTCTCCCTTGTTGCTTTTCTTTCAAAACTCAAGTCTTTTAACCCTTCAAAACATGAAAACCAGTGAAAATACCTTGAAAAACATATGTATTACCCTTCTTGAGGGTTCCAACACCCGAGATTCCACCGGACTACAGGAATTCCGATGCCGGACTCGAGCCGGGTATTACAGTGTGCTTTCTGCACAGATTCGGCTTCAGCTGTCTCCCAAAGTCGAGTTGCTTGCTTCCCTAATCTCCTGATTGTGCGCTCAATTTCTGGCTCGTAAGGCAGAGTTTCCTTGTGTCCAGATCTGGTCATGAAAGAAAAATAAACAAGTTAAATCAAGTCCCCGGCAACGGCGCCAATTTTTGACTCGTGGTTGTCGAAGCCGGTCAAAAATAACCTTTCTAGTTATCAACAATCTTACAACTGTAGATAGTGGTGAAAGGACCGAATCCACAGGGAATTGAAAACTTACCTACCTTCCTTATCAAGACCAAGAGAACGCACTGAAAGTAAATTGAAAGCAAATAGACTGAAAGTAAAATGAAAGTAAATTACAAGTAAAGTAAAAAAGAGGGGGTTTTGAGACTGATTCAATTGAACTAATTAAGAAAGCAATAAAAGAAGCGAATAGTAAAAGTAAAGTGAAATCAATTATGAGAAAGCTCTAGTTGAAGAATTGGATCCACTTCAGTTGTTGGGATTGATCATTGAAACTTATATTCTTTAGATTGATTCAATAGATTAGTTATAGAAGTGGAAGAAGCTTCTCACCACCATGTCTCTCCTTAATCATAAACCAATTAGGGAACGTCCTCTAATTAATTACTAATCAACAAGTTGCCAAGGAACGTCCTTGGGCCTTAGGCATCAAAACAACTGTCAATTGCATTAAGAGATAGAGAGATCCAATCCTAGCTACCCAAACGCAAGGAGATGTTGCTAGCTTATACAATTTCCTTAGTTTTTACACCAAGTGTTCTTGTGTTTGAACAATCCAAGCAATTACGGACTCAAAATTATTCAAACTAACAATATATTACCTTGCAATCAAGAATCAAGTGGCCACATTGATCATAACAACAAAGCAATAATGGAATCAAGCATGAAATTGCATAAATATTGAATAAACCAAAGGCAACAATGTATGTTCAGATCTCACAATCCATAAAACAACCAAAGTTCAACCAATCTTCAACTAGAATAAAAGGTTTCAGTCACTCATGGCTGAACCAAAACATAAAATAAAAGAAAAGAAAGCAAGAAGATGAAGCCGAATGGTGGAGAGCCTTGGAGTGCGCCGGCCTTGTGCAATCCGAAGAGAAGAGATGGAAGAGTCTTTCGTCCAGCCTTGAAGAGTCTTTGAATAGGATTTAAGATGCTGCCCTAGGTCTTGTTTGCTGCCCAAGTTGAAGTCTTGGCTGCCCAACATGCTGCCCATGCCGCCCATGTCATTAAAGAGGTGGAGCCTCTCTTTTGAAATTTGAATTTTGAATGTGCAAGACATGAGGTGGCATGTGTGACTTCTTTGGCTTCTTTAACAAGCTGAATTTTAAATTTCAAAATCTGAATGTGCATCTTGAAGATTTGGCTTTTTAAATAAGGAAAATGATTCTTAAAGATCTTGAATTTCAAACTGCTCTGTTGACTGTACTTTCCTTATTTAGCACTTTTCTTAATGAGCTGAATCTTGAATTTGAATTTTGAATTCTCTTAAGGATTTGAAATTTGAATTTCAAATTGCTTTCCTTACTTGGCTCCTTTCAGGTTGCACTTGGCATGCTTGCTCTCTTTTGCTCCATTTAAGGCAGTTTTAGGGGTATTTTCATCAATTTGTCCCTTTATTCCATTTTCTGCAGAATAAGATTAAAATCACAAAATTAGGCAGAAATAATGTAAATTAACATCAATAATGTCATGATAAATTGGTCTAAATTATGCTCTATCAGATCTCTCTTTCTTCTTTTTCTTTTTGTGATTTTTTGAACCTTTTTGGGAAGGTAGGTTGTAATACACGGCTAGACTCTGGTATCGGAATTCCTACCGTCTGGTGCAATCTCGGATGTCAGAGACCTCTAGAAGGGTAAAATCATGTTTTTATAAAATATTTTAATGTATTTTATGGTTTTAAGCAAGAAAGAAATTAAGTTTTGAATGAAAATAACCTTGGGAGGAAGACTCAGGTTCGGCCGCCGAACCTCAAGTTCGGCTGCCGAACATGCATGCCCTTCGGGAGCGCTTTAGGCCCCCGAAGGCATAAGTGAGGGAAGTCCAGGTTCGGCCGCCGAACCTTAAGTTCAGCCGCCGAACATGGCATGCATGCGGAGGCACGTTAGGCCCCCGAAAGTGGCCTGGCCAGCCACCTATAAAGGGGTCCCTTGTCCGAAACGGGCGAGCTTTTCTCCCCATTTTCGGCCAAGGTGAGCTCTCCGCCGTCCCTTATTGATTTTGAGCTTCTTCCTTCAAGTTTTCATGATTTCTTATGGATCTTAACTTGGTTTTTGAAGATTTCGAGCTTAGATCGAAGTTGTGAAGCTTGGAGACCTCAGGAACCCATCTTCCCCAAATCTCCAAGTTAGGTCACACTCTCTCTCGATCTTCAAGAGGTAAGAGTCGATCTTGAGCTCATTATATGTTTAAACAAGTTTTAAGTTGATTCATGGGGTAGAAATGCATGTTTAGGTCTATGTTGAGTTTTTGAGCAATGTGTGTGTATTTGTATGTTTGATGTGTTGTAGTTGGGGTTTAAGATAGTTTGAAGCCCCTAGGAGCTTATGTATGAATGTATGTATGTTGTGGAAGTGTTTATGCATGTTTTGATTGAGTTGTGAAGTTTGGGAGGCATTTGTGCATGTTAGAGGCTGAGTTTCTGCCCTTGGGAAGAACTCAGGTTCGGCAGCCGAAGGGACTTTCGGCCGCCGAATCTGCCTGTGGGGGCCACCCATTCTACGTCCCTGGCACATTGGAATGTTATGACATGTTATGTAAGAGAAAGACCAGGACCCATTCTACGTTCTGGCACTATTGGAAATGTAGAGGGCTATTGGTGACAAATTCATCCTTAATGTGATTTGTTTGTGATGTGATGCATTTCATAAAATCATGAACTTTTAATATGATGTTTTATTATTCTGCTCACTGGGCTCTAGTAGCTCACCCCATTCCCTTATTTTTCCCAGGTTTGCAGGTACGGGATAGACCAGGAGGTCAGCTAGAGTAATGTCATGGTTATGTAATAGCTAGTAGTGGACATGATAAATTTTGAATTGTAATGTTTAGTACAATAATGTAATGTAATGGTGTTATTGAGGATAGAATGGTGCTTGACCCTAGTTTGTATGTTAATCCCTTTTGTTACATGATCTCTAAAATGTAATGGTTTAATGATGTATTATGTAGACCAAACTCACTATATGCTATGTTACCCCATTGGAGCATTTGATAAGGACTCCAATGTGGGGTTGATGATTATGTTTATGAGTTGTGCATGCACAGGTTGAGTTTGGTGATTGAATGAGAAAAGCATAAATTTTTTTATGTAATTGTTGATCATGTATGGGATTAAACAGGTTTACAGGATGTATGTCAGGCTTGCTACGAGTCCGGCGGCCTTAAGCCGATCTGGATCCTAGTGCTGGTAGCGGTCCGGATTTCGGGTCGTTATAGATTGGTATCAGAGCCCTAGGTTCATATGGTCGGACCTAGAGTGTCGGGCTCATAGATGTTCTAGAAGGTCAAGCACAATAGGAAAATCATGTCCACTAGGATAGGATGTAGAGTCCTGTCTTGATTGATGATGTGAAATGCCATGAGTATATGCATGTGCATTAATGATATGTTATGTATGTGATGTATGTGATGCGGATTCATGTGTTTGCACATGAACCATTTGATGCTAATGTTTATGTGATGTGTGCTGTTTTCCAGTAAGCAAGATGAGAGGAACTCGTCGATCTACACGATTGACTAGAGTGCCACCCCAGGATGAGGGCACGGATGCCCGTCCTCCTGCATTGCCTAGGGCAATGTCAAGTAGGTCCAGCAGAGAAATAACAGTAAGAGACCCTAGAAGGTCTTTGGATCTGGGTAGAAGCAGATCAGTGAGGGGAACAGTTCAGGGAGGAATGTCGGAGGATGTGGGGGATGATATGGATGTGGATCAGAGGAGGGATGGCAGTCTTAGAGTGAGTATGTCTGAAGAGGGTATGGGAGAGTCCCAAGGAGGCACTCAGGCCTCGGGATTTGTTCAGCCACCCCACTACCCACCCTTTGCACAAAATCCCGGGTATTCGATGGGAGGTACATCGGATTACCCCAGCTTTAGTCCTTACCCTTCTCACATGCCATACCCACCTTTCTACCCACCATACCCACAGTACCCTATGTACCCACCCCCATCATTCTATCCCAATACAGGAAACCCTACCCCGGAGGATGCTGCACCTCCTCCACTACCAGCAGAACCAGAAACCCAAGTGCCTAAGCCTAGCTCATCTGGAGGGAGCAAGGTCAAGATGACCGATTACATGAAGCTGGGTGCTCCCCAGTTTGAAACAGGTGATGACCCGTTTGTGTACTTAGAGAGGGTCAAGATGATTACAGATGAGATAGGAGCTGATGACAGTAGGGCCATTCAGATGGCTGGGTTCACGCTAAAATGCAAAAAGGCCCGAGAGTGGTTTAAAAACTATGTGAACCCGAGGTTGGATAGCCTATCATGGGAGGAGTTTGCAAATGAGTTTGCAGGATGGGCTTTCCCTGACAGTTCAAGGGAGTTGAAGATGATTGAATTTGAGCAGTTGAGGCAGACGGAGGAGATGAGTGTGGATGAGTACACAGATAGGTTTCTGGAGCTATTGCCGTTTGCCGGGCAAAATCTGGACACGGATCAGAAGAAGTCAAGGAGGTATATCATGAGGCTCCATTCCAGGTATTCCTCCTTGATCCAGTCAGCAGAGAGGGAGAGTTTCCATGCCATAGTGGATATGGCTCAGAGAATGGAGGCTAGTGCAATCATCGAAGGGAAAGTCAAGCAGTCTGTAGCACAGCCTTCTGGTTCCAAGACCCTAGGTGGGGGAAGATTAGACCCTTCTTCTTTGAGTTCTGGCAGTAAGAGGTGGAGCAATACAACCAAGAAGTCAAAGAAGAACAAGTTCTGGAATAAGATCAAGTCCGGTCTGGGATTAGGAAGTGGCTCGAGCTCAGGTGCAGATAATGCAGTATATATGAAGTGTGGGAAACCGCACAAAGGAGTATGTCAGTTTGGGACGACAGCCTGCTACAGATGTGGGCAGGAGGGACACATGTCACGGGAGTGTCCTAGAGCAGCTTTTGTGGCACCGTCTCAGCAGACAGCTTCGGGTAGTGTGGCTCAGCCAGCAGCTCCAGCCGCGACTCAGGCTAGTGGCAGAGGCCGAGGGAGAGGGGCAGCCTCTTCTTCAGCAGGTTTCAGGGGTGAAGATCCATCAGCTCCAGCACGGATCTTCACCATGACACAGCAGGAGGCAAATGCATCAAACACAGTGGTGTCAAGTAATCTCATCATTAGTTGTTCTGATGTTTATGCCTTAATGGACCCTGGTGCATCGCATTCTTTCATTGCTCCGAGAGCCGTTGAGAGGTTGGGGTTGATGGTCTCTGGGTTAGAGTGTCCCCTATGGGTCAGTGGACCCAAGTGTGACCCGTCAGTGGCAGAGTCAGTCTGCCAGTGTAGTCCAGTTTTTATTGAGGGAAGATGCCTTTCTGCCTACCTTGTGGTTCTAGATTTGACAGATTTTTTCGTCATTCTAGGGATGGATTGGCTATCTACCCATGGTGCTACCTTGGATTGCAGAGACAAGGTAGTCAGATTCAAATGTCAGAATGAGTCAGAGGTTGTCTTCAGCGGAGACAGGAGGGGTACACCTAGAGGTTTGATATTAGCCCTACAGGCTCGTAGGCTACTTAGGAGGGGTTGTCAGGGTTTTCTAGCTCATGTGAGAGAGCTGGATAGTCATGTCAGAGAGCCCGCCTCAGTGCCCATGGTCAGTGAGTTTTTAGATGTGTTCCCAGACGAGCTGCCAGGTTTACCACCTGCTAGGGAGATAGAGTTCGAAATTGAGTTAATGCCTGGAACTAGACCGATCTCTATCCCTCCCTACAGGATGGCACCAGCTGAATTGAAGGAGCTGAAGGAGCAGTTGCAAGAGCTGGTAGATAAGTGTAACGACCTGAAAATCGGACCGCTACCGGCGCTAGGTTCCAGATCGGCTTAAGGCCGCCGGGACCCGTAGCAAGCCTGACATATAACCTGTAAACTTGTATAATCCCATACATGATCAACAACATGCATAAAAATTTAAAACTTTTCCTTCAAACATCCAACTCAACCTGAACATACACTGTACATAGTCATAATCATAATCGTGATCCCTCTGTGGGATCTCATCAATGCCCCAACGGGCGATACAACATGAGATGAGTTGGCTTTCATGAACATTATAAAACATTTTTGATCATGTAATAAAAAGGATACCTCATACACAATGTCAAGCACAATATCTAATCCTCAATATCATTACATGACTGAAACTGTACTTTTACATAACATTAATACATTTATCATGTCCACACTATCTATTACATAAACCAGACTTCATTACTCTTGTAAACCTCCTGGTCTACCCTGTACCTGCAATCCTGGGGAAAATGGGAGAGGGATGAGCTACTAGAGCCCAGTGAGCAGAAAAATAAAAACATTTAAATCATATGGATCATGGAATGCATCACATCACAGCTAATCACATCAAGGATGAATTTGTCACCAATAGCCCTCTACATGGTCCAACTGTGCCAGAACGTAGAATGGGTCCTGGTCTTTCCCTTACATAACATATCATAACATAACAGTGTCCAACTGTGCCAGAACGTAGAATGGGTCCTGGTCTTTCCCTTACATAGTGCCAGCGAACGTAGAATGGGTTCCACTGGTGTTACTTTCCGTACCGTACATATCACATCGTCATATCATAGATCGAGGGCTATGGATCATCCAACATTCATCCATATCAACATAAAAATATGCAATGCAACATATTCGTGAATTCTAATGCAAGCAACCTAATTCATCACATGGCATTCATGATGCGTGGAACATGCTGAAAAGTTCATTCTTTGCTTTAAAAAATAATAAGTTATTCCACTCACCTCTGGATAGCTCCGACCAGACACTGGGGCAACAGACTCACTGCTGGGGTCCTCGGTTCCTCGGGTCCGAACCTACACAGGTGGACTCAAATGAGGGACCAAACATACATGAACATAACTCTAAACTACTCCCCAAAAACCCCCTAAAACATCATGAAACAATCATAGAAAAACATGCAAGAAAGGGCTGGACAGGGCACTTTCGGCGGCAGGTTCGGCGGCCGAAAGTCCCTCCAGAGCCGAAAGTCAGGCAGGTTCGGCGCACCTTCGGCGGCCGAAACTCCCAGACAGAGGCGAAACTCATGCATGTTCGGCGGCACCTTCGGCGGCCGAAAGTCCCAGACAGAGACGAAAGACTCTTTTCGGGGGCAACTTCGGCAGCCGAAAGGCCTGCCTCCCCAGCCATGTTCGGCGGCCGAAAGCTCCTTCAGCTGCCGAACCTGGTTTCTGCCAAAGGGCAGAAACTTGGCTCCCTTATGCATTTATGCCTCCAAAACTAACCAATCATGCATAAACCTATTCTACAACATTCCCAAGCATTCACAAGCAAACATACAAGTTCCTAGGGGCATCAAACCATCAAAAACCCCAACTACAACACACAAGCAACTCACATTGCTAAAAAACACATATAAAACCCAAAAATCTAACTATGAGCTAAACATGCATTCTACCCCCATGAACTTCATAAAACTTACTTAAAACATAACATAAGCTAGAGATCGACTCTTACCTCTTGAAGATCGAGAGTAGAGGCGACCAAACTTGGAGTTGGAAGAGATTCGAGTTCTTGAACCTCAAAGCTCCAAAACCTTGCTCAAAAGCTCAAATCTTCAAAATGAAGTTAAAACAAGTGAAAAACTTGAAAGATCTAGAGGAAAAACATCAAAGATCGGTGAGGGGCGGCGAAAAACTCACCTTGGCCGAAAATGGGGAAAAGCTCGCCCGTTTTCGGCTAAGGGACCCTTTTATAGTGGCTGGCCAGGCCACGTTCGGGGGCCGAAAGTGCCTCCGCATGCATGCCATGTTCGGCGGCCGAACTTGAGGTTCGGCGGCCGAACCTGGACTTCCCTCACTTGTGCTTTCGGGGGCCTAAAGGCGCTCCCGAAGTCATGCATGTTCGGCGGCCGAACCTGAGTTTTCCTCCAAGGTTGTTTTAATGCAAAAACTCATTTCCATTTTACTTAAAACCATGAAATACCTTAAAACATTTTATGAAAACATGTTTCTACCCTACTAGAGGCTTTCGACATCCGAGATTCCACCGGACGGTAGGAATTTCGATACTGGAGTCTAGCTGGGTATTACATTCTCCCCCCCTTAAGAACATTCGTCCCCGAATGTTCCTCAACTAGCACATAGCATGGCATAAAACATAACATATATACATAGCACATAAACACATAGAGATCTAACCTTAAAAGAGATGAGGGTACTGCTGGAGCATAGACTCCCGTGTCTCCTAAGTGCATTCCTCCAAATTGTGGTGGTTCCACAGGACTTTCACCATCAGGATTTCCTTGTTTCTTAGCTTTCTGATCTGGGTGTCTATGATCCGTACTGGCTGTTCAACATAGGTGAGGTCCTCTTGGACCTCCACATCAGGCTCACTAAGAACCTTGCTCGGATCTGACACAAACTTCCTCAACATTGAAACATGGAAAACCGGATGGATTCTTCCCATTGAAGCAGGTAAATCTAGCTTGTACGACACATTCCCAATCTTTTGCAAGACTTCAAATGGTCCGATGTATCGTGGGGCTAGTTTACCTTTCTTCCCGAAGCGAACCACCCCTTTCATAGGAGACACCTTGAGCAATACCAGATCCCCCTCCTGAAACTCTAACTGCCGTCTGCGGATGTCTGCATAACTCTTTTGTCTGCTCTGAGCAGTCTTGATTCTTTCTCTGATTATGGGTACCACCCTGCTGGTGATCTCAACAAGCTCAAGCCCTGCCAAGGCCTTTTCTCCAACCTCTTCCCAGCAAACAGGTGATCGGCACTTCCTTCCATATAAAGCTTCATATGGAGCCATCCCGATGGTAGCATGATGGCTGTTATTGTAGGCAAACTCCACCAAAGGTAGATGCTGCCTCCAAGAACCTCCAAAGTCCAGCACACACATTCTGAGCATATCCTCTATGGTCTGGATGGTCCTTTCTGACTGTCCATCAGTCTGGGGGTGGAAGGCAGTATTGAAATCCAACCTGGTACCCATGGCGTTCTGCAGACTCCGCCAAAATCTGGAGGTGAACTGGGGCCCTCTATCTGACACTATCGAAATAGGAACCCCATGCAACCTGACGACCTCGTCCACATATACCTGCGCCAACTTGTCCATAGAGTAGCCACTCTTGACAGGAATGAAGTGAGCAGATTTGGTGAGTCTGTCCACAATCACCCATATGGAGTCCACTCTGTTGGACGCCGCCGGTAACCCCACTATGAAGTCCATAGCTATATTTTCCCATTTCCATTCTGAAATAAGTAGCGGGTTAAGCATTCCAGCCTGCTTCTAATGTTCCAGCTTCACCCTCTGACACACTTCGCAGGCTGACACAAACTGTGCCACTTCTTTCTTCATAGCTGGCCACCAATAAACCTTCTTTAGATCTTGATACATCTTGGTGGCTCCGGGGTGAATGCTGTATCTTGCATTATGAGCCTCCCTCATAATGTCTCCTTTTAGCCCTATGTCATCTGGTACACATAGTCTGCTCCCATAGCGGAGGATCCCCTTGCTGTCGAATCTGAACTCACTATCATTGCCTGACTGAACAGTCCTGGCAATCTTCACTAACTCCGGGTCCTCATGCTGTTTCTGAGCCACCTGCTCCAGAAACACGGGTGCCACTCTTATCTGGGCTACCAAAGCACCTGTACCAGACAACTCCATCTGTAGACCTTCCTCAATGAGCTTGTAAAACTCCTTCACTACTGGCCTCCTCTCTGCCGATATGTGGGATAAACTACCGAGTGATTTCCGGCTTAAGGCGTCTGCCACAACATTCGCCTTACCCGGATGGTACTGAATCTTGCAATCATAGTCACTCAGCAGCTCCACCCATCTCCTCTGTCTCAAATTCAAATCTCTTTGACTCAGGATGTACTGTAGGCTTTTATGATCTGTGAAGATCTCACATTTTACCCCATAGAGGTAGTGCCTCCACATCTTGAGTGCAAAGATTACTGCTGCCATCTCCAGGTCATGTGTGGGGTAATTCAACTCATGCTTCTTCAGCTGCCTAGAAGCATAAGCGATCACCCTCTCATTCTGCATTAGTACACAACCCAGTCCCACCCGGGACGCATCACAGAAGACCGTAAAGTCCTCATCACTAGATGGCAGGGCTAAAACTGGTGCTGAAGTCAACCTCTTCTTAAGCTCTTCAAAACTCTCTTCGCACTGGTCGGTCCACATAAACTTCTGATTCTTCCTGGTTAACCTGGTCAGAGGAGCTGCTATCTTTGAGAAGTTCTGAACGAACCTCCTGTAGTAACCTGCCAAACCCAAGAAACTTCTAATCTCTATCACT
The DNA here is from genome assembly GCF_001659605.2 of Manihot esculenta. Classification (NCBI taxonomy): domain Eukaryota; kingdom Viridiplantae; phylum Streptophyta; class Magnoliopsida; order Malpighiales; family Euphorbiaceae; genus Manihot; species Manihot esculenta. The sequence goes on from NC_035161.2 coordinate 19,142,430, forward strand.
GAAGTGGGTCTAGGCCAGTTAGCCACAGTTTCTGTCTTCTTGGGGTCTACCTCTATACCATTCTCTGACACTACATGCCCCAAGAACGAAATGCTCCTCAGCCAGAATTCACACTTAGAGAACTTGGCATACAAGCCATGTTCCCTCAAAGTCTGCAGAACCAACCTCAGATGATGGGCATGCTCCTCTACATTCCTAGAATACACTAAGATATCATCTATGAAGACAATAACAGAGTGATCCAGGTATTGGCTAAATACTCTGTTCATGAGATCCATGAATGCTGCAGGGGCGTTGGTTAACCCGAACGGCATCACAAGGAACTCAAAATGCCCATATCTGGTCCTGAAAGCTGTCTTCGGCACATCTTCATCCCTTATCCTTAGCTGATGGTACCCCGATTTTAGATCTATTTTGGAGAAACAACCCGCTCCTGCTAGCTGGTCGAATAGATCATCGATCCTTGGCAGAGGGTACCTATTCTTGGTAGTGACTTTGTTCAACTGCCTGTAGTCGATACAAAGTCTGAGGGATCCATCCTTCTTCCTCACAAACCAGATCGGAGCACCCCAAGGTGAGGTACTCTGTCGGATGAAGCCCTTCTCTACCAGCTCTTGCAACTGTTCTTTCAACTCCTTCAACTCGGCTGGGGCCATCCTGTAGGGAGGGATAGAGATCGGTCTAGTTCCAGGCATCAACTCTATCTCGAACTCTATCTCCCTAGCAGGTGGTAAACCTGGAAGCTCATCCGGAAAAACATCCTGAAACTCTCTGACAACTGGCACCGAGGCTGGCTCCCTGACCTCACTGTCTAGCTCTCTCACATGAGCTAAGTACCCCTGACATCCCTTCCTAAGCAACCTACGAGCCTGAAGAGCTGATATCAGACCTCTAGGTGTGCCCCTCTTGTCTCCTCTAAAGACGACCTCTGACCCGTCCTGATCTCTGAACTTGACTACCTTGTCTCTGCAGTCCAAGGTAGCACCATGGGTAGATAGCCAATCCATCCCTAGAATGACGTCAAAGTCTGTCAAATCTAGAACCACAAGGTCGGCGGAGAGGCATCTTCCCTCAACAAAAACTGGACTGTACTGGCAGATTGACACTGCCACTGACGGGTCACACTTGGGTCCACTGACCCATAGGGGACACTCTAACCCAGAGACTATCAGACCCAACCTCTCAACGGCTCTCGGAGCAATAAATGAATGAGATGCACCCGGGTCCATTAATGCATACACATCAGAACACCCAATGACGAGATTACCTGACACCACGGTGTTGGATGTGTTAGCCTCCTGCTGAGTCATGGTGAAGATCCTGGCTGGAGCTGATGGACCTTCACCTCGGGAACCAGAAGAAGAGGCTGCCCCTCTCCCTCTACCTCTGCCACTGCCCTGAGTTGTGGCTGGAGCTGCTGGCTGTGCCACACTACCAGAAGCTGTCTGCTGGGGCTGACCCATAAAAGGTGCTCTAGGACACTCCCGAGCTATGTGTCCCTCCTGCCCACATCTGAAACATGTATTAGTCCCAGCTCGACACACTCCCCTGTGCGGTCTTCCACATCTCTGACATTCTGTACCATCTGAGCCTGAGCTCGAGCCACCGCCAAATCCCAGACCGGATTTCAACTTATTCCAAAACTTATTCTTCTTCGGCTTCTTGGTGGTGTTATCCCACCTCTTCTTACTTGAGCTCTGAGAAGAGAAACCTGGTCCTCCTCTGCCTGGGGTCTTAACCCCTGAAGACTGGGTCACTGACTGCTTCACTGACCCTTCAACTATAGCACTCGCCTCCATCCTTCAAGCCATATCCACCACAGTGTGGAAACTTTCTCTCTCAGCTTACTGAATCAACGAGGAGTACCTAGAATGCAGCTTCATAACATATCTCTTGGCTTTCTTCGTATCTGTATCTAGAGCTTGCCCTGAAAAAGGCAATAGCTCCAAGAATTTATCCGTGAACTCCTCTACACCCATGTGCTCTGACTGCCTCAGTTGCTCAAACTCAATCATCTTCAGTTCTCTGGAACTGTCTGGAAAAGCCCATCCAGCGAACTTATTCGCAAATTCCTCCCATGTCATGCCGTCTAGTCTCGGGTCCACATAACACTTGAACCATTCCCGTGCCTTCTTGCACTTTAAAGTGAACCCTGCCATCTGAATGGCCCTGCTATCATTCGCCCCTAGCTCATCAGTTATTGTCTTCACCACTCTCAGATACTCAAAGGGGTCATCCCCTGACTTGTATTTGGGAGCATCCAGCTTGAGGTAATCTGTCATCTTTACCTTGCTCCCACCAGCTGAGCTAGGTCTAGGAGGTTGAGTAACTGGGGCTGCTGGTTCTGTAGGTGGTGGAGGTGGAGGTGCAGCATTTCCCGAGGTGGGGTTTGCCGGGTTTGGATAGAAGGGTGAGGGTGGATAAGCTGGGTACTGTGTGTAAGGTGGATAGAAAGGTGGATAAGGCATGTAGGTAGGGTAGGGGTTAAAGCTGGAGTAGTCCGACGTGCCTCCCATCGGATACCCTGAACCCTGTGGGAAGGGTGGATAATGGGGTGGAAAACCATACCCCGAGGCCTGAACGCCTCCCTGAGACTCCCCTGTCCCTTCTTCCTCCATGCTCACATCCAGGTTCCCATCCCTCCTCTGATCCTCTTCTGTAACCTCCCTCACATCTGCCGAACTTCCTCCTCTATCTGTCCCCCTTCTGCTAGCATCAAAAGACCTTCTAGGGTCCCTTAACACTCTTTCTCTGTTGGCTCTACAAGACATTGCCCTAGGCAATGTAGGAGGACGGGCGCTCGTGCCCTCATCCTCAGGTGGTACTCCAGTCAATCTTGCAGATCGACGGGTTCCTTTCATCCTGTTTTCTGAAAAACAGTACACATCATACAAACATTAGCATCATATGGTTCATGTGGGCACACATGAACCCTCATCACATATACATCATTCATATCATAGCATCAATGCACATGTATATAATCATGGCATTTCACATCATCATACAAGACAGGACTCCACATCCTATCCTAGTGGACATGATCTTTCCTATTGTGCTTGACCTTCTAGAACATCTATGAGCCCGACACTCTAGGTCCGATCCTATGAACCTAGGGATCTGATACCATTCTGTAACGACCCGAAAATCGGACCGCTACCGGCGCTAGGATCCAGATCGGCTTAAGGCCGCCGGGACCCGTAGCAAGCCTGACATATAACCTGTAAACTTGTATAATCCCATACATGATCAACAACATGCATAAAAATTTAAAACTTTTCCTTCAAACATCCAACTCAACCTGAACATACACTGTACATAGTCATAATCATAATCGTGATCCCTCTGTGGGATCTCATCAATGCCCCAACGGGCGATACAACATGAGATGAGTTGGCTTTCATGAACATTATAAAACATTTTTGATCATGTAATAAAAGGGATACCTCATACACAATGTCAAGCACAATATCTAATCCTCAATATCATTACATGACTGAAACTGTACTTTTACATAACATTAATACATTTATCATGTCCACACTATCTATTACATAAACCAGACTTCATTACTCTTGTAAACCTCCTGGTCTACCCTGTACCTGCAATCCTGGGGAAAATGGAAGAGGGATGAGCTACTAGAGCCCAGTGAGCAGAAAAATAAAAACATTTAAATCATATGGATCATGGAATGCATCACATCACAGCTAATCACATCAAGGATGAATTTGTCACCAATAGCCCTCTACATGGTCCAACTGTGCCAGAACGTAGAATGGGTCCTGGTCTTTCCCTTACATAACATATCATAACATAACAGTGTCCAACTGTGCCAGAACGTAGAATGGGTCCTGGTCTTTCCCTTACATAGTGCCAGCGAACGTAGAATGGGTCCTACTGGTCTTACTTTCCGTACCGTACATATCACATCGTCATATCATAGATCGAGGGCTATGGATCATCCAACATTCATCCACATCAACATAAAAATATGCAATGCAACATATTCGTGAATTCTAATGCAAGCAACCTAATTCATCACATGGCATTCATGATGCGTGGAACATGCTGAAAAGTTCATTCTTTGCTTTAAAACATAATAAGTTATTCCACTCACCTCTGGATAGCTCCGACCAGACACTGGGGCAACAGACTCACTGCTGGGGTCCTCGGTTCCTCGGGTCCGAACCTACACAGGTGGACTCAAATGAGGGACCAAACATACATGAACATAACTCTAAACTACTCCCCAAAAACCCCGTAAAACATCATGAAACAATCATAGAAAAACATGCAAGAAAGGGCTGGACAGGGCACTTTCGGCGGCAGGTTCGGCGGCCGAAAGTCCCTCCAGAGCCGAAAGTCAGGCAGGTTCGGCGGCACCTTCGGCGGCCGAAACTCCCAGACAGAGGCGAAACTCATGCATGTTCGGCGGCACCTTCGGCGGCCGAAAGTCCCAGACAGAGACGAAAGACTCTTTTCGGGGGCAACTTCGGCAGCCGAAAGGCCTGCCTCCCCAGCCATGTTCGGCGGCCGAAAGCTCCTTCGGCTGCCGAACCTGGTTTCTGCCAAAGGGCATAAACTTGGCTCCCTTATGCATTTATGCCTCCAAAACTAACCAATCATGCATAAACCTATTCTACAACATTTCCAAGCATTCACAAGCAAACATACAAGTTCCTAGGGGCATCAAACCATCAAAAACCCCAACTACAACACACAAGCAACTCACATTGCTAAAAAACACATATAAAACCCAAAAACTTAACTATGAGCTAAACATGCATTCTACCCCTATGAACTTCATAAAACTTACTTAAAACATAACATAAGCTAGAGATCGACTCTTACCTCTTGAAGATCGAGAGTAGAGGCGACCAAACTTGGAGTTGGAAGAGATTCGAGTTCTTGAACCTCAAGGCTCCAAAACCTTGCTCAAAAGCTCAAATCTTCAAATTGAAGTTAAAACAAGTGAAAAACTTGAAAGATCTAGAGGAAAAACATCAAAGATCGGTGAGGGGCGGCGGAAAACTCACCTTGGCCGAAAATGGGGAAAATCTCGCCCGTTTTCGGCTAAGGGACCCTTTTATAGTGGCTGGCCAGGCCACGTTCGGGGGCCAAAAGTGCCTCCGCATGCATGCCATATTCGGCGGCCGAACTTGAGGTTCGGCGGCCGAACTTGAGGTTCGGCGGCCGAACCTGAGTTTTCCTCCAAGGTTGTTTTAATGCAAAAACTCATTTCCATTTTACTTAAAACCATGAAATACCTTAAAACATTTTATGAAAACATGTTTCTACCCTACTAGAGGCTTCCGACATCCGAGATTCCACCGGACGGTAGGAATTCCGATACCGGAGTCTAGCCGGGTATTAGAATAAGGGCTTCATCCGACTGAGTACCTCACCTTGGGGTGCTCCAGTGCTGTTTGTGAAAAAGAAAGATGGATCCCTTAGACTTTGTATCGACTACAGGCAGTTGAACAAAGTCACTACCAAGAATAAGTACCCTTTGCCAAGGATCGACGATCTATTCGACCAGCCAGCAGGAGCAGGTTGTTTCTCCAAGATAGATCTGAGATCTGGGTACCATCAGCTGAGGATAAGAGAAGAGGATGTGTCGAAGATAGCATTCAGGACCAGATATGGGCACTATGAGTTTCTTGTGATGCCATTCAGGTTAACCAATGCCCCTGCAGCATTCATGGATCTCATGAACAGAGTGTTTAGCCAGTACCTGGATCACATTGTTATTGTCTTCATAGATGATATCTTAGTGTATTCCAGGAATGCAGAGGAGCATGCCCATCATCTGAGGTTAGTTCTGCAGACCTTGAGGGAACATGGCTTGTATGCCAAGTTCTCCAAATGTGAGTTTTGGCTGAGGAGCATTTCATTCTTGGGGCATGTGGTGTCAGAAGATGGAATCGAGGTAGACCCCAAGAAAGTGGAAGCTGTAGCTAACTGGCCTAGACCCACTACAGTGACAGAAATCAAGAGCTTCTTGGGTTTGGCAGGTTACTACAGGAGGTTCATTCAGGACTTCTCTAAAATTGCAGCTCCCATGACTAGATTGACCAAGAAGAACCAGAGGTTTGTGTGGACCGACCAGTGTGAAGAGAGCTTTGAAGAGCTAAAGAAGAGGTTGACGTCGGCACCGGTGTTAGCTCTGCCATCTAGTAATGAAGACTTCTCAGTGTATTGTGATGCGTCCCGTGTGGGACAGGGTTGTGTACTGATGCAGAATGAAAGGGTGATTGCTTATGCTTCTAGACAGCTGAAGAAGCACGAGTTGAATTACCCCACACATAACCTAGAGATGGCAGCGGTAATCTTTGCACTCAAGATGTGGAGGCACTATCTTTATGGGGTAAAATGTGAGATCTTCACAGATCATAAGAGCCTGCAGTACATCTTGAGTCAGAGAGAGTTAAATCCGAGGCATAAAAGATGGGTAGAACTGCTTAGTGACTATGATTGCAAGATTCAGTACCATCCGGGTAAGGCGAATGTTGTGGCAGATGCCTTAAGCCATCTCTGCGACTGTTTAGTCAAGTTCAGCAGGTGCTGAATCTATTTCTGCGATTGCTGGTTCCTTGGTGGCAGATTCTGGTTCAGTGGTGGCTTGCTCCCAAAGTCGGGTTGCTTGCTTCCCAATTCGCTTGATTGTACGCTCAATTTCTGGATCATAAGACAGAGTTTCCTTGCGTCCAGCCCTGGTCATGAAAGAAAAATAAATTAGTTAAATCAACTCCCCAGCAACGATGCCAATTTTTTACTGTGCGGTTGTCAAAGCCGGTCAAAAATAACCTTTTTGGTTATCCACAATTTTACAACTGTAGATAGTGGTACAAAGATCGAATCCACATGGAATTGATACTTACCTATTTTCCTTATCAAGACCAAGTAAATAAACTGAAAGTAAAATAAAAAGGGGGGTTTTGAAATTGATGAGTTGAACTAGAATTAAAAGTAACAAAGTAAAGCAAATAATTAAAGTAAAGAAGATTCAAATATGAGAAAAGCTCTAGTCGAAGAGTTGGATCCACTTTAGTTGTTGGGATTGATCAATGACACAAGGATTCCTTTATTTGATTCAATAAATTAGTTATGGAGGTGGAAGACGCTTCTCACCACCATATCCCTCCTTAAGCATAAATCAATTAGGGAACGTCCTCTAATTAATTACTAATCAACAAGTTTCCAAGGAACATCCTTGGACCTTTGGCATCCAACAACTGTCAATTGCATTAAGAAATAGAGAGACCTAATTCTAGCTACCCAAACATATGGTGATATTGCTAATCATGCAATTTCCTTAGTTTTTACACCAAGAGTTACTTGTGTTTGAGTAATTCAAGTAATTACGGACTTAAAACTATCCAAACTAACAAATTATTACTTTGCAATTGACTGTGCGGTTGTTGAAGCCGGTCAAAAATAACTTTTTTGGTTATCAACAATTTTACAACTGTAGATAGTGGTAAAAGGATCAAATCCACAGGGAATTGATACTTACCTATTTTCCTTATCAAGACCAAGTAAATAAACTGAAAGTAAAATAAAAGGAGGGTTTTGAGATTGATGAATTAAACTAGAATTAAAAGCAACAAAGTAGAGCAAATAATTAAAGTAAAGAAGATTCAAATATGAGAAAAGTTCTAGTTGAAGAATTAGATCTACTTCAATTGTTGAGATTGATCATTGACACAAAGATTCCTTTATTTGATTCAATAAATAAGTTATGGAGGTGGAAGATGCTTCTCACCACCATATCCCTCCTTAAGTATAAACTAATCAGGGAACATCCTCTAATTAATTACTAATCGACAAGTTGCTAAGGAACGTCCTTGGGCCTTTGGCATCTAACAATTGTCAATTGCATTAAGAAATAGAGAGACCTAATACTAGCTACACAAACGTATGGTGATATTGCTAGATCATGCAATTTTCTTAGTTTTTACACCAAGATTTACTTGTGTTTGAAAATTCAAGCAATTACGGACTTAAAACTATCCAAACTAACAAATTATCACTTTGCAATCAAGAATCAATGGGCCCTATTGATCTAAACAACAAAGCAACAATAGAATTAAGCATGAAATTGCATAAATATTGATAAACAAAAGATAAACAACATATGTTCAGATCTCCTAATCCATAAAACAACTAAAGTTTTACCTAATCTTCAACTAGAAAAAGTGGTTTCAGCCTCTCATGGCTGAAACAAAACACAAAATAAAAGAAAGAGAATAAGAAGAGGAAGTGGCCGACGGCTTGGAGAAGGTGAGGCATGCAATCCGAATGGGTAGAGAAGAAGAAGAGGGTGTGCGGCTTGGAAAGGTTTTTATAGTTGAAAGTGTTGCCCTAGGTTTCCTTGATGAGGTGGAGGCTTCTTTTGAATTTTGAATTTTGAATGCCGAATTTTGAATTTTAAATTTTGAATGTTGGAAGGCAAGTGCATCTTCTTGAGATTTGGCTTCCTAATTAAGCTGAATTGAATGCTGAGGTTTCTTCATATTTTTAATAAGGGAAAGACTTATTGAAGATTTGAAATTTGAATTTCAAATTACTCTGCTGTCTGCACTTTCCTTATTTATCTTCACTTCAGCTGCAACTTGGCTTGGGCAGACAATGCTTGTTCTCCTTTATCCTCTTTTAGGCAGTTTTAAGAGCATTTTCACCAAATTACCTCTTTACACCATTTTCTGCAAAATAAGATCAAAACCACAGAATTAGGTAGAAAAAGTGTAAATTAACATTAATAACAACATGATAAATGGGTCTAATTTTGGTATGATCAAATACCCCCACACCTAGCCCTTTGCTTGTCCTCAACCAAATAAACTTTGTCAAACAAACTTTCTTTGCTACTTGATCCTATATTTTCACTTAAGCTCTTACTCTAGACCCCTACTTTGAAGCATTGCAGTGAAGAGTGTATGCACCAAGGTTACTCTCCTTCTTTCATTGTCTCCCTTTACCTACCATGGCTAGTATTTGTTTTCCTCAAGAGAGAGATTATACATACATATATTCTTGTTCAGTTTAGACTTTTTCTAGATCTCAGAGTGATTTGCCTTTACTTGAAGCACTTTATTCAGCCTTTTACACTTTATTCTTGCTTGAAAAAGTCTCCACCTTTTGACGTGAAGGTACATATTTGTGATACCCACCCCCAGTTACTCAGCTGGTCACCTGTCCAAGTGGCTACTAGCTCTGTTCATAGTCTTTGACTATTGGAACAGTTTTTAATTTGTACTTTTGAAGTCTTTGTCTTTGCTGAATTTCTTTTTCTCAATGCATTGGGCAAATCAACACTAATTGCTAAAATAAGTCATATTTAGTTTTTCACACATCTTTATTATTCTCTGTAATGAGTAATGTCATATATTTTTCACCAAAGTATGCTCAAAGATTCAATTGAAAAGGAAATTCCCAAAAATGAATACAACTCACTGCAATTGATTCAACTTAGGTTTAAAGAGTCATCACATCAATGGGGTCATGGAAAGAAAGCTCATTCAATATAGCCAATGTGTTTGAGTAAAGCATACCAAGACAGAAAAAGAAAAAAACTGTGGCTACATGTGTATGCATTAAAGGCAAAACATAACAAAAATGAAAAAAATTCACCTCATGTGTGCAAACTAAAAATTAAAGCTAAAATGGACTTAAAATAAAAATTCAGAGATATGCACCCCCACACCTAATTCATGCATTGTCCTCAATGTATTGGAAATATTAAAGTTCAAAGGAAACTGAGTACTCCCCTGGTGTGGTTTGTGTGGTGCGAAACACTAAGCAAGCTGAGAGACGAACATATGTTCATTTGGAAAGCCTTCCTTAATTGGACATGGCTTTAAACTAGTAGGGAGTCGGCTTAGGTGATCAGCCACTAGATTCTCCCTTCCTTTCTTGTCTCATATTGTAACGACCCGAAAATCCGGACCGCTACCGGCGCTAGGATCCAGATCGGCTTAAGGCCACCGAGACCCGTAGCAAGCCTAACATGAAACCTGTAAACCTGTTTAATCCCATACATGATCAACAATTCTCATGAACCTGTAAACATTCTCATATATCAACCAAGCTCATCCTGTACATAGTCATATACATAAACATAAACCTCCACTGGAGTCCTCAATCAAATACTCCAATAGGGTATCTCATCATACACAAGAACTTGGTTGACTCATAACATCGAAACTTATAAACATAAAGATCATGTATACAAAGGGGATATCCATGCTCAAAAGGGGTCAAGCACAAACTCTAATCCTCAATATCATTAATACATTACATGACTTGTACATTACTCTTACATTACAACATTTATCATGTCCACAACTAACTATTACAACACAGGCATGAATCTACTCTTCCTGACCTTCTGGTCTATCCCGTACCTGCACACCTGGGGTTAGGGGAAAGGAGTGAGCTACAAGAGCCCAGTGAGCAGAATAATAAAACATTAAATTTCTAAATTCATGCTTTCATGAAATGCGTCACATCACAAACAAACCACATCAAGGGTAAACCTGTCACCAGCTAGTCCCATCGTCATAACTAATGCCAGCGGCGTAGTCAAAGGCTCACTGGACTTCCTGTAGACATAACATAACTTACACTGCCCCAAGGCCTTATTAGGCACTTGGTCTTGGTGTCCCATAGTGCCAGGGGCGTAGTCAAAGGCTCCCTGGTCTTTCTTTCTCATAGTGCCAAGGGCGTAGTCAAAGGCTCCCTGGTCTTCCTGCCAGGAACTAGTGGATCATCCAACATTTACCCACATCAACAACATAATATGCAATGCAACATATTCGTGATGTCTAATGCAAGCAACCTAGAATATCACAAGGCAATCGTGATGCATGAACATGCTCAAAATTTTATTTCATTGATTTAAACTTATGAGTTTATACTACTCACCTTTGGCTGAAGCTTTACTAACTCGGGAGCAGCTGAACTCACTGCTGAGGTCCTCGGTTCCTCGGGTCCGAACCTACACAGGTGGACTCAAATGAGGGACCAACATACTATAACATAACTCTAAAAATACTCCCCAAAAACCCCTTAAAACATCATGAAAACATCACATAAAAACATGCAAGAAATGGCTGAACAGGGCACTTTCGGCGGTAGGTTCGGCGGCCGAAAGTCCCTCCAGAGCCGAAAGTCAGGCACTTTCGGCGGCACCTTCGGCGGCCGAATGTCCCAAACAGATCCGAAAGTCTTCTTTCGAGGGCAAGCTTCGGCAGCCGAATGCTGCCTCCACAAGGGGGTTCGGCGGCCGAAAGTCCCTTCGGCTGCCGAACTTGGTTTCTCCCAGAATGGCAGAAACTTGGTTCACATGAACCCCTTGCCTCCCAAAACCTCAAATCAAGCATATAACTCAACTAAAACATGCATACAAGTTCCTAGGGGTCTCAAGACATCAAATACCCCAACTACAACACTTCAAACACACACAAACAACATACATTGTCCATAAATCACATAATACCTAACATAGCTCAACTAACTTAAACATGTATTTCTACCCCATAAAACAACTTAAAACTTATTTAAAACATACAATGAGCTTAAGATCGGCTCTTACCTCTTGAAGATCGAGAGAGAGACGACCTAAACTTGGAGATCCAAGAAAATGAGCTCCTGAGTTTCCAAAGCTCCAAAACTTGTCTTAAAAGCTCAAAACTTGCAATGTGGGGTTAAAACTCAAGAAAAATGGAGAAGATTTGGAGAAAGAACACAAGATTTGGGGAGAGGGAGGTCGGAAGCTCGCTGTGGCCGAAAATGGGAGAAAGCTCGCCCATTTCGGCTAAGTGCCCCTTTTATAGGTGGCTGGCCAGGCCACGTTCGGGCGCCGAAAGTGCCTCCGCATCCATGCAATGTTCGGCGGCCGAACCTGGACTTCCCTCGCTCATGCTTTCGGGGGTCTAACGTGCCTCCAAAACGCATGCAAGTTCGGCGGCCGAACCTGACTTTCGGCGGCCGAACCTTGGTTTTCCTTCAAAGACTTTTCATGCAAAAACTTGTTTTATTTCATACTTAAAACCATAAATGCATTAAAACATTTTATAAAAAAACATGGTTTTACCCTTCTAGAGGTCTCCGACATCCGAGATCCCACCGGACGGTAGGAATTCCGATACCGGAGTCTAGCCGGGTATTACATTCTCCCCCCCTTAAGAACATTCGTCCTCGAATGTTCCTCAACTAGCACATGCAAAGCATACATCATAACATACATACAAAACACATAAATACCAACCTTAAAAGAGATGGGGATATTGCTGGAGCATGGACTCCCATGTCTCCCAAGTGCATTCTTCCATATTGTGGTGGTTCCAAAGGACCTTCACCATCGGGATTTCCTTATTCCTCAACTTTCTGATCTGGGTGTCTAGGATCCGTACTGGCTGCTCAACATAGGTGAGATCCTCTTGGATCTCCACATCTGGCTCACTAAGAACCTTGCCCGGATTTGACACAAACTTTCTTAACATGGAAACATGGAAAACCGGATGGATTCTTGCCATCGAAGCAGGTAAATCCAGCTTGTACGATACATTCCCAATCCTTTGCAGGACTTCGAAGGGTCCGATGTACCGTGGAGCCAGCTTACCTTTCTTCCCAAATCGAACCACTCCTTTCATTGGAGACACCTTAAGCAATACCAGATCCCCCTCCTGAAACTCTACTTGCCTTCTGCGGATGTCTGCATAACTCTTCTGTCTGCTTGCGGCTGTCTTGATTCTCTCTCTGATTAAGGGTACCACCCTGCTGGTAATCTCTACTAACTCAGGCCCTGCCAAGGCCTTTTCTCCAACTTCCTCCCAGCAAACAGGTGACCTGCACTTCCTCCCATATAAAGCTTCATATGGAGCCATCCCGATGCTAGCATGATGGCTGTTGTTGTAGGCAAACTCCACCAAAGGTAGATGCTGCCTCCAAGAACCGCCAAAGTCCAGCACACACATTCTTAGCATATCTTCTATGGTCTGGATGGTCCTCTCTGACTGTCCGTCTGTCTGTGGATGGAAGGCAGTGCTAAAATCCAACCTGGTACCCATGGCATCCTGCAGACTCCGCCAAAACCTAGAGGTGAACTGGGGCCCTCTATCTGACACTATAGAAACAGGAACCCCATGCAGTCTGACTATCTCATCTACATACACCTGCGCCAACTTGTCCACAGAATAGCCACTCCTGACAGGGATGAAGTGAGCAGATTTGGTGAGTCTGTCCACAATCACCCATATGGAGTCCAATCTGTTGGACGTCGCCGGTAACCCCACTACGAAGTCCATAGCTATATTCTCCCATTTCCACTCTGGAATAGGTAGCGGGTTAAGCATTCCAGCCGGCTTCTGGTGTTCCAGCTTCACCCTCTGACACACTTCGCAGGCTGACACAAACTGTGCCACTTCTCTCTTCATAGCTGGCCACCAATAAACCTTCTTCAGATCCTGATACATCTTGGTGGCTCCGGGGTGAATGCTGTATCTTGTATTATGATCCTCTCTCATAATGTCTCCTTTTAGCCCTATGTCATCTGGTACACATAAACGACTCCCATAGCGGAGGATCCCCTTATTGTCGAATCTGAACTCACTGTCCTTGCCTGACTGAACAGTCCTGGCAGTCTTCACCAACTCTGGATCCTCATGCTGTTTCTGAGCCACCTGCTCCAGAAACACGGGTGTTACTTTCATCTGAGCAACCAAGGCACCTGTACCAGACAACTCCAACTGTAGACCTTCATCAATGAGTTTGTAAAACTCCTTCACCACTGGTCTCCTCTCTGCCGTGATGTGGGATAGACTGCCTAGTGACTTCCGGCTTAGGGCGTCTGCCACAACATTCGCCTTACCCGGATGATACTGAATCTTGCAATCATAGTCACTCAGCAACTCTACCCATCTCCTCTGCCTCAAATTCAAGTCTCTTTGACTCAGGATGTACTGCAGGCTTTTATGATCTGTGAAGATCTCACATTTTACCTCATAGAGGTAATGCCTCCACATCTTGAGTGCAAAGATTATTGCTGCCATCTCAAGGTCATGTGTGGGGTAATTTAACTCATGCTTCTTTAGCTGTCTCGAAGCATAAGCAATCACCCTTTCATTTTGCATCAGTACACAACCCAGTCCCACACGGGACGCATCACAAAAGACTGTAAAGTCCTCATCACTAGATGGCAGAGCTAAAACTGGTGCTGAAGTCAGCCTCTTCTTAAGCTCTTCAAAACTCTCCTCACACTGGTCGGTCCACAGAAACTTCTGATTCTTCCTGGTTAGTCTGGTCAGAGGAGCTGCAATTTTCGAGAAGTCTTGAACGAACCTCCTGTAGTAACCTGCCAAACCCAAGAAACTCCTGATCTCTGTTACTGAAGTGGGTCTAGGCCAATTAGCCACAGTTTCTGTCTTCTTGGGGTCCACCTCTATCCCATTCTCTGACACTACATGCCCCAAGAATGAAATGCTCCTCAGCCAGAATTCACACTCGGAGAACTTGGCATACAAGCCATGCTCCCTCAAGGTCTGTAGAACCAACCTCAGATGATGGGCATGCTCCTCTGCATTCCTGGAATACACCAAGATATCATCTATGAAGACAATAACAAAGTGATCCAGGTACTGTCTAAACACTCTGTTCATGAGATCCATGAATGCTGCAGGGGCGTTAGTTAACCCGAACGGCATCACAAGGAACTCAAAATGCCCATATCTGGTCCTGAAAGCTGTCTTTGGCACATCTTCTTCTCTAATCCTCAACTGATGGTACCCCGATCTCATATCTATTTTGGAGAAACAACCCGCTCCTGCTAGCTGGTCGAATAGATCATCGATCCTTGACAATGGGTACTTGTTCTTGGTAGTGACTTTGTTCAACTGCCTGTAGTCGATACAAAGTCTAAGGGATCCATCCTTCTTTCTCACAAACAGTACTGGAGCACCCCAAGGTGAGGTACTCGATCAGATGAAACCCTTGTCTACCAGCTCTTGCAACTGTTCCTTCAATTCCTTCAACTCGGTTGGAGCCATCCTGTAGGGAGGGATAGAGATCGGTCGGGTTCCAGGCATCAATTCTATCTCGAACTCTATCTCCCTAGCAGGTGGTAAACCTGGTAGCTCGTCTGGGAAGACGTCTAGAAACTCTCTAACCACTGGCACCGAGGCGGGCTCTCTAACCTGACTGCTAAGCTCTCTCACATGAGCCAAATACCCCTGACATCCCTTCCTAAGCAACCTACGAGCCTGAAGAGCTGATATCAGACCTCTAAGTGTACCCCTCCTGTCTCCTCTGAAGACAACCTCGGACCCATCCTGACCTCTGAACCTGACTACCTTGTCCCTGCAGTCCAAGGTAGCACCATGGGTAGATAGCCAGTCCATCCCTAGAATGACGTCAAAATCTATCAAATCTAGAACCACTAGGTCGGCGGACAAGCATCTTCCCTCAACAAACACAGGACTACACTGGCAGACTGACTCTGTCACTGATGGATCACACTTGGGTCCACTGACCCAGAGAGGACACTCTAACCCAGAAGTCATCAGACCTAACCTCTCTACGGCTCTCGGAGCAATAAATGAATGAGATGCACCAGGGTCCATCAAGGCATAAACATCTGAACAACCAATGATTAAGTTACCTGCCACCACGGTGTTAGATGCATCTGCCTCCTGCTGTGTCATCGTGAAGATCCGTGCTGGAGCTGATGGACCTTCACCTCTGAAACCCGCTGAAGAAGAGGCTGCTCCTCTCCCTCTGCCTCTGCCACTGGCCTGAGTCATGGCTGGAGCTACTGGTTGTGCTACACTACCTGAGGCTGTCTGTTGGGACTGTGCCATCGGGACTGCTCTTGGACAATCTCGAGCCATATGCCCCTCCTGACCACATCTGAAACAAGCGTTCGTCCCAAACCGACATACTCCCCTGTGTGGCCTACCACACCTTGCACAAACTGCATTGTCTGCACCAGAGCTTGAGCCACTCCCTAGTCCCAGACTGGACTTAACCTTATTCCAGAACTTATTCTTCTTCGACTTCTTGAGACCTCTGTCCCACTTTTTACTGCCTGAAGCTGCTGCACCCAGAGAAGAAGAGCCTGGGGTCTTACAACCGGAAGGCTGTGCCACTGACTGCTTGACTTTCCCCTCAATGATAGCACTAGCCTCCATCCTCCTAGCCATATCCACTATGGCATGGAAGCTCTCCCTATCTGCGGACTGAATCAAGGAGGAATACCTGGAGTGAAGTTTCATGATATACCTCCTTGACTTCTTCTGGTATGTGTCAAGAGTTTGCCCTGCAAACGGCAACAGCTCCAAGAATCTGTCGGTGTACTCCTCTATACTCATTTCTTCTGTCTGCCTTAACTGTTCAAACTCAATCATCTTCATTTCTCTTGAACTGTCAGGGAAAGCCCATCCTGCAAATTCATTTGCGAACTCCTCCCACGATAGGCTGTCCAACCTCGGGCTCACATAGTTCTTGAACCACTCACGGGCCTTTTTACATTTGAGTGTGAACCCAGCCATCTGAATGGCTCTGCTATCATCTGCCCCTATCTCATCTGTAATTGTCTTGACCCGCTCCAAGTATACAAACGGATCATCACCGATTTCGAACTGGGGAGCACCCAACTTCATGTAGTCGGTCATCTTGACCTTGCTCCTACTGGCTAAGCTAGATCTAGGAGGTTGAGTAACTGGGGCTGCTGGTTCTGTAGGTGGTGGAGGTGGTGCAACATTTTCTGTGGTAGGATTTTCTGGATTTGGATAGTAGGGTGGGGGTGGATACATTGGGCACTGTGAGTATGGTGGGTAGTATGGTGGGTATGGCATCTGTGTGGGATAAGGGGTGAAGCTAGGGTAATCCGATGTACCTCCCATCGAATACCCGGGATGCTGTGAGAAGTGTGGGTAGTGGGGTGGCTGAACAAATCCCGAGGCCTGAGTGCCTCCTTGGGACTCTCCCATACCTTCCTCTGACATGCTAACTCCCAGATTGCCATCCCTCCTCTGTTCTACATCCATATCATCCCCCATGCCCTCAGACATTCCTCCCTGAACTGTTCCTCTGACTGATCTGCTTCTACCCAGATCCAAAGACCTTCTAGGGTCTCTTGCTGCTCTTTCTCGGTTAGACCTACTAGACATTGCCCTAGGCAATGCTGGAGGACGAGCGCTCATGCCCTCATCCTCAGGTGGCACTCCAGTCAATCTTGTTGATCGACGAGTTCCCCTCATCCTGTTTTCTGAAAAACAGTACACAACACAAAAACATTAGCATCATATGGTTCATGTGGGCACACATGAACCCGCATCACATACTTCACATATCAGCATATCCTTAATGCACATGCTTATTATCATGACATTTCACATCATCATGCAAGACAGGACTCCACATCCTATCCTAATGGACATGATCTTTCCTATTGTGCTTGACCTTCTATAACATCTATGAGCCCGACACTCTAGGTCCGACCATATGAACCTAGGGCTCTGATACCATTCTGTAACGACCCGAAAATCCGGACCGCTACCGGTGCTAGGATCTAGATCGGCTTAAGGCCGCCGAGACCCGTAGCAAGCCTAACATGAAACCTGTAAACCTGTTTAATCCCATACATGATCAACAAATCTCATGAACCTGTAAACATTCTCATATATCAACCAAGCTCATCCTGTACATAGTCATATACATAAACATAAACCTCCACTGGAGTCCTCAATCAAATACTCCAATAGGGTATCTCATCATACACAAGAACTTGGTTGACTCATAACATCGAAACTTATAAACATAAAGATCATGTATACAAAGGGGATATCCATGCTCAAAAGGGGTCAAGCACAAACTCTAATCCTCAATATCATTAATACATTACATGACTTGTACATTACTCTTACATTACAACATTTATCATGTCCACAACTAACTATTACAACACAGGCATGAATCTACTCTTCCTGACCTTCTGGTCTATCCCATACCTGCACACCTGGGGTTAAGGGAAAGGGGTGAGCTACAAGAGCCCAGTGAGCAGAATAATAAAACATTACATTTTTAAATTCATGCTTTCATGAAATGCATCACATCACAAACAAACCACATCAAGGGTAAACCTGTCACCAGCTAGTCCCATCGTCATAACTAATGCCAGCGGCGTAGTCAAAGGCTCACTGGACTTCCTGTAGACATAACATAACTTACACTGCCCCAAGGCCTTATTAGGCACTTGGTCTTGGTGTCCCAGAGTGCCAGGGGCGTAGTCAAAGGCTCCCTGGTCTTTCTTTCTCATAGTGCCAGGGGCGTAGTCAAAGGCTTCCTGGTCTTCCTGCCAGGAACTAGTGGATCATCCAGCATTTACCCACATCAACAACATAATATGCAATGCAACATATTCGTGATGCCTAATGCAAGCAACCTAGAATATCACAAGGCAATCGTGATGCATGAACATGCTCAAAATTTTATTTCATTGATTTAAACTTATGAGTTTATTCTACTCACCTTCGGCTGAAGCTTTACTAACTCGGGAGCAGCTGAACTCACTGCTGAGGTCCTCGGTTCCTCGGGTCCAAACCTACACAGGTGGACTCAAATGAGGGACCAACATACTATAACATAACTCTAAAAATACTCCCCAAAAACCCCCTAAAACATCATGAAAACATCACATAAAAACATGCAAGAAATGGCTGAACAGGGCACTTTCGGCGGCAGGTTCGGCGGCCGAAAGTCCCTCCAGAGCCGAAAGTCAAGCACTTTCGGCGGCACCTTCGGCGGCCGAAAGTCCCAGACAGATCCGAAAGTCTTCTTTCGGAGGCAAGCTTCGGCAGCCGAATGCTGCCTCCACAAGGGGGTTCGGCGGCCGAAAGTCCCTTCGGCTGCCGAACCTGGTTTCTCCCAGAATGGCAGAAACTTGGTTCACATGAACCCCTTGCCTCCCAAAACCTCAAATCAAGCATATAACTCAACTAAAACATGCATACAAGTTCCTAGGCGTCTCAAGACATCAAATACCCCAACTACAACACTTCAAACACACACAAACAACATACATTGTCCATAAATCACATAATACCTAACATAGCTCAACTAACTTAAACATGTATTTCTACCCCATAAAACAACTTAAAACTTATTTAAAACATACAATGAGCTTAAGATCGGCTCTTACCTCTTGAAGATCGAGAGAGAGACGACCTAAACTTGGAGATCCAAGAAAATGAGCTCCTGAGTTTCCAAAGCTCCAAAACTTGTCTTAAAAGCTCAAAACTTGCAATGTGGGGTTAAAACTCAAGAAAAATGGAGAAGATTTGGAGAAAGAACACAAGATTTGGGGAGAGGGAGGTCGGAAGCTCGCTGTGGCCGAAAATGGGAGAAAGCTCGCCCATTTCAGCTAAGTGCCCCTTTTATAGGTGGCTGGCCAGGCCACGTTCGGGGGCCGAAAGTGCCTCCGCATCCATGCAATGTTCGGCGGCCGAACTAGAGTTTCGGCGGCTGAACCTGGACTTCCCTCGCTCATGCTTTCGGGGGCCTAACGTGCCTCCAAAACGCATGTAAGTTCGGCGGCCGAACCTGGGTTTTCCTCCAAAGACTTTTCATGCAAAAACTCATTTTATTTCATACTTAAAACCATAAATGCATTAAAACATTTTATAAAAAAACATGGTTTTACCCTTCTAGAGGTCTCCGACATCCGAGATCCCACCGGACGGTAGGAATTCCGATACCGGAGTCTAGCCGGGTATTACACATATCTCCAGATCAAACTCTTATAATAGCAGAATCCACCGAATGAGTCTCAGTTTTGCCTCATTTTTTCTTGATCAAGTATCGCAAGACTGCATGGTCTGAGTAAATTATGACTTTAGTCCCTGGGAGGTATGGTCTGAATTTCTCTAAAGCAAATACAACAGCCAAGAGCTCCTTTTCTGTTGTTTAATAGTTGCTTTGGGCAGCGTCCAGTGTGCGAGATGCATAGAGAATCATGTGAGGTGAGTGCCCCACACGTTGTCCCAAGACTGCCCCCACAGCGTAGTTGCTTGCATCACACATGATTTCAAAGGGCAAGTTCAAGTCAGGTGCCTGAATGATTGGGGCAGTCACAAGTAATTCCTTTATCAGATCAAATGCTGTCTTGCAACCTGCATCAAAATCAAATGTTACATCTTGCTGGAGCAATCTACATAATGGCTGTGTGATTTTGGATAAATCTTTTATAAATCTTTTGTAGAATCCTGCATGGCCAAGGAAAGAGCAGATCTCTCTAACGTTTGTGGGATAAGACATATTTTTTATTGTATCCACCTTGGCTTTGTCCACTTCAATTCCTTTGGCTGAAACAACATGGCCTAAGATCAAACCTTGGTTAACCATGAAGTGGCATTTGTCATAGTTAAGTACAAGATTTGATTCAAGGCATCTCTGTAGGAGCTTTTCCAGATTGGCAAGGCATTTTTGGAAGGAGTTACCGTACATTGTGAAGTCATCCATGAAGACTTCAATGATCTTCTCCACATAATATGAAAATATGCTCATCATATAGCATTGGAAGGTAGCAGGAGCATTGCATAGTCCAAATGGCATTCTTCTAAATGCAAAGGTACTAAAAGGACAAGTGAAGGTGGTCTTCTCTTGATTTTCTGAGGCCACTGGAATTTGATAAAGTCCTGAAAAACCATCTAGACAGCAATAGTGGGACTTACCTGCGAGCCTCTCTAGCATCTGATCAATGAAAGGTAAGGGGAAGTAATCTTTCCTTGTTGCTGCATTTAGCTTTCTATAGTCCATGCACACTCTCCACCCATTCTGAACTCGAGTTGGAACCAGTTCTCCTTCAGCGTTTGGTACAATGGTGATTCTTGTTTTCTTTGGGACTACATGCACAGGACTTACCCATTTGCTATCAGAGATTGGGTAGATGTGTTAGTGTATATGCCCTAGGCCATTATCTTGGACCTTTTTGTATGTCATTTTGGTTATTGATAAAAGATATTTTTATTATCATTATTATTTATTTGCACGTTACATAATAATGATACACATCCATGGTTACTTATTATTATGTTGATAATAATAAAATATAACTGGTATGATTATTGATTGATAATCATGAGATGATTGTGTATATGTTGATATAATTCAATAATCATAGATACTTGTTAGAGAACAAAGTATTGGATGGACCCGCATTGAGATCACTACATGGGTTATTGTCATAAGTGAATCTCAAAGTAGTTATGTCTTAATCCTTTGACTTGAGATTGTCATAGTTTCCAACATAAGGACTATTATGTTTTGACATAACCAAACATTGTCTTTAATTGGACAATTATAAAGGTTATGATTGAGCATAATAGAAATTATGTAGAGGATATTGAACAATCAAGATAGGATTTGTCCCTCTCTCTGAGAGAGATATCTTCTGGGCCCCTCGATAAGTGAGACTAAGAAATGCATGGCCGTACTCAAATGAATTGATAGTGTGATCAATATCATTTGAATTTATTAGTCTACTTAGAGATCGAGAAATCATAAGTTTGAACATTATAAGTTTGACATTCACCATAACTTATGTTCAAACTAGATATCGTGTGACAAAGGGATTAATTCATGTTTTATTTATTAGGTTTTATTGGACTATTGATCCTCATATTAGTTGGGTAGTCATAATGTCTTACTAGAGGCCACTTATGATTTATGGGTCTTGTGGGACTGGGCCTATTGCCAATTAATGTGAGTCTATTGGGTCACACACAAAAAAAATGTTGTTGATGTGCTATGACATAGTAATGGGCTAAAAGCCTAAAGCCCATTAATATAATTAATAATAATAAAGTGTTATTATTATTAATCATTAATATAATTAATAATAATAAAGTGTTATTATTATTAATATTAATTAATAATAATAAAGTGTTATTATTATTAATATTAATTAATAATAATAAAGTGTTATTATTATTAATCATTTATTATTATGAGATAATAATATTTAAAAGATCTGCAGTCTATCTGTAACTGTTACAGGTAAAGGACTCTATCACATAAGATATTTGAGTATCTGCGAGATTGTGATAGTGGGTTATGAACACAATTCCTTTTAGGAAAAGGAATTGTGGGAAAAACACAACTCTTTTTAGGAAAAGGAGTTGTGGGAAAAACAAAAGACTGAAACATATAAATACTCCTTCTATGAATTATGGAGATGATGTTAATTTTTGAGAAAAATTCAGTCTAACTATTGCAGATTGTGGAGCACATAATCTATCTATCTTTGAGAGAGCTAGCACTCTAGAAGGATAGAAAATGTTCGTGTGGATAGCATAGAGGGTGTTCGTTTGGAAAAATGTTTGTGTGGATAGCATAGAGGGTGTTCGTGTGGATAGCATTAGATGGGGTATAACATGCAATTTGACATATACTGTCAACACCTCATAATCTAAGAGTTACATTAGATGTAATTGGTATGGAGTTACCTACCTAAATAACTTATTTCTAAGCGTCATGTCAAAGCTGACTTAGAATTAGGTGAAATATGGATCTTAATCCACTAAAATATTATTATTTTAATAATTCTTTTTGAGGGTTATATTTTAGTGGGAGATTATTATCACTTCAATATTAAATTGATTATATTTGCATATTTTGTAGATAATTATGGCTGCTAATAATAATTCCACCTTATCACTGCGATCCATCCTTGAGAAGGATAAACTGAAAGAAAATGAGACTAATTTTGTTGACTGGTTTAGAAACTTGAGAATTGTTCTCAATCAAGAGAAAAAGTCCTATGTGCTTGATGAAGCTATCCCAGAACCACCTCCTGCTGATGCTGCTAATGCTGTTAAGAACAACCATAAGAAGCATATGGATGATTCTAATGACATTGGATGTCTTATGTTGGCAACTATGTGCCCAGAACTTCAAAAGGATCTGGAGCACCTTGAGGCCTATGAGATGAGTGTCCATCTCAAACAAGCTTTCCAACAGCAAGTTAGGCAGGATAGGTATGAAACTACCATTGCATTGCATGATTGCAAAATGGCTGAAGGTGAATCAGTTAGTGCTCATGTTTTAAAGATGAAAGGCTACATTGATCACCTTGCTAGGCTTGGCTATCCTATGAGTTTAGAACTTTCTACGGATTTGATCCTACATTCTTTACCCAGCAGTTTTTCTCAGTTTGTCATGAACTATAACATGAACAATATGGAGAAATCTATTCCTGAGCTGCATGGGATGCTAAAGACAGCTGAGGTAAATATCAAGAAAAGGCCTACCCAAATTTTGAATGTTAATAAGGGTAAGCCCATGAAAAACAAGGGAAAGCCCGAGTCTAAATGTGGTAATGGGCCTAAGGGACGAGGCAAGCCTAAATAGCAATCCAAGGCAAAAGTTCCTAAGGAAATAGTTCCTAAGAAAGGAATTTGCTTCCATTGCAAGGAACTAGGGCATTGGAAGAGAAATTGCAAACTCTATTTGGATGAGTGCAAGAAGAAGAAGAGTAGTGAGTCTACGACTTCGGGTATTTATGTTATAGATATTAATTTATCTATTTCTACTTCATGGGTATTAGATACCGGATGTAGTTCTCACATTTGTACAAATGTGAAGGGTCTCAAAAGGAGTAGAAAACTAAAAAAGGGCGATGTGGACCTACGTGTAGGCAATGGAGTAAGAGTTGCTGCCTTAACTGTAGGGACTTATGAACTTGTGTTGCCCAGTGGGCTTTTGTTAGTTTTGAACAATTGCTTTTATGTTCCTACTCTGAGTAGGAATATTATTTCAGTTTCTGTTTTGGACGATGAAGGTTTTTCATTTCTTATTAAGAATAAAAAATGCTTCATTAGTAAAGATGATTTGCTTTATTGTATTGCAAATTCATATGATGGCCTTTATGTCCTTAATCTAGATAATTCTAGAGACAACAATATCTATAACATAACTTTTAAGAAAACTAAGCCAAATGAGTTAAACCCAACATATTTATGGCATTGTCGTCTTAGTCATATAAATGAGAATAGCATATCTAAGCTCCATAAAGATGGTTTATTAGATTCATTTGATTTTAAATCATTTGAAAATTGTGAATTTTGTTTGCTTGGTAAGATGACAAAGGACCCGTTTACTAGATAAGGTCAAAGGGCTTCAGACTTATTGGGCTTAATACATACAGATGTATGTGGCCCACTAAGCATTAGTGCCAGGGGAGGTTATCAGTACTTCATTACATTCACTGATGATTTTAGTAGGTATGACTATGTCTACCTAATGAAACATAAGCATGAATCTTTTAAAATGTTTAGAACTTTTCAAAATGAAGTACAAAATCAACTTGGTAGAACTATTAAAATGCTTCGATCTGATCGAGGTGGTGAATATTTAAGCCAAGAGTTTGATGAACATCTTAGAAACTGTGGAATTGTTTCACAATTGACTCCTCCAGGAACTCCACAATGGAATGGTGTTTCTGAAAGGAGAAATTGAACTTTATTAGATATGGTTCGATCTATGATGAGTCAAACAAATCTCCCTTTATCATTTTGGGGTTATGCCTTGGAAACAGCTGCATTCATTTTAAACCGAGTACCATCGAAAGCAGTTGAAAAGACACCATACGAGTTATGGACTGGCAAAATGCCCAGTTTGTCTTTTCTTAAGATTTGGGGTTGTGAGGCTTATGTGAAACGCTCAATTTCAGATAAGCTAGCTCCAAAGTCTATCAAGTGCAATTTTGTGGGGTATCCTAAGGAAACCAAAGGATACTATTTCTATATTCCCTCAGAGAACAAAGTGTTTATTGCTCGAAATGGTACCTTTTTGGAAAGGAATTTATCTCTCAGAGATTCAGTGGGAGTACAGTGCGACTTGAGGAAACTCAAGCACCACAAGAGAGCATTGAACCGCCGATAGAACCACTTCCAGAACCACAAGCAGTTGTGGAAACTGAAAGGGTGACACAAGTCCCATGCAGATCTGATAGGACACGTCATTAGCCTGAGATATGGATTTCTCATGATTGATAGTCATGAACTTCTGCTCATTGATCAAGATGAGCCTACTACCTATCAAGAGGCTATGTCAGGTCCATATTATGAGAAATAGTTTTCTGCCATGAAATCTGAAATGCAATCTATGTATGACAATCAAGTTTGGTCATTAATTGATCCCCCTGAGGGTGTTAAGACCATTGGTTGCAAATGGGTTTTCAAGAAGAAAACTAACATGGATGGAAATGTGCATACCTACAAAGCAAGGCTTGTTGCAAAAGGTTTCAAACAAACTCATGGTATAGACTATGATGAGAGCTTTTTGCCAGTTGCAAAGCTTAAGTCGGTTAGAATTCTCATTGCCATTGCTGCGTACTATGATTACGAGATATGGCAAATGGATGTCAAAATAGCTGTCCTTAATGGAAACTTGCTCGAGGATGTGTACATGACATAACCTGAGGGTTTTGTAATCCCTAAGAATTCTGGAAAGATTTGCAAGCTTCAGAGATCCATTTATGGACTGAAGCAAGCTCCTCGGAGCTGGAATCTTCATTTTGATGAAACAGTCAGGGACTTTGGATTCATCAAGAATGAAGATGAACCTTGTGTTTACAAGATGGTTAGTAGGAGTGCAGTTGTGTTTCTTGTCCTATATGTGGATGATATATTACTCATTGGAAATCATATCCCTACCTTGCAAAAGGTTAAGACTTGGTTAGGGAATTCTTTTTCAATGAAAGACTTAGGTGAGGCTGCTTATATCCTTGGTGTTAAGATCTATAGGGATAGATCTAAGAGGATAATCAGTTTGAGTCAAAGTACTTATATTGACAAGGTGCTGAAAAGGTTCAACATGCAAGATTCCAAAAGAGGATTCTTGCCCATGTCTCATGGTATTCATCTCAGCAAGAATCAATGTCCTATGACATCTGATGAGCGAGAATGGATGAATAAAATTCCTTATGCTTCTACTATTGGATCTATCATGTATGTCATGTTATGTACTAGACCAGATGTCTCATATGCATTAAGCACAACAAACAGATATCAGGCAGATCCCGGTGAAAGTCACTGGACAGCTGTTAAGAATATCCTAAAGTACCTTAGAAGGACTAAGGATACATTCCTAGTTTATGGAGGATTGGAAGACAAGCTAGTTGTAAATGGTTACACAGATGCTAGTTTCCAAACCAACATAGATGACTTCAGATCGCAGTCAGGATTCGTATTCACTTTAAATGGTAGAGCTTTTAGCTGGAAAAGTTCCAAGCAGAGCACTGTAGCAGATTCTACAACAGAAGCTGAGTATATAGCAGCATCAGATGCAGCTAAGGAGGCAATCTGGTTGAAAAAATTCATCTCAGAGTTGGGAGTGGTTCCCAACATTGCAAATCCCATGGATCTTTATTGTGATAACAATGGTGCCATAGCACAGGCAAAGGAGCCCAGATCTCATCAGAGATCTAAACACATACTCAGGCGATATCACCTTATTCGAGAGATCATTGATAGAGGAGATATCAAAATATGCAAAGTAGACACAAATGACAACATTGCAGATCCACTGACCCAGCCTCTTTCACAGATCAAGCATGATCAGCACACTAGGTCTATGGGTATTAGATACTTGTATGATTAGGCCTAGTACAAGTGGGAGATTGTTAGTGTATATGCCCTAGGCCATTATCTTGGACCTTTTTGTATGTCATTTTGGTTACTAATAAAAGAGGTTTTTATTATCATTATTATTTGTTTGCATGTTATATAATAATGATACACATCCCTGATTACTTATTATTATGTTGATAATAATAACATATAACTGGTATGATTACTAATTGATAATCCTGAGATGATTATGTATATGTTGATATAATTCAATAATCATAGATACTTGTTAGAGAACAAAGTACTGGATAGACCCGCATTGAGATCACTACATGGGTTATTGTCATAAGTGAATCTCAAAGTAGTTATGTCTTAATCTTTTGACTTGAAATTGTCATAGTTTCCAACATAAGGATTAGTATATTTTGACATAACCAAACATTGTCTTTAATCGGACAATTATAAAGGTTATGATTGAGCATAATAGAAATTAAGTAGAGGATATTGAACAATCAAGATAGGATTTGTCCCTCTCTCTGAGAGAGATATCTTATGGGCCCCTCGATAAGTGAGACTGAGAAATGCATGGCCATGCTCAAATGAATTGATAGTGTGATCAATATCATTTGAATTTATCAATCTACTAAGAGATCGAGAAATCATAAGTTTGAACATTATAAGTTTGATATTGACCGTGACTTATGTTCAAACTAGATATTGTGTGACAAAGGGATTAATTCATGTTCTATTTATTAGGCTTTATTGAACTATTGATCCTCATATTAGTTGGGTAGTCATAATGTCTTGCTAGAGGCCACTTATGACTTATGGGCCTTGTGGGACTGGGCCTATTGCCAATTAATGTGAGCCTATTGGGTCACACACAAAAGAACATTGTTGATGTGCTATGACATATTAATGGGCTAAAAGCCCAAAGCCCATTAATATAATTAATAATAATAAAGTGTTATTATTATTAATCATTAATATAATTAATAATAATAGAGTGTTATTATTATTAATATTAATCATTAATATAATTAATAATAATAAAGTGTTATTATTATTAACCATAATTAATAATAATAAAGTGTTATTATTATTAATCATTAATATAATTAATAATAATAAAGTGTTATTATTATTAATAGTAATCATTAATATAATTAATAATAATAAAGTGTTATTATTATTAACCATTTATTATTATGAGATAATAATATTTAAAAGAACTGCAGTATATCTGTAACTGTTATAGATTGACTCTATCACATAAGATATTTGAGTATCTGCGAGATTGTGATAGTAGGTTATGAACACAACTCCTTTTAGGAAAAGGAGTTGTGGGAAAAACAAAAGACTGAAATATATAATACTCCTTCTATGAATTATGGAGATGATGTTAATTTTTGAGAAAAATTCAGTCTAACTATTGCAAATTGTGGAGCACATAATCTATCCATCTTTGAGAGAGCTAGCACTCTAGAAGGATAGAAGACGTTCGTGTGGATACCATAGAGGGTATTCGTTTGACAAAGCAGCACTATCAGTCCGGCATTGTATCTTCTTGACGAGATTAACAGGTTAGTCTCATATCCTTCTTATGAAATAAACGAAGCACTCAGATTCTAGAAAAAGAAAATCAGAGAAATTTCATTTTTTCGTTGCGCCTTTGGGTTGCAATAATCTCTAGATTGTAATACCCGGCTAGATTCAGACATCGGAATTCCTACCATCCGGTGGAATTTGAGGATGTCCGAGGTCTTTGGAAGGATAAGAGAAAGTTTTCTACAATATTGGCAAGTGTTTTAAAGGTTTAGCGTAGAAAACGAGTTGAGTTTCGTGGAGAATTGGCCAAAGGAGTTTCTGTCATGTTCGGCCCCTGAAGGTTAAGTTCGGCCGCCGAAAGTGCCCAATGTTCGGCCCCCGAAGGTTATGTTCGGCCCCCGAAAGTTGCATGGTTTTGCATGCAGTTTCGGCAGCCGAAGCTGAGGTGGTCGGTTTGTTGTGCATGCTCCTCAGTCCGTGGTTTGGCCAGGTGTTCACCTCCAGATCATGACCAGAGATGAGGCCACGTCTCCCTTGACTCATCTGCAAGCTTTTAAGCAGCTCATGCAGAGGGTTGCTCGTTTGCAAGAGAAAAGAGAGGTTTTGGTGGTTTGAAGCTTGTGAAGGGGATTTGGTGAGTTCAAGTTGTTCCTCTTCTAGTTTCAGGAGGTAAGAGAGGTCTTGATACTTGTTTTATGGTTTTAACAGCTTTTAAAGCGGTTACGGGTAGAGTTGTATGTTTAGGGTTTAGAGTTTAGTTTTGATGTGTTAATGGTGAAAGCATGATTATGTGTTGTGTTAGTTGTTTTGTTGGGGTTAATAGGTAGTTTGGGACCCCTTTGTGCATATACCAGAGTATATGTGAGTGAAGACGCTGAGTTATGCATGTTAGAGTGTGTTGGAGACGTTGTGCATGAGAGGAAGCAAGGTTCTGCCTTCTGGAGAACCCAGCTTCGGCCGCCGAAGTGAAGATTCGGCCGCCGAACCCCTTGTGGAGGTAGTTTCGGCTGCCTAAGGTTGCCTCCGAAAGAATGGACTTTCGGATCTGTCATGCACATTCGGCCGCCGAAGGTGCCGCCGAACATGCATGAGTTTCGGCTCTGGAGAGGACATTCGGCCGCCGAACCTGCTGCCGAATGTGTTCTGTCCAGCCTTCTTTTGCATGAGTTATGTGATTATTTTCAGAGGTTTAGAGGGGATTATGGGAATTTGTTTAAGAGTTATTTAAAGTATGTGTGACACCTCATTCGAGTCCATTTGTGTAGGATTGGACCCGAGAGTTCGAGGAGGTCATCAGAGTTAGAGATCTCAGAGTCAGTACAGTATCTGCCAGAAGAGCAGAGGTGAGTGGAACGAAACTGAATATTTTATTTTGAGAAATGACACGATTCTAGCATGATCCATGCATCATAAACTGTCATGTTATGTATTAGGTTGTATTGCATTAGAATTCACGAAGATGATGCACTGCATAAGATGTTTATGTGGATGAATGTTGGATGATCCTTAGCCCTTGACAGAGAGCAGATACAGATTTATGGCATGAGATAGCCATACCAGGACGCTCCTGGATAGTCCAGGTCGCTCCTGGTACTATGAGTGAGACAGCTGGGCTGTCAAAGCAGAGTTAAGTGTAGACCAGGTGAGACCTCGTCTCCTTGGCACAGTTAGTCATGTTGTGATATCAGAGAGATAAGTGTAGACCAGGTGATGACATAGTCTCCTTGGCACAGTTGGCATTAGTATAACATGTAGTTGAGGGTTAATGGTGACAAGTTCATCCTTTGATGATATGTTTGTGATGTGATGCATTTCATGAGCGCATGTAATGAATGAACTGTTTTTATTGTTCCTCCTCACTGGGCTCTAGAGCTCATCCCACTCCCTTAACCCCAGTTTTGCAGGTCCTGAGATAGCTATGGGAAGTCAAAGTCAGCAAGAGTACAGAGGAACAGTGATGCCTGAATGTATGTTTGTAATAGCATAGTGGACATGATGTAATTAAAAGATTAGTTGTCATGTAATGTATCGATATGTACTATCAGTTACTGGATAGACTTATGCTTTCTCTAGTGTCATTGCTACAGTGTGATGTATGATTAATCCCTTGTACATGAATCCTGTTTTACGTTTCTTGATGAGAAATGTGAGTTAGGGCTTAATGCATGGCTTGGATGAGATACCAGTGGGATGTGTTATAGATTAAAAGGGTTTCAATCCCTTGAGCCACAGCAGATGGTAGTCCCTGGTATAGGCCCTGAGGGCCATTTCAGATTGACATATCTGAGTAGCAGTAGTTAAGCCTACAGAGTTTTCCAGGATTGTTGAGTCGTTCTGTATCATGTATGGGATTTATCAGGTACACAGCAAGTATAGTTGGCTTACTACGGGTCCCGGCGGCCTTAAGCCGATCTGGATCCTAGTGCCAGTGATGGTTCGGACCGTTACTGAGGGGTACCGGTTTCCGGGTCGTTACAGATTGGTATCAGAGCATAGGGCCTCAAGAGTACGGTGTGTTGAGATATCCCACATCGGAAAGAGGTGTTGTCTTGTCTAGGAAGGAAAGCACAATAAGTTAAAATCATGTCCACTAGGATAGGATGTGGAGTCCTGTCTTGCATGCTGATGTGAAATGCCATGATGAGTTGCATGTGCATTATTGATATGTTTGATATGTGCTGAGAATTCATGTGTTTTCACATGGATCATTTGATGATATTTTTGTGTGATGTTGTGCTTTTCAGAGGCAGGATGAGAGGAACTCGTCGATCTATGAGATTGAATGGAGCTCCGCCGGAGGATGAGGACATGGATGCTCATCTCCCCGTTCTGCAAAGGGCAACATCAGATAGTATAAGCAGAGAAGGTACATCAAGGGACCCTAGAAGGTCTGTTGATGAGAGTCGAAGGGGAGTTGTCCAGAGTGGTATGTCAGGGTTTATGAGAGAAATAGAGGAGAATGAGCAGAGTAGAGAGGGTAGCTTTAGCATGAGCAGGTCAGGAGGAGATTTGGGTGAGTCCCAAGGAGGCACTCAGGCCTCGAGATTTGTTCCACCTCAGTATCCACCCTACCAGTGGGGGGCAGAGTACCCGATGAGAGGTACATCAGAGTTTTCTAGGTATAACCCATATTCCACCTTTATGCCCTATCCTTCCTTTTACCCGCCAAATCCACCGTCATATCCACAGTATACCATGTTTCCACCCTTCTTTTGTTATCCAGGGTCAGTAAACCCTAACCTAGGGCATGTTGCATCTCCTCCACCACCAGGAGAACCAGTAGCCCCAATTGTTCAAACACCTAAGCCTAGTGCACCTGGAGGAAGTGAGGGAAAGATGACAGATTATTTGAGGTTGGATGTTCCCAACTTTGAGACAGGTGATGACCCTTTGGAGTATCTTAGAATGGTCAAGATGATAACTGACGAGTTGGGAGCCAGTGAGAGTAGAGCCATTCAGATGGCAGGGGTCACAGTGAAATGTGAGAAGACAAGGGCATGGTTCACCCAGTATGTGAACCCGAGGGTAGAAAGCTTATCCTGGGAACAGTTTGCTATAGAGTTTGCAGGATGGGTTTGTTCAGATAGCTCAAGGGAGCATAAAGAGAGTGACTATGAGCAGCCAGGGCAGACAGAAAACATGAGTATAGAAAATGACCCAGAGAATAGTGATCGTTTCCCTTTGGGTAAGGCTGCTGCAACGAAGAAAAAGAAAGTGAGAGGCCTGAAAGGATCAAAGAAAAGAGAGTTCTGGAATAGGGTACAGTTTGGCATAGGTTGTCGCGAGGGTTCGAGTTCTGGTTGGGGTAGTTCTAGCTGTACGAGGTGCGGTAGGAGGCACAAAGGAGTCTGTCGGGCTGGGACAACAGCATGTTTCAGGTGCGGACAGGAGGGGCACATGGCACGAGAGTGTCCCACTATCAGCGTGTCAGCACAGTGCCCACAGACATCCTCAGACCATATCATTCCACCAGAAGCTCCAACCAGAGATAGAGAAAGAGAGGTAGTCCCTTCTTCAGGAGGTTCCTTAAGTGGAAGTCCGTTAGTTTCGGCTCGGATTTTCACCCAGGATCAGCCAGAGACAGACACACCGAACACAGTGGTGCCAGGTAAGCTCATTTTTGCGTGTTCTGATGTGTATGGTTTTCTGGATCTTACTAGAAGAGCAGTTGATGTGAGAATAGGAAAGTGTAATAGAGGTAGAGAGTCAGAGATAAAGGACGAGTGAGTCGCTAAAGGTTAGTGCGCCGGGAAAAAACTCGAGAGCTATAGCCGTGGATTTGAAATCCAGGTAGAGAGAGAGTGATCTCTCATCTCTGCGTGTAGACCTCAAGGAAAGAAATAAGGCAGAGAATAGCGTAAGAAAGTGAAAAGTAAGAAAAAGAATAAGAGAAGAGTATGACATAGAAGAGAGCAGAAAAAGAACAGAATAGAATAAATGTAAAGTAAGAAAGGTTAGAAAGAGATTTCAGTTTAGTCTGGGATTAGATGGCGATTGAGCTCTAGTTCAGATAGTTCTGGATCCGTGAGGCGTGGAGGTTACACAAAAGTAGTCTGATGGTATGGGACTACGGCATGTATAGATGCGAGCAGAAAGGACTCATATTATGTGAGTGTCCTACTGCGGCCCTGATTGGCACAGTCCCAGCAGATGACTTCTAGTAGTGTCACTCAGCCTATAGCTCTAGCCATATTTCAGGACAGTGGGTGAGGCAGGAGAAGAGAGTTCTCCTTTTCTTTGGTCGGTTCCCGAGGGAAGATTCAGTAGCTTTAGTTTGGATCTTCATCCTGACTCAGTAGGAGGCTAACACATCGAACACGGTGACGTCAGATACGTTCACTTGAGTGTTCAGATGTGTAGGTTATCGTAGACCCTGATGTTTCTTTCCCTGTTGTCTTGAGAGCCGTAGATAGAGAGGGGTTGATAACTTCTGGGCTTAGACAGTTTCTTTGGGTTGATAGACTCGAGTGTGATCCATCTGTGGCAGAGTCAGTCTGTTGATTCAGGTCAGAGTTTGGTGCGAGTAGTGGATGCAATCCAGCTGACCGTATGGTTCTAGAGTTGACTAGTGATGTCAATCTAGGGCGGATTGGCTAGCTACTCGAGGTACTACCTACGTCTGCAAAGACAAGGTAGGAGAGTTCAGAGTTTAGAGGCTCGGATGGGTCAGAGTGAGTCCTTTGAGGGGACAGTATAGCATACCCAGAAGTTTGATAGCAGCCCTACAGGCTCGTGAACGCTTTAGGAAAGGTAGTCAGGGGTTTTCTTGCTCTTGGATGAGAGCATAGGAGCCAGGTCAGGGAACCAGTCTCAATACCCACAATCAGAAAGAGAGAAAGAGAGTTATATGTGTGATCCCAGACAAGCTAACAGGGTTACCATTGGTAAAACAATATAGAGTCGGTAAGTGAAGATGGAGACTAGACTCATTTTCACCTCTTCCTTTGAAGTGGTACCTGTAGCATGTAGATAGACAAAGAATTGCATAAGTGAGAAAGATGGTAGAGCAACTATGAACTTGGTAGCGAAGGCTTCTATCCGACTTAGTACTACACCCTGGAATGTTCCAGTATCGTTGTGAGAAACGAAGGAGGAAACCTTGCGACTTTATCACATCTGTGAACAGTTGCACAAAAGCACTACCAAGGCCAGGTGTTCCCATACAGAATGGAGGATCTTTTGGACTAGCTCATTCCGTATGATCTGAGACTTGGGAACTATATGTCGACAGGTAGAGAAAAATCAGGTTAGCAGTTGCGTAGAGATGAGATCTGTAGTATAGTGACGAGGCTAACCCAGAGGTAAGGAGAAAACTGCTCAGCGACTCTAAGTATATCAGACAGTATTTACTGGGTAAGACAGCTGAGATGGTAGCTGCTCTCAGTCAGAAGTCACTTCTCAGTTTATCCTATCCTATAGAAACAGATAGCTAGAGAGCTAAAGAGCTAGAGAGCTAGAGATAGTCCAGGATAGTTAGAAGGGATTAAAAGAGAAAAAGCCAGTATAGTAAAGAAGAAGAAAGGCGGGCGAGGATCAGAGTGGCGCAGCAAAAGCGTAGAATAGTTCAGACAACTAGAGACGCATGCCCATGATCTACTAAGTATTGTCGTCGATTGTAAGAGAACATGGCATAGAGGCCAAGTTCTATAATCTGAGTTCGATGTCGGGGCATACGTGAGAAAGTTAAAGCTATAGGCAAGGCATGTAGCCTTTGCTTAGAGTTATTGTGATCGGGTTGAGTAAAGAGTTAGTATAACCAGAGTAGTATGAATAGAGCGGGAAAAAATTAAAGAGGGTTAGAGAAGAGAGTCAAATTGACTGTGTACAGATAGGAGTGGTCAGTAATCAGTCGGAGTGGGGACACAGATGAAGCAGTTAAGACTCAGGGAGTGAGATAACCCGGGAGTTTTACTCCAGTAGTATCTGTATCTCTTCTCAGAGGAAAGTGTTAAGCTTTCCTTAATTGCTTTTGTGCATATGTGTTTGTTGTGTGAACATTCGAGGACGAATGTTCTTAAAGGGGGGAAGAATGTAATACCCGGCTAGATTCAGACATCGGAATTCCTACCATCCGGTGGAATTTGAGGATGTCCGAGGTCTTTGGACGGATAAGAGAAAGTTTTCTACAATATTGGCAAGTGTTTTAAAGGTTTAGCGTAGAAAACGAGTTGAGTTTTGTGGAGAATTGGCCAAAGGAGTTTCTGTCATGTTCGGCCCCCGAAGGTTAAGTTCGGCCGCCGAAAGTGCCCAATGTTCGGCCCCCGAAGGTTATGTTCGGCCCCCGAAAGTTGCATGGTTTTGCATGCAGTTTCGGCAGCCGAAGCTGAGGTGGTCGGTTTGTTGTGCATGCTCCTCAGTCCGTGGTTTGGCCAGGTGTTCACCTCCAGATCATGACCAGAGATGAGGCCACGTCTCCCTTGACTCATCTGCAAGCTTTTAAGCAGCTCATGCAGAGGGTTGCTCGTTTGCAAGAGAAAAGAGAGGTTTTGGTGGTTTGAAGCTTGTGAAGGGGATTTGGTGAGTTCAAGTTGTTCCTCTTCTAGTTTCAGGAGGTAAGAGAGGTCTTGATACTTGTTTTATGGTTTTAACAGCTTTTAAAGCGGTTACGGGTAGAGTTGTATGTTTAGGATTTAGAGTTTAGTTTTGATGTGTTAATGGTGAAAGCATGATTATGTGTTGTGTTAGTTGTTTTGTTGGGGTTAATAGGTAGTTTGGGACCCCTTTGTGCATATACCAGAGTATATGTGAGGGAAGACGCTGAGTTATGCATGTTAGAGTGTGTTGGAGACGTTGTGCATGAGAGGAAGCAAGGTTCTGCCTTCTGGAGAACCCAGCTTCGGCCGCCGAAGTGAAGATTCGGCCGCCGAACCCCTTGTGGAGGTAGTTTCGGCTGCCTAAGGTTGCCTCCGAAAGAATGGACTTTCGGATCTGTCATGCACATTCGGCCGCCGAAGGTGCCGCCGAACATGCATGAGTTTCGGCTCTGGAGAGGACATTCGGCCGCCGAACCTGCTGCCGAATGTGTTCTGTCCAGCCTTCTTTTGCATGAGTTATGTGATTATTTTCAGAGGTTTAGAGGGGATTATGGGAATTTGTTTAAGAGTTATTTAAAGTATGTGTGACACCTCATTCGAGTCCTTTTGTGTAGGATTGGACTCGAGAGTTCGAGGAGGTCATCAGAGTTAGAGATATCAGAGTCAGTACAGTATCTGCCAGAAGAGCAGAGGTGAGTGGAACTAAACTAAATATTTTATTTTGAGAAATGACACGATTCTAGCATGATCCATGCATCATAAACTGCCATGTTATGTATTAGGTTGTATTGCATTAGAATTCACGAAGATGATGCATTGCATAAGATGTTTATGTGGATAAATGATGGATGATCCGTAGCCCTTGACAGAGAGCAGATACAGATTTATGGCATGAGATAGCCATACCAGGTCGCTCCTGGATAGTCCAGGTCGCTCCTGGTACTATGAGTGAGACAGCTGGGCTGTCAAAGCAGAGTTAAGTGTAGACCAGGTGAGACCTCGTCTCCTTGGCACAGTTAGTCATGTTGTGATATCAGAGAGATAAGTGTAGACCAGGTGATGACATAGTCTCCTTGGCACAGTTGGCATTAGTATAACATGTAGTTGAGGGTTATTGGTGACAAGTTCATCCTTTGATGATATGTTTGTGATGTGATGCATTTCATGAGCGCATGTAATGAATAAACTGTTTTTATTGTTCCTCCTCACTGGGCTCTAGAGCTCATCCCACTCCCTTAACCCCAGTTTTGCAGGTTCTGAGATAGCTATGGGAAGTCAAAGTCAGCAAGAGTACAGAGAACAGTGATGCCTGAATGTATGTTTGTAATAGCATAGTGGACATGATGTAATTAAAAGATTAGTTGTCATGTAATGTATCGATATGTACTATCAGTTACTGGATAGACTTGTGCTTTCTCTAGTGTCGTTGTCATAGTATGATGTATGATTAATCCCTTTGTACATGCATCCTGTTTTACGTTTCTTGATGAGAAATGTGTGAGTTGGGCTTAATGCATGGCTTTGATGAGATACCAATGGGATGTGTTATAGATTAAAAAGGGTTTCAATCCCTTGAGCCACAGCAGATGGTAATCCCTGGTATAGGCCCTGAGGGCCATTTCAGATTGACATATCTGAGTAGCAGTAGTTAAGCCTACAGAGTTTTCCAGGATTGTTGAGTCGTTCTGTATCATGTATGGGATTTATCAGGTACATAGCAAGTATAGTTGGCTAACTACGGGTCCCGGCGGCCTTAAGTCGATCTGGATCCTAGTGCCAGTGATGGTTCGGACCGTTACTGAGGGGTACCGGTTTTCGGGTCGTTACATTTCCCAACAAGATGATTCCTGCGTCTAGAAGCTTGACTATCTCCTTTTTCACCACTTCCATCATAGGAGGATTTAGTCTTCTTTGAGCATCTCGGACAGGCTTGCATTCCTCCTCCATGTGTATTCTATGCATGCATGTGGTGGGGGAGATGCCTTTTATGTCATCTATGGTCCATCCTATGGCTCCCTTGTGTTTCATTAGTACTTTTAGGAGGTTTTCTTCTTCATGTTGGCTTAATTGATTTGACACTATCACTAGAAGTGTCTTTTTAGCTCCCAAGTACATATACTTCAGGTGGCCAGGGAGAGTCTTCAGATCTGGTTCTGAAATTTTCTAACCTGCAGTCTACTGTTTGGACAGACAAATGTCTGTCTGCATTGGATGTCTGGCTGAACTGGATTCTGCTTGCTCCTCTTGTTTGGGCGATCTGACCTGCGATCTGAGTTCCACTTGCTGAAGTGGTACAACCGGTCCTCTATCTATCTGCATTTGGTCGCGATCAATCTGCTGAATGCAGCAGACTATTGCTTTCAATTTCGGCTCCCTTTGGCATCATTCATCTTTTTTGCTAGCCTCCCTACAAAAGTCATTATTTAGTATATCATCTTGATTCATATCAAAAACTTCTTAGCTCAAACAATCAATGATATCTAAACCATAAACAGGGGACATGTCATGGGGATATTTCATAACATCATAAATATTAAATTTTATTACTTCCCCTTCAAATTTCATGGTCAATGTGCCATCATGCACGTCTATCTTAGTTCTGGTTGTGCTCAAGAAAGGTTGTCCAAGTAGGATGTCTGAAGTAGTGTTGCTATTGTCTTCTCCATATCAATCACATAAAAATCTGCTGGAAAGACAAGTTGATCTACTTGCACTAGAACATCTTCTAGAACTCCTTTTGAATATGCTACAGATCTGTCAGCCAATTGAATGATCACTCTAGTATCTTTAAGTGCACCTGCATTCAAAGAATTATAAATAGAAAGCGACATAACATTAATTGATGCACCTAAGTCACACATGGCCTTTTTGATGCCCACATTGCCAATTTTGCAAAAGACAGCAAACATCCCTCTATCTTTGCACTTGACTGGGAGTTCTCTCTTTATGACAGCTGTCATAACTTCTCCCACACTTACCTTTTCTTTCTCAGCAAGCTTTCTTCTATTAGTGCACAGTTCATTCAAGAATTTTGCATACTTTGGACTTTGTTTCACAGCATCAAGCAATGGTATGTTGATTTCCACTTTCCTGAAGGTTTCAAGGATCTCTCTTTCTTCTTTTTCTTTTTGTGATTTTTC
The DNA here is from genome assembly GCF_001659605.2 of Manihot esculenta. NCBI lineage: Eukaryota > Viridiplantae > Streptophyta > Magnoliopsida > Malpighiales > Euphorbiaceae > Manihot > Manihot esculenta. Next base: position 19,180,779 of record NC_035161.2, read on the forward strand.
AAACCTTTTTGGAAAGGGAGGTGGAATCTTGAAGCTTACTTGCTGGTTTGTATTATGCTAGTGTACTGCTTCTGTTTGACCAGTTTGTTTGGACAAACAGTTTTCTGGTTATTTTTCTTCAGCAGCTTGTCTTTGCACTTGTGAACTTCCATAATCAGCCGTGACATCTTGAAGCTCTTTCCCACTTCTTAACATGATAGCACTTATATTTTGCCTGGGATTAGCCTCTGCTTGGGAAGGTAACTTACCTAGGGATTCAAGCTTGCTTACTAAGGTGGCTATTTGACCCATTTGCTGTTGGAGAATTTGCACTGAATTTGCCAATGACTTCATCATCTCCTCAAGGTGCATATTGGAACATTGAGGTGCTGGATTTCTTTGATAGTTCTGGTAGTTGTTACCCCTAGCATAGCTGAAGTTCGGATGGTCCATCCAACCTAGATTGTAGGTGATAGAGTAGGGATCATATCTTGGCTGGCCATTGAATCCTCCAATTGCATTTACTTGCTGGTCATCCTCTTGAAGTGTAGGACATTGATCAGTTGGGTATCCTACATGTGTACATATCCTACATAGTCTAATTTCCTGAAGTTGTTAAGCTTGTTGAGCATGACCTATGACAAGACTTTTCACAGCAGAGGTTAGTTTAGAAATTTGAGAAGTGAGAGCAGATGTACTTACCTCATTGACTCTTTTTCGCAGCTGCCTTTCATCTCCATATTGTCTAGATGCTGCTGCAAGTGTTGAAATCAACTCTTTGATTGCTTGAGGTGTTCTATCTTCAATTGAACCTCCACATGCTACATCAATGAATTTCCTTTTGAATAGTAACAAACCTCCATAGAAGAATTCTATGAGTGATTTACCTGAAATGTCATGTTGAGGACAGCTTATGCACAATCTCTTAAATCTTTCCCAATACTCATACAAATCTTCCGTTTCTTTTTGCTTAATTCCACTTATCTCTCTTCTTATGCCTATGGCTTTAGAAGTTAGGAAATATTTATTCAGAAAAGCTCTAACCATACCATCCCAAGAAATGATTGAACCGGGTGGTAGGTAAAATAACCAATCTTTGGCATAATCATCAAGTGAGAATGGGAATGCTCTCAGTTTTACATGCTCTTCAGATATGCCTTGCGGCCTCATGGATGAACATACTATGTGAAATTCCTTCAAGTGCTTATGTGGATTTTCATTCTCCAAACCTCTGAATTTAGGTAGGAGGTGTATCAAACCTGTTTTGAGCTTAAAAGGGATTGTCAGTGGCGGATAGGTGATGCAGAGAGGTGCTTGATCGCCTATAGGGCTGCCAACTCTCTCAGTGTTCTTTCTTTTGGTATTGGTGCCCTCATTGCTGGATTTTTTGGTATGAATTCATCATGAATAGCAAGTTCAGCATGTGCAGCAGGTTGTACATTATTTTCAGCCATCTCTGCAGCTGTTTGGTCAAGTTCAGCAGGTGTCGATTCTGTTTTTGCGATTGCTTGTTCTGTTTCTGCAGCAAGTGATGCTGCGATGTGTGTTGCTGGTTCCTTGAGGGCAGATTCTGGTTCGGTGGTGGCTTGCTCCCAAAGTCAGGTTGCTTACTTCCCAAGTCGCTTGATTGTACGCTCAATTTCTGGATCGTAAGGCAGAGTTTCCTTGCATCCAGTCCTGGTCATGAAAGAAAAATAAATTAGTTAAATCAGTTCCCCGGCAACGGCGCCAATTTTTGACTATGCGGTTGTCGAAGCCGATAAAAAATAACCTTTTTGGTTATCAATAATTTTACAACTGTAGATAGTGGTAAAAGGATCGAATCCACAGGGAATTGATACTTACCTATTTTCCTTATCAAGACCAAGTAAATAAATTGAAAGTAAAATAAAAGAGGGGTTTTGAGATTAATGAATTAAACTAGAATTAAAAGCAACAAAGTAAAGCAAATAACTAAAGTAAAGAAGATTCAAATATGAGAAAAGCTCTAGTTGAAGAATTGAATCCACTTTAGTTGTTGGGATTGATCATTGACACAAAGATTCATTTATTTGATTCAATAAATTAGTTACAGAGGTGGAAGACGCTTCTTACCACCATATCCCTCCTTAAGCATAAACTAATTAGGGAACGTCCTCTAATTAATTACTAATCAGCAAGTTGCTAAGGAACGTCCTTGGGCCTTTGGCATCTAACAACTGTCAATTGCATTAAGAAATAGAGAGACCTAATTCTAGCTACCCAAACGTATGGTAATATTGCTAAATCATGCAATTTCCTTGGTTTTTACACCAAGAGTTACTTGTGTTTGAATAATCCAAGCAATTACGGACTTAAAACTATCCAAATTAACAAATTATCACTTTGCAATCAAGAATCAATGGGCCCTATTGATCTAAACAACAACGCAACAGTGGAATTAAGCATGAAATTTCATAAATATTGATAAATAAAAGATAAACAACATATGTTCAGATCTCCCAATCTATAAAACAACTAAAGTTTCACCTAATCTTCAACTAGAAAAAGAGGTTTCAGCCACTCATGGCTGAAATAAAACACAAAATAAAAGAAAGAGAAGAAGAAGAGGAAGTGGCCGGCGGCTTGGAGAAGGTGAGGCATGCAATCCGAATGGGGAGAGAAGAAGAAGTAGGCGTGCGGCTTGGAGAGGCTTTTATAGTTGAAAGTGTTGCCCTAGGTTTCCTTGATGAGGTGGAGCCTTCTTTTGAATTTTGGATTTTGAATGCTGAATTTTGAATTTTGAATTTTGGAAGGCAAGTGCATCTTCTTGAGATTTGGCTTCCTAAATAAGCTGAATTGAATGCTGAGGTGTCTTCATATTTTTAATAAGGTTTGAATTTCAAATTACTCTGTTGTCTACACTTTCCTTATTTATCTTCACTTCAGCTGCAACTTGGCTTGAGTAGACAATGCTTATTCTCCTTTATCCTCTTTTAGGCAGTTTTAAGAGCATTTTCACCAAATTACCTCTTTACACCGTTTTCTTCAAAATAAGATCAAAACCACAGAATTAGACAGAAAAAGTGTAAATTAACATTAATAACAACATGATAAATGGGTCTAAATTTGGTCTGATCAGCAATCAAGAATCAATGGGCCCTATTGATCCAAACAACAAAGCAACAATGGAATTAAGTATGAAATTGCATAAATATTGATAAACAAAAGATAAACAATATATGTTCAGATCTCCCAATCCATAAAACAACTAAAGTTTCACCTAGTCTTCAACTAGAAAAAGAGGTTTCAGCCACTCATGGCTGAAACAAAACACAAAAAATAAAAGAAAGAGAAGAGGAAGAGGAACCGGTCGGCAGCTTGGAAAAGGAGGCGTCTTGCAATCCGAAGGTTTGGAGAAGAAGTGGGGCGTGCGGCTTGGAGAGGCTTTTATAGCTGAAAGTGTTGCCCTAGGTTTCCTTGAGATGGCTTTTGAATTTTGAATTCTGAATGTCCTCTTTTGAATTTTGAATTTTAAATTCTTGGGAGGCAAGTGCATCTTCTTGAGATTTGGCTTCCTGAATAAGCTGAATTGAATGCTAAGGTGTCTTCACATTTTTAATAAGGGAAAGACTTCTTGAAGATTTGAAATTTGAATTTTAAATTACTCTACTGTCTGTACTTTCCTTATTTATCTTCACTTCAGCTGCAACTTGGTTTGGGCAAACAATGCTTGTTCTCTTTTATCCTCTTTTAGGCAGTTTTAAGAGTTTTTTCACCAAATTACCTCTTTACACCGTTTTCTGCAAAATAAGATCAAAACCACAGAATTAGGCAAAAAATGTGTAAATTAAAATTAATAACAACATGATAAATGGATCTAAATTTGGTCTGATCAGTGTATCAGGATGTGTATTAGGCTTGCTACGGGCTCCGGCGACCTTAAGTTGATCTGAACCCTAGCGCTAGTAGCGGTCCGGATCTTAGGTCGTTACAAATTTCTTAAAAATTGGCCATATTTATCAGTTCCAGAATTTGAAATATGAAATTGAGACAACACAATTAATTAATTGAAATTCACAATGCATAAACTAAAAATTACATTTTGGTCCATTTCTTGTAGTATGCTTCCAATCTTGGCACTTTTCATTCTTGAAAATAAAGCAATTGTATTTATTTAAATTAGGGGCCTACAAGCTCACACAAGCACTTCTAAAAATAATTAGTAGCATACTAATTATTTATTAGCATTAAAATAAGGACTAGAACACTTAGATCCAACAGTTTCTGATGCGGAACCCCAGCCTATTAGAGACTGAAACGACACATACCCTAGTAAAAAGAACTTAGTTCAGAAAATAATTTTCCAATCTAAAGCACCCTTAATTAACATGCAATTAAGAACACTTATAACTGATTGATTTTAAAAGCAGCAAGAATAAGAAACATACAAGTTAGTATCAAACCTTATTCGTGATGCAATGTCAAGAATCAAGATCTCTCTTAAACTCTCAAAGAAGAATCGCATAAAGCAATTGTATTGAATAATTGATAATCTGTCTACAATATGGAAAAAGAGATGCTTTATATAACCTAAATAAGGACCCATGATCTATGCCACTATCCACTACTGGATAACTACCCACTACTGGTTAACTATCCATTACGGGATAACTACCCACTACTGGTTAACTACCCACTAATGGTAGGGGTGAGCATTCGATCGGTTCAGTTCAAAATCGAACCGAACCGAATAAACTAAAAACTGAAATTTTAGTGTTTATGAAAATCGAACCGAACCAATTTTGGTCAGAAACCGAATCGAACTGAACCAATCTGATTCAGTTTGATCGGTTTTGATTTTTAATAATTTTTTTTATTTTTTACACTTTATTTTTAATATTTTAAAATTTTATTAAAATATTTTAATCTTAATATGATTTAATTTCTCTATATTATTGAAATAATATATTATTATCACTAATCGGTTCGGTTCAGTTTTTTCGATTTTTTTCTGATCAAAACCGAACTGAACCGAAATAACCAAAATTTCTGAAATTACAAACCGAACTGAACCAAAATGTATAAAAAATGAACCAAAATTTCAAATCGGTTCGGTTCGGTCAGTTTTTTCGGTTTGAACCGAATATTGCTCACCCCTAACTACTGGTTAACTACCAACTGCTAAATAACTACCCACTACTAAATAACTACCCACTATTAAATAACTACCCACTATAAATACAAAGTTTGAATTGTCAATAAGAACACATTCGGCCTAATTGACTTAGAATAGCCAGATTGTTCTTCAACTTTAAAATAAACTTGCAAAACTTCAACATATTCCTTTATGAATCCTTGAAGTGCTTCCTTCAACCTCTTGGATCTCAACCTTGTAATTGTTCCTTGAGGCAATGCTAGCTCATCAGTGTTGTTGGTTGTGCTTACATCATCCCCTCCCTCTTGAAAAGGATTCGTTCTCGAATCTGTACCAAAATCAAAAGGAGACAAATAAGAAACATTAAAGGTAGCACTTACACCAAACTCACCTGGCAGATCAATTACATATGCCTTGTCATTGATCCGTTTCAGCACTTGATATGATCCATCCCCTCGTACATCCAGTTTTGATTTTCTTAGACTAGGAAACCTCTTCTTTCGCATATGGATCCAAACCCAATCACCTGGTCTAAATACAACTTTCTTGCGACCCTTGTTGGCCTGTTTCTCATACATTTTGTTACGCTTCTCAATACGCTCACGTGCTTTCATGTGTATTGATTTAACCATTTCAGCCTTCGCTTTTCCATCTAAATTAGACAACTCGTTCAAAGGTAAAGGCATTAAATCTAATACAGTTAATGGATTAAAACTATACACAATCTCAAAAGGTGAATAACCAGTAGAAGAATGGACAGCGCGATTATAAGCAAATTCAACATATGGCAAACATTCTTTCCAAGTTTTTAAGTTCCTTCCCACATTAGCACGAAGCATAGTTCCTAAAGTCCTATTAACAACTTCAGTTTGGCCATCTGTCTGTGGATGACAAGTAGTAGAAAATAAAAGCTTAGTACCCAATTTCCCCCACAAAACACGCCAGAAATGACTAAGGAACTTAGAATCTCTATCAGAAACAATAGTCCTAGGTATACCATGCAAACAGACTACTTCCCTAAAAAACAAATCAGCTATGTTTGTTGCATCATTAGTTTTATGGCATGGAATAAAATGTGCCATCTTACTAAAGCGATATACAACAACAAACACTGAATCTCTACCTCGTTTTGTCCTAGGTAAACCTATCACAAAATCCATAGAAATATCAGTCCAAGGTTCAGTAGGTACAGGCAAAGGAGTATACAACCTATGTGGCAAGGACTTAGATTTAGCTTGTTTACATGCAAAGCATTGAGCACAAATTTTCTCTACATATTTTCGTATGTTAGGCCAATAAAAGTGTTCATTCAACATGTCTAAAGTCTTTTGCACACCAAAATGTCCCATTAACCCTGCTGAATGTGATTCTCTAACAAGCAACTCACGCACTGAACAATTGGGTATGCATATTTGTTTCCCCCTAAAAAGAAACCCATCATGCAAATAAAACTTGTTAAACGCCCCATGTATGCCTTAAATACACCAGAAAAATCAGTATCATTCTCATACATGTCTTTCAAATGCTCAAACCATAACAAATTAGAACTAAGCATGGAAGTCAATGCATAACGTCTGGATAATGTATCAGTTACCACATTCTCTTTACCTTGCTTGTATTTAATCACATAAGGAAAGATTTCGAGATACTCAACCCACTTACCATGCCGCTTGTTCAACTTACCTTGTCCCTTCAAGTGTTTGAGAGATTGATGGTCGGTATGAATCACAAACTCATTAGGCAGCAAGTAGTGCTCCCAAACTTCAAGAGCCCTAATCAGTGCATAGAACTCTTTGTCATAGGTGGAATAGTTCAAATGTGCACCACCTAGTTTCTCACTGAAATATGCTATGGGTTGGCCTTCCTGCATAAGAACAGCACCAATACCAATCCCAGAAGCATCACATTCGATTTCAAAGCTTTTAGAAAAATCAGGTAACCTTAAAACAGGAGCAGCAGTAAGTTTTTCTTTTAATGTGTTAAATGCAAGTTCCTATTCTTTACCCCATTTAAACCCAACAGCCTTTTTAATAATCTCATTTAGAGGTGCAGCAATAGTGCTGAAATCTCTAACAAACCTCCTATAGAAGCTTGCTAATCCATGAAAGGATCTCACTTCATTACCATTCTTAGGTGTAGGCCATTCTTGGATAGCCTTAACCTTTTCAGTATCTACCTCAACTCCCCGTGAACTAATAATAAATCCTTGGAATATGACACTATCAGTACAAAATGTGCATTTCTTAAGATTAGCATACAATTCATGTTCACGCAACTTTTGTAGAACAAGTTCAACATGCCTTATATGATCATCATGGTTTCGGCTATAAATCAATATATCATCAAAATACACAACCACAAACTTACCTAGGTAATCACGCAAAACATGGTTCATCAATCTCATAAATGTGCTAAGTGCATTAGTTAAGCCAAAAGGCATCACTAACCATTCATATAAACCATATTTAGTCTTAAAGGCAGTTTTCCACTCATCACCTAACTTCATCCTAATTTGATGATAACCGCTTTTCAAATCAATTTTGGTAAAGAAAACAGCACCACATAATTCTTCAAGCATATCATCTAATCTAGGAATAGGATGGCGATACTTTACAGTGATTTTGTTGATCGCATGACTGTAACAGCCCGGAAACCGGTACCCTCTTTGTAACGGCCCAAACTGCTCGGCACTAGGATCCTGATCGGCTTAAGGCCGCCGGGACCCGTAGTAAGCCTGCTATGAACTCTGTGTACCTGTTAAAATCCCATACATGATCCGACTGGACTATTACTTTTTAAAACTTGTCTTTAAAACTACCAGACTTAACCTTTTAAACACTGTACCATAGGTCCAATCATATGAACCAAATGCTCAGATATACTAATCTGAACTAGCCCTCTGGCTATCTATAATACACCAGTGATGCTTTACCAAGTAACCTCCATACCCTATGCGCTCTGCAGCATAGAACCCACTCTGTAAGGGTCAGCATATCATAAGTTAACTTGGCTACCATAGAGTCACAGGAATCAAACCTGGTCTTCTCTATTGGCCTCTCTATGGATCACAGGAATCAAACCTGGTCTTTCCTCCGCACTGGTCTTGGGTCAAGGAAATTAAACCCTGTCTTCCCTCACAGTTATAATTCACTGGGTTTTCGAAACACAACATGTTATTAAGTCTGGTTTGACTCATTGCTCATCATTAAACTGAAAACAGGATACATGCATAGACAAGGGATTAACATACACTAGACAATAGGCAAAAGCACATTCTAATACATTTATACCTTAACTGACTAACTATTACATCACTTTACATATATCCTTTTACATACATCATGTCCACACTATGCTATACACAAACATACTGAAGCCAACACTCTGATGCTTCTGACTTCCCAGCTAACCCTGTACCTGCAAAACTGGGATTAAGGGAAAGGGATGAGCTTCTAAAGCCCAGTGAGTAGAAACATCGAAAACAGTTCATTCATACGCACTATATATGAAAATGCATCACAACACAAACATCTCAATATATCTTGGATTAGACATGACCCCAAAACTCCCTCGACGGGCTAGTGAAGTCGCCTTGGTCCAATCCCCACTAAGGTAGACATGACCCCAAAAATACCCTCTGTCAACACTGGCCCCCCCCAAAGGAGCTACATAGGGCATTCCAACAAGTAATTGCCCAACTGACCTGACACAATGACAGGAGCCGAAGCTTAGGCTATTGGAGTCGCCTGGGTCCACCTAATCTCTGATCACATAATATGCAATGCTTCACATTCGTGATTCTAATGCAATCACCCTAATACATATCATAGCATTCATGATGCATGAACTATGCTAAAGCATTATGTTTCTTTAATAAAAGATTAAGTTTAGTTCTACTCACCTCTGCTCCTCAAGCAGAAACCTGACTGACTCTGCAACTGCTAATCCTGACGACCTCCCTGAACTGTCGGGTCCACTCCTACACAAAGGGACTCGAATGAGGTGTCAAACATACTCTTATTAACTCTTAAACAACTCCCCAAAACCCCTCTAAAAGCTCATAAAACAATCACATAAAGTATGCATAGGAAAAGCTAGGCAGGACACCTTCGGCGGCACCTTCGGCGGCCGAATGTGCTGGACAGATCCGAAAGTCCATTCTTTCGGAGGCAACCTTAGGCAGCCGAAACTGCCTTCACAAGGGGTTCGGCGGCCGAATCCTCCCTTCGGCGGCCGAACCTGAGTTCATCCAGAACTCAGCTTCATGCACAACCATTTCCTGCCAAGCACCAACTCTACACAATCCTGCATACACAACTCCTCAACTTGCAGATACTCTGGTATATGCTCAAAGGGGTCCAAAACTACCTATTAACCCCAACAAAACAGCAACTATAACACATAATCATGCTTACACCATTAAAACATCAAAACTCAACTTTAAAACCTAAACATGCCACTCTACCCTTAACCACTTTAAAAGCTATTAGAAATCATTAAAACAAGTATAAAGACTTCCCTTACCTCCTGAAATCAGAAGCTGGACAACCTGAACACCAAACTATGCACCAACACCTCTTTCCCTTCACCAAAACCCCAAAACTCTCTTCTTTTGTTTCAAAACGTTCTAAACACTTTACCACCCTCAAACCTGTGCATGAGTGATTAAAAGTGTATAGATGAGTCATGGGAGACGTGGCATAACCCTCTAGCCATGATCTGGAGGCAACAGCTGGCCAAACCACGGACCGAGGCGCATGCACAGCTTAGCCGACCACCCCAGCTTCGGCTGCCGAAACTGCATGCAAAACCATGCAACTTTCGGGGGCCGAACATAAACTTCGGGGGCCGAACATTGGGCACTTTCGGCGGCCGAACTTAACATTCGGGGGCCGAACATGACAGAAACTCCTTTGGCCATTTCTCCCGAAAACTCAACTATTTCCTAATCAAACCGTGAAAATACTTTAAAACATTTTAGAAAACCTTCACTCTACCCTCAGGAAACCTCTGACATCCTTGAATCCCACCGGACGGTAAGAATTCCGATGCCGGGTTTAGCCGGGTATTACAATCTACCCCCCTTACAAAAACATTCGTCCTCGAATGTTAAAAACAACAAAGAAACCATCAAGACCTCAACCTATTCTTGAATTCCACAGCTTTCGCTGCGCTACTCTGATCCTTACTCCTCTTTCTCTTTATCTTTGTCTAACTTTCTCTTTCTAACTCTCAATAGGTGATACACAAATCTCTGATCCTATCAAAATAATAATCAATTCTTTTATCAAATCAGCTAGTAGATCATCATTCTTACCTAAACTAATCTCTTGGTGAAACTCTCAGTCTTTAATTCTCAACAGATACCAATTTGTCCGCTGATCATACCACTCTGTAAATCCACTCAACTTTAATTAGAACAGCTAAGATCATTCAATCCTATCTAGGAATACCTGTAACTGCTTAGTAATGATCTTGTTACCTGAAAACAGTTATAACAAAATCTCAAGAGTCTATCCTTCGTTTTCCACAACAACACTGGAATCTTCCAGGGTGAGGTACTAAGTCAGATACACCCTTTATCTACTAAGCTCTCTTATACTTTTCTGACTCTTCTGAACTCTCTCTTTCTCTGCAGGTGCCATCCTGTAGGGTAGAAGGAAAGAAATGGTTCCGCGTCCAGATACCACTCTTATTTCAAACTCTAATTCCCTAACAGATGGTAAACCCGACAGCTATTCTGGGAAACATCTAGAACTCTCTTCTAGTAAAGGGCACTGAGGCTGATTCCCTGTCCTGACAAACTTGCTCACAACCCTCTGATAACCTTTCCTGAATAACCATGAGCCTGATGGACTGACATTAACTTCTAGGCACCACTAGACACTGTCCCACTAAAGGACTGCCTAATCCATCCAATTCCCCTACCTTGTCTCTATGGACACAGGTACTACCATGAGTAATGCATCAATCCGCCCTAGAATGACATCATACAGTCACTTCTAGAACCATAAGGTCAGCTGGATTGCATCTACTCACCATAACCTCTGAACTGAACTGACTGACTCTACCTCAGATGGATCACACTCCGGTCCACTGACCCAGAGAAAACACGCTAAGCCCAGAAGTCATCAAACCCATTCTATCAACAGCTCACAACAACAGGAAAAGCGAAACACTAGGGTCCAACACAAACAGCATACACATCCGAATACTCACAAGCAAACGTACCTAACGTCGCCGTATTCGATATGTTAGCCTCCTATTACATCAGGGTAAAGATCCAGGCTAACGCTAATGGAACTTCTCTCGGGAATCTGCTGAAGAAAAGGTTCACCCTTTTTCCTTGCCTCACTACCACCCAATCCCAGACTAATTCTAATCTCTTTCTAAAATTACTGTTACTTTTTCTTTTCCTCTTTTTCTTTTTCTGATCTATCTCTCTCAATCCTACTAGGGTCCACAAAAGAACCATACACATCAAAACTCTCAAAATGAGCATACCTGGCATCACTGAATCTGATGGGACTATCCCCTGCTGAACATCTCTACCTGAAAATGTCTGCCGGGACTGAATCATCCAAGGCATCGTACGACACTCACGAATCACATGTCCCTCCTGACCACATCTATAACATCCTGTCATGCCAACAAGACAAACTCCCTTATGAAATCTTCCACACCGCAAACATTTTGGTCTATCTATACCAGAATTCGAATCAACACCACCACCAGAACTAAGTTCTTTCCTATTCCAATATTCTCTTTTCTTTTTCCCTTTAAGACCCCTAACCTTTTTCTTTTTAACTTTCCCCCACTTTGCTCCTTTCCAGGTAGCTGTACTCCAAGTGGAAGGATCATTTTCTCCTATACCTGACATTTTGGTATCCTTGGTCTGAGCATCATCTAAAGACTCGTCATCCATATTCACCTGTAATCCTACATCCTTTCTTTGCACATCTATTCCCATCTCTCTCCTATTTCCTAAAACCATGCCTCCTCTATTTGCATCATAAGATGCTTCAGACGGATCTGAATCAATCTGCGGACTAACACCACTCATCTTAGCTATCCTGAAGAACAACACAAGAAACAAACATTAGCACACATAGAGTTCATATGAAACACATGAACATAAAACATATACATGCATACATGGCATCACATTAATACCCATGAATATACATGTGCATTTCACATCAGTATGCAAAACAACTTCCTATCTTAGTGGACATGATTATACTTCTTGTGCTTGCCTTACTATGACTCTAGACCAACCTCTTTCCGATGTGGGACCTCGCTAATCCTTGAACAAAAATGCTCAACACACCGTACTTCAGAGGCCCTATGCTCTGATACCATCTGTAACAGCCCGGAAACCGGTACCCTCTTTGTAACGGCCCAAACTGCTCGGCACTAGGATCCTGATCGGCTTAAGGCCGCCGGGACCCGTAGTAAGCCTGCTATGAACTCTGTGTACCTGTTAAAATCCCATACATGATCCGACTGGACTATTACTTTTTAAAACTTGTCTTTAAAACTACCAGACTTAACCTTTTAAACACTGTACCATAGGTCCAATCATATGAACCAAATGCTCAGATATACTAATCTGAACTAGCCCTCTGGCTATCTATAATACACCAGTGATGCTTTACCAAGTAACCTCCATACCCTATGCGCTCTGCAGCATAGAACCCACTCTGTAAGGGTCAGCATATCATAAGTTAACTTGGCTACCATAGAGTCACAGGAATCAAACCTGGTCTTCTCTATTGGCCTCTCTATGGATCACAGGAATCAAACCTGGTCTTTCCTCCGCACTGGTCTTGGGTCAAGGAAATTAAACCCTGTCTTCCCTCACAGTTATAATTCACTGGGTTTTCGAAACACAACATGTTATTAAGTCTGGTTTGACTCATTGCTCATCATTAAACTGAAAACAGGATACATGCATAGACAAGGGATTAACATACACTAGACAATAGGCAAAAGCACATTCTAATACATTTATACCTTAACTGACTAACTATTACATCACTTTACATATATCCTTTTACATACATCATGTCCACACTATGCTATACACAAACATACTGAAGCCAACACTCTGATGCTTCTGACTTCCCAGCTAACCCTGTACCTGCAAAACTGGGATTAAGGGAAAGGGATGAGCTTCTAAAGCCCAGTGAGTAGAAACATCGAAAACAGTTCATTCATACGCACTATATATGAAAATGCATCACAACACAAACATCTCAATATATCTTGGATTAGACATGACCCCAAAACTCCCTCGACGGGCTAGTGAAGTCGCCTTGGTCCAATCCCCACTAAGGTAGACATGACCCCAAAAATACCCTCTGTCAACACTGGCCCCCCCCAAAGGAGCTACATAGGGCATTCCAACAAGTAATTGCCCAACTGACCTGACACAATGACAGGAGCCGAAGCTTAGGCTATTGGAGTCGCCTGGGTCCACCTAATCTCTGATCACATAATATGCAATGCTTCACATTCGTGATTCTAATGCAATCACCCTAATACATATCATAGCATTCATGATGCATGAACTATGCTAAAGCATTATGTTTCTTTAATAAAAGATTAAGTTTAGTTCTACTCACCTCTGCTCCTCAAGCAGAAACCTGACTGACTCTGCAACTGCTAATCCTGACGACCTCCCTGAACTGTCGGGTCCACTCCTACACAAAGGGACTCGAATGAGGTGTCAAACATACTCTTATTAACTCTTAAACAACTCCCCAAAACCCCTCTAAAAGCTCATAAAACAATCACATAAAGTATGCATAGGAAAAGCTAGGCAGGACACCTTCGGCGGCACCTTCGACGGCCGAATGTGCTGGACAGATCCGAAAGTCCATTCTTTCGGAGGCAACCTTAGGCAGCCGAAACTGCCTTCACAAGGGGTTCGGCGGCCGAATCCTCCCTTCGGCGGCCGAACCTGAGTTCATCCAGAACTCAGCTTCATGCACAACCATTTCCTGCCAAGCACCAACTCTACACAATCCTGCATACACAACTCCTCAACTTGCAGATACTCTGGTATATGCTCAAAGGGGTCCAAAACTACCTATTAACCCCAACAAAACAGCAACTATAACACATAATCATGCTTACACCATTAAAACATCAAAACTCAACTTTAAAACCTAAACATGCCACTCTACCCTTAACCACTTTAAAAGCTATTAGAAATCATTAAAACAAGTATAAAGACTTCCCTTACCTCCTGAAATCAGAAGCTGGACAACCTGAACACCAAACTATGCACCAACACCTCTTTCCCTTCACCAAAACCCCAAAACTCTCTTCTTTTGTTTCAAAACGTTCTAAACACTTTACCACCCTCAAACCTGTGCATGAGTGATTAAAAGTGTATAGATGAGTCATGGGAGACGTGGCATAACCCTCTAGCCATGATCTGGAGGCAACAGCTGGCCAAACCACGGACCGAGGCGCATGCACAGCTTAGCCGACCACCCCAGCTTCGGCTGCCGAAACTACATGCAAAACCATGCAACTTTCGGGGGCCGAACATAAACTTCGGGGGCCGAACATTGGGCACTTTCGGCGGCCGAACTTAACATTCGGGGGCCGAACATGACAGAAACTCCTTTGGCCATTTCTCCCGAAAACTCAACTATTTCCTAATCAAACCGTGAAAATACTTTAAAACATTTTAGAAAACCTTCACTCTACCCTCAGGAAACCTCTGACATCCTTGAATCCCACCGGACGGTAAGAATTCCGATGCCGGGTTTAGCCGGGTATTACAATGACAATCGACACACATGCGCATTGTTCCATCTTTCTTTGGAACCAACAAAACAGGTACTGCGCATGGACTGAGGCTCTCTCTGATATGTCCCTTAGCTAGCAACTCATCAACTTGCTTTTGCAATTCCTTCGTCTCCTCAGGATTACTCTGGTAAGTTGGACGGTTTCGAATCTGAGCTCCAGGAACAAAATCGATCTGATGTTCTATTCCCCTAATGGGTGGCAACCCAGATGGCACCTCCTCATGAAATACATCCGTAAAATCCTGCAATAACTTAGAAAAAGAACTAGGCAATTCATTAGTAGGGTTAGTCTCAATCATAAAATTGGAACTAAAACGCAACATAATCAAAGCTCTCTTCCCTAAGTATGCCTTCTTCAACTCTCTCTCTTTACAATAAAAGGAAGACTTGCTGAATTCTTCACTCTTCTCACTCAACTCTCCTTTTACCTCCACACTCACTAACATTTTCTCTCCTGCACGTCTCTCATTTTTATCCTTTCCTGTGCAGTCACTCTCCTTTGGGCCATTTGAAACCTTCTTTTTACTACTGGCCTCTTTTCCCTAATTCTTTTTACTTGTCTCACCTCCCTTACCCAATTTAGCAGATTGTTGTAATTTCACTTGATCTGCATATACATCTTTAGGAGATAATGGTACAAGTATATGTTTTGCACCAAGGAACGTAAAAGAAAACCTATTACTATACCCATCATGAATGACACGCCTATCAAATTGCCATGGTCTACCCAACAAAATATGTCCAGCCTGCATGCGTAAAATATCACAAGTAACCTCATCTACATACTTGCCAATAGAAAATGACACTTTACATTGCTTGGTTACCTTTGCCTCGCCACTATCATTTAACCACTGAAGTCTGTAAGGATTAGGGTGTTTAATAGTTTCTAGTCCTAATTTATCAACTAAAATAGTACTAGCATAATTAACTTGACTACCCGAATCTATTATCATGCAACAAACTTTACCACCTATCCAACAACGAGTGTGAAAGATGTTTTCACGTTGTTCAAGCCCTTCTTCTTTAATAGAAATATTTAAAGTACGTAATATGACCAAGGACTCTCCCTGAACAGGATACTCTTCTATCTCTACATCAGAACAATCTCCTAAAGGTGGTATTTCATCAGAATCAAAATCAGTTTCGGAGACTATCTCATCTCCCCTCACTATCATGGCACGTTTATTAACACACTCATTGGCATAATGCCCACGCCCTTTACATTTAAAGCACTGAATATCTCTAGTCCTATTAGATTTAGGGGCTGATTCATTTTTACCATGAGAGTTGGATGTTTCTTTGGAAGGTAACATGCCTTTTTGAGTTGAAGACTTATCAAACCTTTTAGGATCAGTCTTGGTGTTCCATTTGGAACCCCATTTGCTATTGGAGTTTTGAGCAGCCCTGTTACTCCCCCATCTATTTCGGCCTCTTTGTCTTTCCACCTTAATGGCAATGTTCACAAAGTCTTCCAAATCAACATATGGTTGCAAATCAACCACATCAGCAATCTCCTTGTTTAGACCACCAAAGAAATGAGCCATGGTCTGGTCTTCCTCCTCCACTATGTTTGCTTTGATCAGAAGCAACTCTATCTCCTTATGATACTCATCAACAGATTTTGATCCTTGGATTAATCTTTGCAACTGATGATGGAGATCTCTATGGTAATAAGTAGGCACATATTTCTTCCTCATGATTCGCTTCATCTCTTCCCAACTAGCAATGGGTAACTCTCCATTCCTTCTCCTAGATTTCACAAGCTCATCCCACCATATTAGTGCATAGTCTGAAAACTCAAGGGCAGCAAGTTTTACCTTCTTATCGTCAGAATAGCTTTGACAGTTAAAAACCATCTCCACTTTATGCTCCCACTCTAAATAGGCATCAACATCAGCCTTACCATTGAAGCTTGGAATCTTCATCTTTATGGAGTTCATATTGTTATCTACATAGGGTACACGATCGTTGAACCTTCTGGCTCGGAAAGGGGCTGATTGTGCCACATTTTCCTCTTCATATGATGGATCGTGTGTATCATCATCCCCCTGATTGGACTTGCCCTTTGAAGATCTAAGGTTGTCCTCAAGGTTATCCATTCTCAAATTTAGCTTCTAAAAGCTATCCATGAAAGCTTTATACATATCTTTAAGATCAAACGTAGGATCAGAAGTATCACCAGTATTATGCCCAGACATTATAGAAAAATTCACAATTCTCTCAACTCACGTGTTTAACTTTCAAGAACTCACTTGGTATGTCAAAAGTGCACTTCAGAATAAAGACTCAATAAGTCAAGCTTGTATGATTCAAATAATAAGGAAAGCAAGGAAAGACCTAACAAGAAAAGATAGGAAACAACACTAGATGCAAACTGACCAAAATGAACAAACGGATTAATTTAGCACACAAAAGTGAAATTTCGTGTACTAAGTGTAATTAGATGTTCAACAATGTGCAATTTGTCAAACTAAGTGTAAGGAACCAACAAACAGAAAGACACCAAATTGACAAACTAAGAATCAAAAATTAACAAGACGGATGTGCTTAACACGAAGTTATCCCTAAGCATGCAATCTTAGGTTAACTGATCTTAATATTGACTCAACAAAAACAATTCAAAGCAAGCAAACAAAAAAGACACTTAAAACAGCAAGTATTAAGTAAAACTATTTTTGTGAAAATACTACCTGTAACGACCCGGAAACTGGACCGCTACTGGTGCTAGGATCCAGATCGGCTTAAGGCCGCCGAGACCCGTAGCAAGCCTGACATACATCCTGTAAACCTGTTTAATCCCATACATGATCAACATAAACATAAAAATTTTGAACTCTTCTCATTCATTTACCAAACTCAAACTGTGCATGCATAACTAATGATCATAATCATCAACCCCACATTGGAGTCCTCATCAATGCTCCAATGGGATAACATAATATCATAAAAGTTTGGTTAAACTTAAACATCATAAAAATATTTTATAGATCATGTATCAAGGGGATAACCATACACATAGGGTCAAGCATAATTCTAATCCTCAATAATATTATTACATGGCTATTCAATACTTTACAATTCATCATGTCCACATCTAACTATTACATAGACATAACTTTACTCTTCTTGACCTCCTGGCCTATCCCGTACCTGCATACCTGGGGGATTAGGGAATTGGGGTGAGCTACTAGAGCCCAGTGAGCAGAATAATAAAACATTATATTTAAAGTTCATGCTTTCATGAAATGCATCACATCACAAACAAATCACATTAAGCATGAATTTGTCACCAATAGCCCTCTACATAATCCAATAGTGCCAGAACGTAGAATGGGTCCTGGTCTTTCCCTTACATAACATGTCATAACATTCCAATGTGCCAGGTGTAACAGCCTGGAAACCAGTACCTCTCTGTAATGGCCCAAACTGCTCGGCGCTAGGATCCAGATCGGCTTAAGGCCGCCAGAACCCGTAGCAAGCCTAACCTGAACTCCAAACATCCCATACGTGATCCGACTTGACTACTAGCTGTTTAAACATTTTCTGAAAACTTACCAGACTTAACCTTTAAAACATCAGACATCTCAATCTGATATAGCCCTCAGGGCTAAACCAGTGATACACTACCAAGTAACCTCCATGCACTATGCTTGGAAACATAGAACCCACTCTGTAGGGTCAGCATATCATAAGTTAACCTTGGCTACCATAGAGTCACAGGAATCAAACCTGGTCTTCTCTAATGGACTCTCTATGGGTCACAGGAATCAAACCTGGTCTTCCCTCTGCACTGGTCTTGGGTCAAGGGAATTAAACCCTGTCTTCCCTCACAGTTATAATTCACTGGGTTTTCGAAACACAACATGTGTTAAGCCTGGTTTGACTCATTTCTCATCAAGAAACTGAAAACAGGATACATGCATATACAAGGGATGAAATATACTATAGGCAAAGCACATACTAATCCATAAGCACCTTAACTGATCATCTATACATCGGTAACAAATATCTCTTTAATTTACATCATGTCCATTACTCTATTACACAAGCAATACTGTAGCCAATACCCTGCTGCTTCTAACCTTCCCAGCTAACCCTGTACCTGCAAAACTGGGATTAAGGGAAAGGGATGAGCTATAAAGCCCAGTGAGTAGAAACACTGAAAACAGTTCATTCATACGCATTTTATATGAAAATGCATCACAACTCAAACATTCCACATCTTGGATTAGACATGACCTCAAAACTCCCTCGACGGGCTATTGATGTCGCCTTGGTCCAATCCTCATAAACAATGAAAATGCAATGCACCATATTCGTGATTCTAATGCAATCACCCTAAGATATATCATGGCATCCATGATGCATGAACTATGCTCAAACATTCTGTTATTTAAGATAAAACATTAAGTTTAGTTCTACTCACCTCGACTCCTCAAGCAGAAACCTGACTGACTCTGCAACTGCTAATCCTGACGACCTCCCTGAACTGTCGGGTCCAATCCTACACAAATGGACTCGAATGAGGTGTCAAACATACTCTTATCAACTCTTAAACAATCCCCCATAATCCCTTCTGACCCTCCAAAAACAATCACACAAAGCATGCAAAAGAAGGCTGGACAGAACACATTCGGCGGCAGGTTCGGCGGCCGAATGTCCTGAACAGAGCCGAAACTCAAGTACCTTTGGCGGCCGAATATCCTCTTTCGGCGGCCGAACCCTTTCGGGGGCTACTTTCGGAGGCCGAAACCCCTAAACAGAGCCGCACCTCAAGGCACTCAGGGGCAAGCTGTGGCAGTCTAAGCCACCATGCAAGGGGTTCGGCGGCCGAATCCTTCTTCGGCTGCCGAACCTGAGTTCTTCAAGAACTCAGCTTCTCCCGCAACCTAGCTCCTCCATCTTTTCCTCCTCTCTAAACATGCATAACTCCAAACCTCACCTTACATATACTCAAGTATATGCTCCAAAGGGGTCCAAAACTACCTAGTAACCCCAACAAAACAGCTACTATAACACATAATCAAGCTTACACCATTAAACACATCAAAAACTCACTTTAAAACCTAAGCATGCAACTCATGCAAAAGCTGTTAAAAAACATGAAAACAAGTGTAAAGACTTCCCTTACCTCCTGAAACCAGAAGAGGAACAACTTGAACTCAGCAAATCCCCTTCACAAACTTCAAACCACCAAAACCTCTCTTTTCTCTCTTTTTTCTCCAAAACGTTCAAACCCTTTGCAAATGACCAAACCCTCTGCATGAGCTGATTAAAGCTTGCAGATGAGTCATGGGAGACGTGGCCTAACCCTCTGTGGTGATTTGGAGGCGAACACCTGGCCAAACCACGGACTGAGGAGCGTGCACAGCTAACCGACCCTCCCAGTTTCGGCTGCCGAAACTGCATGCAAAACCATGCAACTTTCGGGGGCCGAACTTAACCTTCGGGGGCCGAACATTGGGCACTTTCGGCGGCCGAACTTAACATTCGGGGGCCGAACCTGGCCTTTGTCTCCAACGCCTTGTCTCTTCAAAACTTAATCCGGTTTGAGTCAAAACCTTTCAAACACTTAAAACACTAAAACTCCTAAAAACTCTTTTAGAAAACCTTCACTCTACCCTTCTAGAAATCTCTGACATCCTTGAACTCCACCGGACGGTAGGAATTCCGATGCCTGATCTAGCCGGGTATTACACCAGGGACGTAGAATGGGTCTTCCTGGACTTTCTCTTACACAGTGCCAGGGACGTAGAATGGGTCTTCCTGGACTTCCATACCGTATCATCATCATATCATACCATATCATTTCATACGAGGGCTAAGGGATCATTCAACATCCATCCACATCAACAACATAATATGCAATGCAACATATTCGTGAATTCTAATGCAAACAACCTAATATATCTCATGGCATTCATGATCCGTGAATCATGCTAAAACTTTCATTATTTGCTTAAAAACGTAAAGAGTCATTCTACTCACCTTAGGCTAGCTCTGACAAGACACTGAAGCAGCTGACTCACTGCTGGGGTCCTCGGTTCCTCGGGTCCGAACCTACACAGGTGGACTCAAATGAGGGACCAAACATACATGAACATGACTTTAATATACTCCCCAAAAACCCCCCTAAAACACCTTAAAACAATCATAGAAATCATGCAAAGGAGGGCTGAACAGGGCACTTTCGGCGGCAGGTTCGGCAGCCGAAAGTCCATCCAGAGCTGAAAGTCATGCACCTTCGGCAGCACTTTCGGCGGCCGAAGGTTCCCTCTAGAGACGAAACTTATGCATGTTCGGCGGCACCTTCGGCGGCTGAAACTCCCTTCCAGAGCCGAAAGTCCACTTTCGGGGGCAGGGTTCGGCAGCCAAAGACTTGCCTCCACAGGCAGATTCGGCGGCCGAAAGTCCCTTCAGCTGCCGAACCTGAGTTCTTCCAAAGGGCAGAACTCAGCCTCTTTCATGCACATTTGCCTCCCAAACCATACAACTCAAATACAACACTTCCACAACATGCATACACACATACATAAGCTCCTAGGGGCTTCAAACTATCCTAAACCCCAACTACAACACATCAAACATACAAAAACAACCCACATTGCTCAAAAACTTAACATAAACCCATAAACTCAATAATAACCTAAACATGCATTTCTACCCCATAAATCTTCATAAAACTCGTTTAAAACATACAAGGAAGGTTGGATCTAAGCTTACCTCTTGAAGATCGAGAGGAAAGATGGTCCAACTCGGAGATGGAGGAGATCTAACTCCTTGGGTCTCCAAGCTCCAAAACTTGCTCTTTTTGCTCAAATATCTTCAAACCAAGATAAAGACTTGCTAAAACTTAAAGGATTTGATGAAAATCATCAAAAACAACCATGGGAGAGCATGGACTCACCGTTGGCCGAAAATGGGGAGAAAACTCGCTCGTTTCGGCCAGGGAACCCTTATATAGGGGCTGGCCAGACCATCCTTCGGCAGCCTAAAGTGCCTCCAAAACTCATGCAAGTTCGGCGGCCGAACATGAGGTTCGGCGGCTGAACCTTTGCTACTTTCTGTTAGTGTATATGCCCTAGGCCATTATCTTGGACCTTTTTGTATGTCATTTTTGTTATAAATAAAAGAGGTTTTATCATTATTATTTGTTTGCATGTTACATAATAATGATTATCATTCCTGGTTACTTATTATTATGTTGATAATAATAAATATATAACTAGTATGATTATTGATTGATAATCATGAGATGATTATGTATATGTTGATATAATCAATAATCATAGATACTTGTTAGAGAACAAAGTATTGGA
This sequence comes from Manihot esculenta, assembly GCF_001659605.2. Classification (NCBI taxonomy): domain Eukaryota; kingdom Viridiplantae; phylum Streptophyta; class Magnoliopsida; order Malpighiales; family Euphorbiaceae; genus Manihot; species Manihot esculenta. The sequence continues at coordinate 19,203,017 of NC_035161.2, forward strand.
TGGACCCGCACTGAGATCACTACATGGGTTAATGTCATAAGTGAATCTCAAAATAGTTATGTCTTAATCCTTTGACTTGAGATTGTCATAGTTTCTAACATAAGGACTGTTATGTTTTGACATAACCAAACGTTGTCTTTAATCGGACAATCATAAAGGTTATGATTGGGCATAATAGAAATTATGTAGAGGAAAGTGAACAATCAAGATAGGATTTGTCCCTCTCTTTGAGAGAGATATCTTCTAGGCCCCTCGATAAGTGAGACTGAGAAATGCATGGTCGTGCTCAAATGAATTGATAGTGTGATCAATATCATTTGAATTTATCAGTCTACTTAGAGATCGAGAAATCATAAGTTTGAACATTATAAGTTTGACATTGACCATGACTTATGTTCAAACTAGATATCGTGAGACAAAGGGATTAATACATGTTCTATTTAATAGGCTTTATCGGACTATTGATCCTCATATTAGTTGGGTAGTCATAATGTATTGCTAGAGGCCACTTATGATTTATAGGCCTTGTTGGACTAGGCTTATTGCCAATTAATATGAGCCTATTGGGTCACACACAAGAACGTTGTTATGTGCTATATTAATGGGCTAAAAGCCCATTAGTATAATTAATAATAATAAAGTGTTATTATTATTAATATTAATATTAATTAATAATAATCAAATATTATTATTAATTATTTATTATTATGAGATAATAATATTTAAAAGATCTGCAGTCTATCTGTAACTGTTACAGATAAAGGACTCTATCACATAAAGATATTTGAGTATCTGTGAGATTGTGATAGTGGGTTCTGAACACAACTCTTTTAGGAAAAGAGTTGTACAATTCTTTTAGGAAAAGAATTGTGGAAAAACAAAAAGACTGAAACCTATAAATACTCCTACTATGAATTTAGGAGTGATGATGATTTTTGAGAAAATTCAGTCTAAAATGCTGCAGATTGTGGAGCACATAATCTATCCATCCTTGAGAGAGCTAGCACTCTAGAAGGATAGAAGACGTTCGTGTGGATACCATAGAGGGTGTTCGTTTGAAAAGGCAGCACCTTCAGTCCGCCATTATATCTTCTTAACGAGATTAACAGGTTAGTCTCTATACTTTCTTGAATTAAACGAAGCACTCGAAATCTGGGAAGGGAAATCAAGCAAGAGATTTTATTATTCCGCTGTGCAATTGGGTTGCAATAATCTCGGGATTTCCCAACACTTTCGGAAGCCTAACTTGCCCCCCTAAACTATCCAATGTTCGGCGGCCGAACCTGGGAATGCCTCCATAGTCTTTTTCATTCAAAACTCAATTTCCTTCTAGCTCAAAACCATAAAATACATTAAAACATTTTATGAAAACATGATTTTACCCTTCTAGAGGTTTCCGACATCCGAGATTCCACCGGACGGTAGGAATTCCGATACCGGAGTCTAGCCGGGTATTACATTCTCCCCCCCCTTAAGAACATTCGTCCCCGAATGTTCACCAAACAGCATATGCATGGCATAAAACATGAACATACATACCAAACACACAACAACAATACAAAACACTCACCTTAGAAGAGATGAGGATATTGCTGGAGCATGGACTCCCGTGTCTCCCAGGTGCATTCTTCGATGTTGTGGTGATTCCAAAGGACTTTCACCATCGGGATTTCCTTGTTCCTTAGTTTTCTGATTTGGGTGTCTATGATCCGCACTGGCTACTCAACATAAGTGAGATCTTCTTGGATCTCCACATCAGGTTCACTAAGAACCTTGCCCGGATCTAACACGAATTTTCTCAACATAGAAACATGGAAAACCAGATGGATTCTCTCCATTGAAGCAGGTAAATCTAGCTTATACGATACATTCCCGATCTTTTGCAAGATTTCAAAGGGTCCGATGTACTGCGGAGCTAGCTTACCTTTCTTCCCGAACCGAATCACCCCTTTCATGGGAGACACCTTGAGCAATACCAAATCCCCCTTCTGAAACTCTACTTGTCTTCTGCGGATATCTGCATAACTCTTTTGCCTGCTTGCAGCCGTCTTGATCCTTTCTTTGATTATGGGCACCACTCTGCTGGTGATCTCTACTAGCTCAGGCCCTGCCAAAGCCCTTTCTCCAACTTCTTCCCAACAGACAGGCGACCTACACTTCCTTCCATACAAAGCTTCATATGGAGCCATCCCTATGCTAGCATGATAGCTGGTATTGTAGGCAAAATCCACCAAAGGTAGATGCTGCCTCCAAGAACCGCCAAAATCTAGCACACACATTCTGAGCATATCTTCTATTGTCTGGATGGTCCTCTCTGACTTTCCATCAGTCTGAGGATGGAAAGCAGAGCTGAAGTCCAACCTGGTACCCATGGCGTTCTGTAGACTCCGCCAAAACCTGGAGGTGAACTGGGGCGCTCTATCAGACACTATTGAAACAGGAACCCCATGCAATCTGACAATCTCATCAACATACACCTGCGCCAACTTGTCCACAGAGAAGTTACTCCTGACAGGAATGAAGTGAGCATATTTGGTCAATCTGTCCACAATCACCCATATGGAGTCTAATCTGTTGGACGATACCGGTAACCCCACCACGAAGTCCATAGCTATATTCTCCCATTTCCACTCTGGAATAGGTAGTGGGTTAAGCATTTCAGCCGGCTTCTGATGTTCCAGTTTCACCCTCTAACATACTTCGCAGGCTGACACAAACTGTGCCACTTCTCTCTTCATAGCTGGCCACCAATAAACTCTCTTCAGATCTTGATACATTTTGGTGGCTCCAGGGTGAACACTGTATCTGGCATTATGAGCTTCCCTTATAATGTCTCCCTTTAGCCCTACGTCATCTGGTACACATAATCTGTTCCCATAGCAGAGGATCCCTTTGCTGTCAAATCTGAACTCTTCATTCTTGCCTGACTGAACAGTCCTGGCAATCTTCACTAACTCTGGGTCCTCGTGCTGTTTCTGAGCAACCTGCTCCAGAAACACGGGTGCCACTCTCATCTGGGCTATCAAAGCACCCGTACCAGACAACTCCAACTGTAAACCTTCATCAACGAGCTTATAAAACTCCCTCACCACCGGTCTCCTCTCTGCCGAAATATGAGATAGACTGCTAAGTGATTTCCGGCTTAAGGCATCTGCCACAACATTCGCCTTACCCGGATGGTACTGGATCTTGCAATCATAGCCACTAAGCAGTTCTACCCATCTTCTCTGCCTCAGATTCAATTCTCTCTGACTCAAGATGTACTGCAGGCTCTTATGATCTGTGAAGATCTCACATTTAACCCCATAGAGGTAATGCCTCCACATCTTGAGTGCAAAGATCACCGCTGCCATTTCTAGGTCGTGTGTAGGGTAATTCAACTCGTGCTTCTTCAGCTGTCTAGAAGCATAAGCAATCACCCTTTCATTCTGCATTAGCACACAACCCAGTCCCACACGGGACGCATCACAGAAAACCGTGAAGTCTTCATTACTAGTTGGCAAAGCTAACACCGGTGCTAAGGTCAACCTCTTCTTTAGCTCTTCAAAGCTCTCTTCACACTGGTCGATCCACACAAACCTCTGGTTCTTCTTAGTCAGTCTGGTCATAGGAGCTGCAATCTTAGAGAAGTCTTGGCCGAACCTCCTGTAGTAACCTGCCAAACCCAAGAAGCTCTTGGTCTCTGTCACTGTAGTGGGTCTAGGCCAGTTAGCTACAGCTTCCACTTTCTTGGGGTCCACTTCAATTCCATTTTCCGACACCACATGCCCCAAGAATGAAATGCTCCTCAGCCAGAACTCACACTTGGAGAACTTGGCATACAAGTCGTGTTCCCTTAAGGTCTGCAAGACTATCCTCAGATGATGGGCTGCTCCTCTGCATTCCTGGAATACACTAAGATATCATCTATGAAGACAATAACAAAGTGATCCAGGTATTGACTGAAAACTCTGTTCATGAGATCCATGAATGCTGCAGGGGCATTGGTCAACCCGAACGGCATCACAAGAAACTCATAATGCCCATATCTGGTCCTGAATGCTGTCTTCGGCACATCCTCTTCTCTGATCCTCAGCTGATGGTACCCTGATCTCAGATCTATCTTGGAGAAATAACCTGCTCCTAATAGCTGGTCGAATAGATCATCGATCCTCGGCAATGGGTACTTATTCTTGGTAGTGACCTTGTTCAACTGCCTGTAGTCGATACAAAGTCTGAGGGATCCATCCTTCTTCCTCACAAACAGCACTGGAGCACCCCAAGGAGAGGTACTCGGTCGGATGAAGCCCTTATCTACCAACTCTTGCAACTGCTCTTTCAATTCCTTCAATTCTGCTGGTGCCATCCTGTAGGGAGGAATAGAGATCGGTCTGGTTCCAGGCATCAATTCAATTTCAAACTCTATCTCCCTAGCAGGTGGTAAACCTAGTAGCTCGTCTGGAAAAATATCTAAAAACTCTCTGACCACGGGCACTGAGGCGGGCTCTCTGACATGACTATCCAGCTCTCTCACATGAGCTAGAAAACCCTGACAACCCCTCCTGAGCAGCCTACGAGCCTGTAGGGCTGATATCACACCTCTAGGTGTACCCCTCCTGTCTCCTCTGAAGACAACCTCTGACCCATCCTGACATCTGAACCTGACTACCTTGTCTCTGCAGTCCAAGGTAGCACCATGGGTATATAGCCAATCCATCCCTAGAATGACGTCAAAATCTGTCAAATCTAGAACCACAAGGTCGGCAGAAAGGCATCTTCCCTCAATAAAAACTGGACTACACTGGCAGACTGACTCTGCCACTGACGGGTCACACTTGGGTCCACTGACCCATAGGGGACACTCTAACCTAGAGACCATCAACCCCAACCTCTCAACGGCTCTCGGAGCAATGAAAGAATGCGATGCACCAGGGTCCATTAAGGCATAAACATCAGAACAACCAATGATGAGATTACCTGATACCACGGTATTTGATGCATTTGCCTTCTGCTGAGTCATCGTGAAGATCCGTGCTGGAGCTGATGGACCTTCACCCCTGAAACCCGCTGAAGAAGAGGCTGCCCCTCTCCCTCGACCTCTGCCACTAGCCTGAGTCGCGGCTGGAGCTACCGGTTGAGCCACACTACCAGAAGCTGTCTGCTAGGACTGTGCCACAAAAGCTGCCCTAGGACACTCCCATGCCATGTGTCCCTCCTGCCCACATCTGAAGCAGGCTGTCGTCCCAAACCGACATACTCCTTTGTGTGGCTTCCCACACTTCATGCATACTGCATTATCTGCACTTGAGCTCGAGCCACTCCCTAATCCCAGACCCGACTTGATCTTGCTTCAGAACTTGTTCTTCTTTGACTTCTTGGTGGTATTGCTCCACCTCTTGCTGCCTGAACTCAAAGAAGAAGGGTCTAACCTTCCCCCACCTAGGGTCTTGGAACCAGAAGGTTGTGCTACTGACTGCTTGACTTTCCCTTCGATGATTGCACTAGCCTCCATTCTCCGAGCCATATCCACTATGGCATGGAAACTCTTCCTCTCTGCTGACTGGATCAAAGAGGAATACCTGGAATGGAGCCTCATGATATACCTCCTTGACTTCTTCTGATCCGTGTCCAGATTTTGCCCGGCAAACGGCAATAGCTCCAAAAACCTGTATGTGTACTCATCCACACTCATCTCCTCCGTCTGCCTCAACTGCTCAAATTCAATCATCTTCAACTCCTTTGAACTGTCAGGGAAAGCCCATCCTACAAACTCATTTGCAAACTCCTCCCATGATAGGCTATCCAACCTCGAGTTCACATAGTTTTTAAACCACTCTCGGGCCTTCTTGCATTTTAGTGTGAACCCAGCCATCTGAATGGCTCTACTGTCATCAGCTCTTATCTCATCTGTAATCATCTTGACCCTCCCAAGGTACTCAAACGGGTCATCACCTGTTTCATACTGGGGAGCACCCAGCTTCATGTAATTGGTCATCTTGACCTTGCTCCCTCTAGGTGAGCTAGGCTTAGGTACTTGGGTTTCTGGTTCTGCTGGTGGTGGAGGAGGTGTAGCATCCCCCGGGGTAGGGTTTGCTGGACCTAGGTAGAAAGATGGGGGTGGGTACATAGGGTACTATGGGTATGGTGGGTAGAAAGGTGGGTATGGCATATGAGAGTGGTAAGGGCTAAAGCTGGGGTAATCCGATGTACCTCCCATCGAATACCCGGTATTCTGAGAAAAGGGTGGGTACTGGGGTGGCTGAACAAATCCCGAGGCCTGAGTGCCTCCTTGAGACTCTCCCAAACCCTCTTCCGACATACCCACTCCAAGACTGCCATCCCTCCTCTGGTCCACATCCATATCATTCCCCACATCTTCCGACATTCCACCTTGCACTGTCCCCCTTCTACTCACATCAAAAGACCTTCTAGGGTCCCTTGATACTCTTTCCCTGCTAGACCTGCAGGACATCGCCCTAGGCAATGCAGGAGAACGGGCATTTGTGCCCTCGTCCTGGGGTGGTACTCCAGTCAATCGTGCAGATCGACGAGTTCCTCTCATCTTACTTACTGAAAAACAGCACACATCACGTAAAACATTAGTATCAAATGGTTCATGTGCAAACACATGAACCCGCATCACATACATAGCATATCATCAATGCACATGCATAAAATCATGGCATTTCACATCATCATTCAAGACAGGACTCTACATCCTATCCTAGTGGACATGATTTTTCCTATTGTGCTTGACCTTCTAGAACATCTATGAGCCCGACACTCTAGGTCCGACCATATGAACCTAGGGCTCTGATACCAATCTGTAACGACCCAGAAATCGGACCGCTACCGGCGCTAGGATCCAGATCGGCTTAAGGCCGCCGAGACCCGTAGCAAGCCTGACATACATCCTGTAAACCTGTTTAATCCCATACATGATCAACATAAACATAAAAATTTTGAACTCTTCTCATTCATTTACCAAACTCAACCTGTGCATGCACAACTAATGATCATAATCATCAACCCTACATTGGAGTCCTCATCAATGCTCCAATGGGGTAACATAATATCATAAAAGTTTGGTTAAACTTAAACATCATAAAAACATTTTATAGATCATGTATCAAGGAGATAACCATACACATAGGGTCAAGTACAATTCTAATCCTCAATAATATTATTACATGACTATTTAATACTTTACAATTCATCATGTCCACATCTAACTATTACATAGATATAACTTTACTCTTCTTGACCTCCTGGCCTATCCCGTACCTGCATACCTGGGGGATTAGGGAATTGGGGTGAGCTACTAGAGCCCAGTGAGCAGAATAATAAAACATCATATTTAAAGTTCATGCTTTCATGAAATGCATCACATCACAAACAAATCACATTAAGGATGAATTTGTCACCAATAGCCCTCTACATAATCCAATAGTGCCAAAACATAGAATGGGTCCTGGTCTTTCCCTTACATAACATGTCATAACATTCCAATGTGCCAGGGACGTAGAATGGGTCTTCCTGGACTTCCATACCGTATCATCATCATATCATACCATATCATTTCATACGAGGGCTAAGGGATCATTCAACATTCATCCACATCAACAACATAATATGCAATGCAACATATTCGTGAATTCTAATGCAAACAACCTAATATATCTCATGGCATTCATGATGCGTGAATCATGCTAAAACTTTCATTATTTGCTTAAAAACGTAAAGAGTCATTCTACTCACCTTAGGCTAGCTCTGACAAGACACTGAAGCAGCTGACTCACTGCTGGGGTCCTCGGTTTCTCGGCTCTGAACCTACACAGGTGGACTCAAATGAGGGACCAAACATACATGAACATGACTTTAATATACTCCCCAAAAACCCCCCTAAAACACCTTAAAACAATCATAGAAATCATGCAAAGGAGGGCTGAACAGGACACTTTCGGCGGCAGGTTCGGCGGCCGAAAGTCCCTCCAGAGCCGAAAGTCATGCACCTTCGGCGGCACTTTCGGCGGCCGAAGGTTCCCTCTATAGACGAAACTCATGCATGTTCGGCGGCACCTTCGGCGGCCGAAACTCCCTTCCAGAGCCGAAAGTCCACTTTCAGGGGTAGGGTTCGGCAGTCAAAGACTTGCCTCCACAGGCAGGTTCGGCGGCCGAAAGTCCCTTCGGCTGCCGAACCTGAGTTCTTCCAAAGGGCAGAACTCAGCCTCCTTCATGCACATTTGCCTCCCAAACCATACAACTCAAATACAACACTTCCACAACATGCATACACACATACATAAGCTCCTAGGGGCTTCAAACTATCCTAAACCCCTACTACAACACATCAAACATACAAAAACAACCCACATTGCTAAAAAACTTAACATAAACCCATAAACTCAATAATAACCTAAACATGCATTTCTACCCCATAAATCTTCATAAAACTCGTTTAAAACATACAAGGAAGGTTGGATCTAAGCTTACCTCTTGAAGATCGAGAGGAAAGACGGTCCAACTCGGAGATGGAGGAGATCTAACTCCTTGGGTCTCCAAGCTCCAAAACTTGCTCTTTTTGCTCAAATATCTTCAAACCAAGATAAACACTTGTTAAAACTTAAAGAATTTGACGAAAATCATCAAAAACAACCATGGGAGAGTATGGACTCACCGTTGGCCGAAAATGGGGAGAAAGCTCGCCCGTTTCGGCCAGGGAACCCTTATATAGGGGCTGGCCAGACCATCCTTCGGCAGCCTAAAGTGCCTCCAAAACTCATGCAAGTTCGGCGGCCGAACATGAGGTTCGGCGGCCGAACCTTTGCTACTTTCGGAAGCCTAACTTGCCCCCCTAAACTATCCAATGTTCGGTGGGCGAACTTGAGGTTCGGCGGCTGAACCTGGGAATGCCTCCATAGTCTTTTTCATTCAAAACTCAATTTCTTTCTTGCTCAAAACCATAAAATACATTAAAATATTTTATGAAAACATGATTTTACCCTTCTAGAGGTTTTCGACATCCGAGATTCCACCGGACTGTAGAAATTCCGATATCGGAGTCTAGCCGGGTATTACACTACCCAAATTTGCCCTAAACCTACCCCAAACATGTATTTCGAATCCCAAATCCTGAAATATGTTCAAGGTATGTGAAACATGATTTGTACCAATAGGTATCAATATCAAAATGAAGTTTGAACAATTGACCCAAATTGCAGATATTCTTTTTCTTCTTTTTTTTCTTCTTTTTGGTATTTTTTTTATATGGACTAAAGTAAAACACTGGAAATACTATTCTAAGAGTGTTAGAATAGGAGCATACGAATTAGGGCAGAAAGCACAAACCAAACCATTGAAGATAGTAATTCAGCCTAAACAAGAATTTAGGGTAAAATACGATTTGAACAGCAACTAAACAATGTATTCGACTCTAGTAGGTATCCCAAACGGAAAGATCATGAAAAATTGAAGAAAAGACACAAAGGATAGTTAAGAAATTATTACTAAGCCTAGCTCTGATACCAATTGATGCGAAACCCCAGCCTATTAGAGACTGAAACGACACATACCCTAGTAAAAAGAACTTAGTTCAGAAAACAATTTCCCAATCTAAAGCACCCTTAATTAACATGCAATTAAGAACACTTATAACTGATTGATTTTAAAAGCAGCAAGAATAAAAAACATACAAGTTAGTATCAAACCTTATTCGTGATGCAATGTCAAGAACCAAGATCTCTCTTAAACTCTCAAAGAAGAATCGCATAAAGCAATTGTATTGAATAATTGATAATCTGTCTACAATATGGAAAAAGAGATGCTTTATATAACCTAAATAAAGATCTATGATCTTTGCCACTTCCCACTACTATGCATAGACCCATGATCTATGCCACTATCCACTACTGGATAACTACCCACTACTGGTTAACTATCCACTACGGGATAACTACCCACTACTGGTTAACTACCCACTACTGATTAACTACCAACTGTTAAATAACTACCCACTACTAAATAACTACCCACTATTAAATAACTATCCACTATAAATACAAAGTTTGAATTGTCAATAAGAACACATTCGGCCTAATTGGCTTGGAATAGCCAGATTGTTCTTCAACTTCAAAATAAACTTGCAAAACTTCAATATATTCCTTTATGAATCCTTGAAGTGCTTCCTTCAACCTCTTGGATCTCAACCTTGTAATTGTTCCTTGAGGCAATGCTAGCTCATCAGTGTTGTTGGTTGTGGTTACATCAGTTTCATACTTGCCTTAACCAGCACATCAAAGACTTTCTGGATATCATTTCGATGATCTTTTAAGGATCGACTATTTACCACCATGTCATTCAGGTACACTTCGACTGTTGATCCCACCATGTCTTTGAAGATCCCTGACACTAGCTTTTGGTAAGTCGCCCCTACGTTCTTTAGTCTAAATGGCATCACTTTATAGCAAAAAACTCCTACATTGGTAATGAATGCAATCTTTTTTGCATTTTCAAGGTCCATCATGATCTGGTGGTAACCTGAAATGGCATCAAGAAAGAAAACCACTGCATGACTCGAGGTCCAGTTCACTAATGTGTCGATAGATGGGAGTGAGTAATGGTTCTTTGGACATGCTTTATTAAAGTCAGTAAAATCTACACATATCCTCCATTTCCCGTTGGCCTTCTTTACCAATACTGCATTGGCGAGCCATGTAGGATACTGAACCTCTTTTATTAATTTTGTACTTAACAACTTAATCACCTGTTGTCTCTCCAGTGTAAACTTTTTTTTCTTTCGTTGCACCTGTTTTTTTTTTTTTTTTTATTGATAGACAGTTTATGGGTTATAAGAGTTGGTCCACTCTTGTCATATTTTTTGGAGACCAGACTAAAGTGGTCACTCTGTATTTTATTAATTCTAATAAATGATTCCTTATTTCACTAGTTAACGCAGTATCGAATTGTACTTTTTGATCCGTACCTAACTGGACCTCTTCTACTAGGTTTGCTAGCTCTGGTTTTATGTGGGAATCAGGCTTCTCTAGTAAGTCAATGGATATCGTCACTTTTCTGAGACTTTTTATTTAGTGTTTGTAACATTCTTGGATCGAATTTTGGTTGCCTCGGACTATAGTTGACCCTCATGAAGCTGGTAACTTAAGACACATAGCACCCATATTAATAACTATACTGTAACAGTTTGGAACTGGGAGATTGAGTATCACATTTTACGCGAGCGAGATATCTACCACTGCAAACTCCATATATAGCTCCTGCTTATACTTCTCATCACCTAGTATAAGGGAAAGGTTGAGAGTACCCAGTACTGCCTCGGTCTTATCTTCTAAACCATTAATAGGTAGGAGACTTTAACAAGGTTATTTTTATCCAAGCCTAATTTATTAAAAATATTTAAGGTGAGGAGATTAATGGAACTACCTATATCCACCAAGACTCGCCTCACCTCATACCAGTTTAGATGGATGTTGACAACCAGCGGGTCAGTTTGAAAAAATCCTATCTCCTTGTTTGCAGGTTTGAACCTTACTTCCTGTTTGGTCCATGATTCTTGCTCAACTGACAGGATGTCCTCTGCAGCACATTTATTTTTCCCCTTGCCATCGCTGGATCCTCTTGTAATTTCATGTATAACTCCTACAGGTTCACTATTAGGAGTAGTTTCAGGAGTTGTTATCTTAGATTCGGGACTCATTTCTTCATTATTCTTTCTAGAAAATTTTCAAAGTGTGCCATCCCTTATTAACCTCTCGCTTTCATCTTTCAGCTATACTGACACTCCTTTGTTATATGTTTATGGTCTTCGTGAAAGTGACAGTACTTGGTCCTGTCTCGCCTTTCGATTCTCTCTAGATTGTGCTTGGTAGACCACCTGACCTCTTTGTCATTATTCCTAATCCATATTAGAATACATGTTTGTGAGTCATTCAGTGGAGTATAATTCTTATATTTACTTTGGTCATCCCTCCTTCGGGAGATTGGATAACTTCTGTGGTCTCCTTCATATCCTCGCCACTCTGACTTTTAGTTTTGCTTTTGACTCGTCCTTTTGTCCTCTCTCAATGTTTGGACTTCATCATCTAGCTTGATGTACTTATGGGCTTTTCCATTAGTTGTTAGTACGTATTGGCTGGGTTCTTGATTAGGGAATCCATGAACTTGACATTGCATGCCTCTGTCTTCAATGCTTCATATACTATCTCATGATTTAATTCCTCAATCTGTATTGCTTTTGCATTAAACTGTGAGATAAAACTCCTTAAAGACTCACCCTCTTCTTGGCGAATCTTTAGCGGGTCAGAGGAGAGCTTTTTAGGAGGTATACAAATAATAAATCTGGATTTAAATAATATAGAGAATTGCGTAAAGTTCTAGATTAAACCTGGGCTCAGATGTTGGTACGATTTATGAGCCAAACCTGTTAGTGTTGAAGGAAACACTCGGCATAAAATGAAGTCATTGACATCCTAAAGCTGCATGGTTGTCCTAAAGATCACCATGTGACTTTTAGGATCTTCTGTTCTGCCATATTTGTCCAAACTTGGCAGCTTGAAATGTAAGAAATTGCTTAGAACTCAATAGTAGTTGTATAAGAATGCATATGTTAGTCTCTACGATGATTAGCTTTTATATTATAAGAAGATGAAGTTAATTATAGCATTTTCTGAAAATCTAGCTAATGCCGGCTAATTTATCAGAAATCCTGTGATTACAAGCTTAACGAGAATCTTGTTGGATTGTATTTGTTAATGGTAACTTTATGTGAATACTCGACCTATTCAGAAGACAGTGAATCTTGATGAAGAACCGAGTGATACGGTGTCCGGATTTTTTTTTTCTACGGGTAGGATTACGTATCGGACTTTTGCCACGTGATCTTGTCTTATAGTGACAGTTCATGACTTAGTTTTGATGATTATTATATTAAATCAGAACTGAAAAGAAAAAACATAATATAATTTGCAGAACGTATGAAAATGACTCTAATGTAATTAACCCTTAGCAATCATTTCACTTCCACCAGTATCTTTATTTTGTTACTATAAACCTCTAATTTCTAAAATAATAATAATAATAATATTATTATTATTATTATTGTAATACCCGGCTAGACTGCGGTATCGAAATTCCTACCGTCCGGTGGAATATCGGATGTCGGAAACCTCTAGAAGGGTAAAGTCATGTTTTTATAAAATGTTTAATGTATTTGATGATTTCAAGTAAGGAGGGAATTGAATTTTGAATGAAATAGACTATGGAGGCATTTCCAGGTTCGGCCGCCGAACCTCAAGATCGGCCGCCGAACATTGGATGGTTTAAAGGGGCAAGTTAGGCTTCCGAAAGAGGCAAAGGTTCGGCCGCCGAATCTCATGTTCGGCCGCCGAACTTGCATGAGTTTTGGAGGCACTTTAGGCTGCCGAAAGGTGGTCTGGCAGCCCTTATAAAAGGGCTTTATGGCCGAAATGGGCGAGCTTTCTCCCCATTTTCGGCCAACGGTGAGTCCATGCCCTCCCATGGTCGTTTTTGATGTTTTTCCTTCAATCTTTCATGTATTAACAAGTTTTATCTCGGTTTGAAGATATTTGAGCAAGTTTTGGAGCTTGGAGACCAAAGAGTGGATTTCTCCCCATCTCCAAGTTAGGATCGTCTTCCCTCTCGATCTCCAAGAGGTAAGCTTAGATCCTGCCCCTCTTGAATGTTTAAAACGAGTTTTTTGAAGTTTTATGGGGTAGGAATGCATGTTTAGGTTATTGTTATTTTTTTGGTTAATGTTATGTTTTTGAGCAATGTGGGTTGTTTGATGTGTTGTAGTTGGGGTTTAGGATAGTTTGAAGCCCCTAGGAGTTTATATGCTTGAGTTTGCATGTTGTAGAATAGGTAAATGCATGTTGAATGAGTTGGGAGGCTTTTGTACATGTTTGAGGCTGAGTTTCTGCCTTTTGGAAGAACTCAGGTTCGGCAGCCGAAGGCTCTTTCGGCCGCCGAACCTGCCTTTGGTAGCATGTATCGGCTGCCGAACTCTGCCCCCGAAAGTGGACTTTCGGCTCTGGAAGGGAGTTTTGGCCACCGAAGGTGCCGCTTGTAACGACCCGGAAATGGACCGTCACCGGCGCTAGGATTCAGGTCGGCATAAGGCCGCCAGAACCCGTAGCAAGCCTGCTATACTCTCTGTGTACCTGTAAAAAACTCATACATGATCATATATTTACTGTGAAAATAAAAACTTTTCTTTCTCTGAACTATGGCTTAACCTGTGCATGCACAATCTCTATACTTTGTACTCTGTACCCCTGACTAGAGCTTGCTCTAGATGGGTTAAATCATACCTGTTAAGCCTGGTTTTTCACCTGTTTGTAAAACAGTTATATAACTTGATCATGTATACAAAAGACTTATCAAACAGAATAACTAAGTCAAGCACACTTTAACTATTTACACAACTAATACATCTCTTTAATATTACATATCCACTCTAACTATTACAAGCTCTCTCTTTTTTTATGCACCTCAGACTTGCCCTTGTACAACCTGTATACTGAAACCTGCAAAACTGGGAATAAGGGAGAAGGATGAGCTCTATAGCCCAGTGAGTAGAACAATAAAACCTGTCATTAAAACATGATCTTATGGAATGCATCATATCACAGACAATTCACATCTAGGGTAAACCTGTCACCACATAGTCCCAGTATCTAATCCGTGCCAGGCCGTCGACTGGGGTCCTGGTCTTCCTGTAATGCATACATACATCCATACATACATACACACATATTTTAAATTTCCAGGCCAGTGATGAGGTCCTGGATTTTTCCTGTATAAATAATAAATCTGCCAGGCCATCGCATGGGGTCCTGGACTTCCTGTACAAAAACAAACCTGTCAGGCCGTAGAATGGGGTCCTGAACTCTCTATACCTGCCAGGCCGTAGAATGGGGTCCTGGACTTCCTGTCTGGGACTATTGGATCATTCAGCATTCACCCACATCAACAATTAACTATGCAATGCAACATATTCGTGATTTCTAATGCAATCATCCTATGCATACTCATGATGAATGAAAGATGCTAAAAACATTACATTTCGTAATTAAAAGAATTAAGTGTAGTTCCACTCACCTCTGACTGACTCTGACTGACTCTGCAGGCTCCTGAAGCGGTACTTACTGCTGAACTCTCTGGTTCCTCTGGTCTGTGCCTACACAGATAGACTTAAATGAGGGACCAAACATACTCTAACATATCTCTAAACATCTCCCCAAAAACCCCTTAAAACACCTTAGAACAACCATGGAAAACATGCAAAGGAAAGCTGAACAGGGCACTTTCGGGGGCACCTTCGGCGGCCGAATGTGCATGACAGATCCGAAAGTCCAAATGTTCGGGGGCAACCTTAGGCAGCCAAAACTGCCTTCAGAAGAGGTTCGGCGGCCGAACTCCCACATTCGGCGGCCGAACCTGAGTTCATCCAGAACTCAGCTTCGTGCACAACCATGCCATCCAAACACTAACCCTCCAAACATGCATCCCACCTCTCCAAACATGCTCTAACACTTAATCATGCATATAGGAGTCTTAAACCACATTAAAACTCCAACCAACAACACACATCAAGCATACATATAGCATAAACGATTTATGCACCCTACTATGCACAACTTATGTATACACATGCATAACTCCCCTTCTCCTTCATCAAGCTTATGTAAAACATGATAAAAACTAAGGATTCACACTTACCTCTTGAAGAACAAAGGCTGGTGTGACTCCAAACTTGAAAAGATGAAGATTCAAGTTTCACAAGTTCTTAAACTCCACAACTTCTCAAAACTATCTTAAACTCACTTTAAACTTGTTTTTCTTTGAAAGATTTGATGAGAAACTAGGTAAGTCACTAAGGGGAAGCATGAACATGTCTCTGACCCAAAGGAAAGCTTAAGCACCTCCTTTCTCGGCCAAAAGCACCTTTAACAAAGAACCACCGCTTCACATTTGGTGGCTAAAGCTACATGCAACACCTCACCACCTTCGGAGGCCGAACATTAGAGTTTAGGGGGCCGAACATGGGGTACTTTCGGCGGCCGAACTTCAACTTTCGGGGGCCGAAAGTGGCAAAGACTTCCTTAGCCTTTTCTCTTCAATACTCATTTCTTTTCTAAAACAAAAGCTTAAAACATGTAAAAATATTTTAGAAAACCTTCACTCTACCCTTCAGGGATGCTTTGACATCCTAGATTCCATCGGACGGTAGGAATTTCGATGTCTGAACATGCCGGGTATTACATTCTCCCCCCCTTAAGAACATTCGTCCTCGGATGTTTCTAAAACAATAAACAAAAAACAAGGAGGAAACTAACCTCAAAACAGATATGGATACTGCTGGAGCATAGACTCCCGCGTCTCCCATGTGCACTCTTCTAGGTTATGGTGGTTCCATAGAACTTTCACCATCGGAATCTCCTTGTTCCTTAGCTGTCTGATCTGCGTGTCCAGAATCCGCACTGGCTGCTCTATATAGGTGAGATCCGTATGAATCTCCACCTCAGGCTCACTCAGAACCTGATTCGGATCTGACACATACTGTCGTAGCATAGAAACATGAAATACCGGGTGAATCCTCTCCATAGAAGCAGGTAAATCCAGCTTATACGACACATTTCCGATCCTCTGCAACACCTCAAAGGGTCCAATGTACCGTGGAGCCAATTTACCTTTCTTCCCAAAACGAACCACTCCTTTCATTGGAGACACTTTCAGCAATACCCAATTACCTTCTTGAAACTCTAACTGCTTTCTGCGAACGTCTGCATAACTTTTCTGTCTACTCTGAGCTGTTCTGATTCTTTCTCTGATCATGGGCACCATTCTACTGGTAAGGTCTACTAACTCTGGCCCTGCAAGAGCCTTCTCTCCTACCTCTTCCCAGCAAACAGGGGATCTGCACTTCCTCCCATACAAAGCTTCATAAGGAGCCATCCCAATGCTAGCATGATGACTGTTATTGTAGGCAAACTCCACCAAAGGTAGATGCTGCCTTCAAGAACCGCCAAAGTCTAACACACATAGGCGAAGCATATCCTCTATGGTCTGGATGGTCCTTTCTGATTGTCCATCAGTCTGTGGGTGGAAAGCAGTACTAAATTCTAATCTCGTGCCCATCGCACTCTGCAGACTCCGCCAAAAGCGGGAGGTAAACTGAGGTCCTCTGTCTGAAACTATAGATACTAGAACTCCATGTAATCTCACTATCTCATCCAGATAGACCTGTGCCAGCTTATCCACAGAATAGTTACTCCGTACTGGAAGAAAATGAGCAGATTTCGTGAGTCTGTCCACAATCACCCATATCGAGTCTATCCTGTTGGACGCTACTGGTAAACCCACTACGAAATCCATGGCTATGTTCTCCCATTTCCACTCTGGAATCGGTAATGGGTTAAGCATTCCGGCTGGTTTCTGATGCTCTAATTTCACCCTCTGACAAACCTCACAGGCTGTCACGAATTGCGCCACTTCTTTCTTCATGGCTGGCCACCAATAGACCCTTTTCAGATCCTGATACATCTTGGTGGCTCCTGGGTGAACACTATACCTCGCATTATGAGCTTCCCTTATAATGTCTTCCTTTACACTGCCCCTATCTGGTACACAAAGTCGACTCCCATAGCGAAGGATCCCTTTGCTGTCAAATCTAAACTCTGCATTGTTGCCTGACTGAACAGTTCTGGCAATTTTCATCAATTCAGGGTCCTCGTGCTGTCTCTGAGCTATCTGCTCCAGAAACACAGGTGTCACTCTCATCTGTGCTATCAACGCACCTGTACCAGACAACTCTAACTGTAATCCCTCGTCAAAGAGCTTATAAAGCTCCATCACAACTGGTCTCCGCTCTGCTACTATATGGGACAAACTGCCTAGTGACTTCCGGCTTAGGGCGTCTGCGACAACATTCGCCTTACCCGGGTGATACTGGATCTTACAATCATAATCACTGAGCAATTCGACCCACCTTCTTTGCCGTAAATTCAGCTCTCTCTGACTTAAGATGTACAGTAAACTCTTGTGATCAGTGAAGATCTCGCATTTAACCCCGTAGAGGTAATGCCGCCACATCTTAAGTGCAAAGATAACTGCTGCCATCTCTAGGTCATGGGTGGGGTAATTCAACTCGTGCTTCTTCAACTGTCTAGAAGCATAAGCAATCACCCTGTCTCTCTGCATCAAAACACAACCCAATCCCACTCGAGACGCATCACAGAACACTGTGAAATCTGTATTACTAACAGGCAGAGCTAACACTGGTGCTGTGGTCAATCTCCTCTTGAGCTTCTCAAAGCTCTCTTCACACTGGTCTGACCAGACAAACTTCTGGTTCTTCTGAGTCAATTTGGTCATAGGAGCAGCTATTTTTGAGAAGTCCTGAACGAACCTCCTGTAATAACCTGCCAGTCCCAAAAAGCTTTTAATCTCTGTTATTGTAGTGGGTCTGGGCCAGTTAGTTACAGCCTCTATCTTCTTGGGGTCTACCTCAATACCCTCTGCTGATACCACATGTCCCAAGAAGGAAATGCTCCTTAACCAAAACTCACACTTCGAGAACTTGGCATATAAACCATGCTCTCTCAGTGTCTGCAAAATGATCCTCAGATGCTGGGCATGCTCCTCTGCATCTCTGGAATACACTAAGATATCATCGATAAACACAATGACAAAGTGATCCAGAAACTCACTAAATACCCTGTTCATGAGATCCATAAATGCTGCAGGGGCATTAGTCAACCCGAACGGCATCACTAAGAACTCATAATGCCCATATCTGGTCCGGAAAGCTGTCTTAGGCACATCTGCCTCTCTGACTCTCAACTGATGATACCCGGATCTCAGATCTATTTTCGAGAAACAACCTGCTCCAGCTAGCTGGTCAAATAGATCATCAATCCGAGGTAAAGGATACCTATTCTTGATAGTGACCTTGTTCAACTGTCTGTAGTCAATACAAAGTCTGAGGGATCCATCCTTCTTCTTGACAAAAAGCACTGGAGCACCCCAAGGTGAGGTACTAGGGCGGATGAAACCCTTATCTACCAAGTCCTGCAACTGCTCCTTCAATTCTTTTAACTCTGCTGGCGCCATCCTATAGGGAGGAATAGAGATAGGTCTGGTACCTGGCAATAATTCAATGTCAAACCCTATCTCCCTATCAGGTGGTAGTCCTGGCAAATCGTCTGGGAACACATCGAGAAACTCTCGGACTACTGGTACTGTGGCTGGTTCCCTAACCTGACTATCTAGTTCTCTCACATGAGCTAGAAACCCCTGACAACCCCTCCTAAGCAGACGACGAGCCTGAAGGGCTGAAATCATACCTCTGGGTGTACCTCTCCTGTCTCCTCTGAAGACACACGCTGACCCATCCTGGTCTCTGAGACTCACTAGCTTCTCTCGACAGTCCAACGTAGCACTATATGCAGATAGCCAATCCATCCCTAGAATGACATCAAAATCAGTCAAGTCTAGAACCACAAGGTCAGCTGGAAGGCATCTACCCTTTATGACCACTGGACTGAAACGACAGACTGACACTGCCACTGATGGGTCACACTTGGGTCCACTGACCCAGAGAGGATACTCTAACTCAGAAATGATCAAACCCAATCTCTCTACGGCTCTCGAAGCAATAAAGGAATGAGAAGCACCGGGGTCCATCAAAGCATACACATCTGAACACCCAATGATGAGATTACCTGACACCACTGTGTTTGACGTGTTAGCCTCCTCCTGAGTCACAGTGAAAATCCGTGCTGGGGCTACCGGATTTCCACCTCGAGAACCTGCTGCTGAAGTAGAGGCTGCCCCTCTCCCTCTACCTCTACCACTACTCTGAGGCATGACTGGAGCTGCTGGCTGTACTACACTGCCTGAACTCATCTGCTGAGATGGTGCCATAAAAGTCATCTGAGGACAATACCGAGCAATATGCCCTTCCTGTCCACATCTATAACAAGCTGTAGATCCCAACTGACAAGCTCCCCTATGTGGTCTTCCACATCTCTGACATACTGGATTAGCTGTGCCAGAGCTTGAGCCACTACCAAATCCCAGACCAGACTTAACTTTACCCCAGAACTTTTTCTTTGCTCCTTTTGCCTTGTCCCATCTCTTACTGTCTGACGTACCTGTACTAGGGGCCTTAGAACTCGAAGCCTGTGCTCTTGATTGTTTCTGAATATTGGAACTTGCCTCCATTTTCCTAGCCGCATCCACTATAGAGTGGAAACTCTCCTTTTCTGCTGGAAGAATCAAGGAAGAATACCTGGGATGAAGTCTCATAGTATATCTCCTTGCCTTCTTCTGATCAGTATCATAGGCTTGACCCACATACTGAAGCAAATCCAGGAACTTGTCTGTAAATTCATCAACACTCATTTCATCTGTCTGTCTCAACTGCTCAAATTCCACTACTTTCATCTCCCTAGAACTGTCAGGAAAAGCCCACCCTGCAAATTCATTGGCGAACTCTCCCCATGACATACTGTCCATCCTGGGTTCCACATAGTTTTTAAACCATTCCTGAGCTTTCTTGCATTTAAGTGTGAACCCTGCCATTTCAATGGCTCTACAATCATCTGCTCCCAACTCACTGGTTATCATCCTGACTGATCTGAGGTATTCAAATGGATCATCTCCTGGGTTAAACTTAGGAGCATCCAATTTCAGGTACTCTGTCATTTTCACCCTTCTTCTCTCGGGTAAATGAGGTCGAGGTATCTGAATTACTGGTTCTGGTTGTGGTGGAGGTACTGGTTCATCTTGTTCTGGATACACTGTACTTTGATGCACAGGTGAGGGTGGATACATGGGATATGGTGGATCATAATGAGGTATGTATGGCATGTAAGGAGAATATGGGATGTAACTGGAGTACTCCGACACATCTCCCATTGAATAATCTGGGTCCTGAAAAGAGAATGGATAACCAAACCCCGAGGCCTGAGTGCCTCCCTGAAACTCTCCCATACCCTCATCAGACCTACCAATACCCATGCTTTCATCCATGGCCTGTTCTACCTCCATAGCTTCTCTCACTTCCTCCGATCTTCCTCCCCTAACAACGCCTCTTCTGCTCTCGTCTAAAGACCTTCTAGGGTCCATTGACATACCTTCCCTGCTTGATCTCTGAGATCTTGCCCTTGGCAAAACAGGAGGTTGAGCATCTACTCTCTCACTTTCTGGTGGATCTCTAGTCAATCGAACTGATCGACGAGCTCCTCGCATCTTAACTTCCTGAGAACAAAACACACAATATAGCACATCAGCATATAACAGCACATGTTCATGGCATATCATAACATCAAAAGACAGGACTAACATCCTATCCGAGTGGACATGTTTTCCTATTGTGCTTGACCAATTCTATCCTCTATGAGCCCGACACTCTCTCTATAGGTCCGATCATGTGAACCTAGGGCTCTGATACCAATCTGTAACGACCCGGAAATGGACCGTCACCGGCGCTAGGATTCAGGTCGGCATAAGGCCGCCAGAACCCGTAGCAAGCCTGCTATACTCTCTGTGTACCTGTAAAAAACTCATACATGATCATATATTTACTGTGAAAATAAAAACTTTTCTTTCTCTGAACTATGGCTTAACCTGTGCATGCACAATCTCTATACTTTGTACTCTGTACCCCTGACTAGAGCTTGCTCTAGATGGGTTAAATCATACCTGTTAAGCCTGGTTTTTCACCTGTTTGTAAAACAGTTATATAACTTGATCATGTATACAAAAGACTTATCAAACAGAATAACTAAGTCAAGCACACTTTAACTATTTACACAACTAATACATCTCTTTAATATTACATATCCACTCTAACTATTACAAGCTCTCTCTTTTTTTATGCACCTCAGACTTGCCCTTGTACAACCTGTATACTGAAACCTGCAAAACTGGGAATAAGGGAGAAGGATGAGCTCTATAGCCCAGTGAGTAGAACAATAAAACCTGTCATTAAAACATGATCTTATGGAATGCATCATATCACAGACAATTCACATCTAGGGTAAACCTGTCACCACATAGTCCCAGTATCTAATCCGTGCCAGGCCGTCGACTGGGGTCCTGGTCTTCCTGTAATGCATACATACATCCATACATACATACACACATATTTTAAATTTCCAGGCCAGTGATGAGGTCCTGGATTTTTCCTGTATAAATAATAAATCTGCCAGGCCATCGCATGGGGTCCTGGACTTCCTGTACAAAAACAAACCTGTCAGGCCGTAGAATGGGGTCCTGAACTCTCTATACCTGCCAGGCCGTAGAATGGGGTCCTGGACTTCCTGTCTGGGACTATTGGATCATTCAGCATTCACCCACATCAACAATTAACTATGCAATGCAACATATTCGTGATTTCTAATGCAATCATCCTATGCATACTCATGATGAATGAAAGATGCTAAAAACATTACATTTCGTAATTAAAAGAATTAAGTGTAGTTCCACTCACCTCTGACTGACTCTGACTGACTCTGCAGGCTCCTGAAGCGGTACTTACTGCTGAACTCTCTGGTTCCTCTGGTCTGTGCCTACACAGATAGACTTAAATGAGGGACCAAACATACTCTAACATATCTCTAAACATCTCCCCAAAAACCCCTTAAAACACCTTAGAACAACCATGGAAAACATGCAAAGGAAAGCTGAACAGGGCACTTTCGGGGGCGCCTTCGGCGGCCGAATGTGCATGACAGATCCGAAAGTCCAAATGTTCGGGGGCAACCTTAGGCAGCCAAAACTGCCTTCAGAAGAGGTTCGGCGGCCGAACTCCCACATTCGGCGGCCGAACCTGAGTTCATCCAGAACTCAGCTTCGTGCACAACCATGCCATCCAAACACTAACCCTCCAAACATGCATCCCACCTCTCCAAACATGCTCTAACACTTAATCATGCATATAGGAGTCTTAAACCACATTAAAACTCCAACCAACAACACACATCAAGCATACATATAGCATAAACGATTTATGCACCCTACTATGCACAACTTATGCATACACATGCATAACTCCCCTTCTCCTTCATCAAGCTTATGTAAAACATGATAAAAACTAAGGATTCACACTTACCTCTTGAAGAACAAAGGCTGGTGTGACTCCAAACTTGAAAAGATGAAGATTCAAGTTTCACAAGTTCTTAAACTCCACAACTTCTCAAAAGTATCTTAAACTCACTTTAAACTTGTTTTTCTTTGAAAGATTTGATGAGAAACTAGGTAAGTCACTAAGGGGAAGCATGAACATGTCTCTGACCCAAAGGAAAGCTTAAGCACCTCCTTTCTCGGCCAAAAGCACCTTTAACAAAGAACCACCGCTTCACATTTGGTGGCTAAAGCTACATGCAACACCTCACTACCTTCGGAGGCCGAACATTAGAGTTTAGGGGGCCGAACATGGGGTACTTTCGGCGGCCGAACTTCAACTTTCGGGGGCCGAAAGTGGCAAAGACTTCCTTAGCCTTTTCTCTTCAATACTCATTTCTTTTCTAAAACAAAAGCTTAAAACATGTAAAAATATTTTAGAAAACCTTCACTCTACCCTTCAAGGATGCTTTGACATCCTAGATTCCATCGGACGGTAGGAATTTCGATGTCTGAACATGCCGGGTATTACACCGCTGAACATGCATGAGCTTCGTCTCTGGAGGGAACCTTCGGCAGCCGAAAGTGCCGCCGAAGGTGCATGACTTTCGGCTCTGGAAGGACTTTCGGCCGCCGAACATGCCACCGAAAGTGCCCTGTTCAGCCTTCCTTTGCATGATTTATGTGATTGTTTTAAGGTGTTTTAGGGGGTTTTTGGGAAGTATTTTAGAGTCATGTTCATGGATGTTTGGTCCCTCATTTGAGTCCACCTGTGTAGGTTCGGACCCGAGGAACCGAGGACCTCAGCAGTGAGACAACTGCTTCAGTGTCTTGTCAGAGCTAGCCTAAGGTGAGTGGAGTAACTCTTTATGCTTTTAAGCAAATAAATCAGTTCTTAACATGAATCACGCATCATGAATGCCATGAGATATACTAGGGTGCTTGCATTAGAACTCACGAATATGTTGCATTGCATATTATGTTGTTGATGTGGATGAATATTGGAGGATCCTTTAGCTCGCACTATGATATGATATGGTATGGTATGGAAGACCAGTGAGGCCCATTCTACGCCCCTGGCACTATGTAAGAGAAAGACCAGTGAGGCCCATTCTACGCCCCTGGCACTATGTAAGAGAAAGACCAGTGAGGCCCATTCTACGCCCCTAGCATATTGGAATGTTATGTTATGTAATGTAAGGGAAAGACCAGTGAGGCCCAGTCTACGCCCCTGGCATTATTGGAATGTGTAGTGGGCTATTGGTGACAAGTTCATCCTTGATGTGATTTGTCTGTGATGTGATGCATTCCATGATATTACATGTTTTAAATACAATGTTTCACTATTCTGCTCACTGGGCTCTAGTAGCTCACCCCACTCCCTTATTTCCCCAGGTTTGCAGGTATGGGATAGACCAGGAGGTCAGCTAGATTAATGTCATGGACATGTAATAGTTAGTAGTGGACATGATAAATATTGAATTGTAATATTTAGTACAGTAATGTAATGAATAGCATTAAACAGTTATGTAACGTAATGGTGTTGTTGAGAATAGAATTGTGCTTGACCCTAGTATGTTGTTAATCCCTTTTGAGTACATGATTTTAATAATGTTTATGTAAACCAAACTTAATACATGTTATGTCACCCCATTGGAGTTTTGATGAGGACTCCAAGGTGGGGTTAATATTTATGATTATGAATAGTGCATGCACATGTTGAATTTGGTGATTGAATGAAAAAAAAAGTTCAAAATTTTTATATATGTGTTGATCATGTATGGGATTAAACAGGTTTACAGGATGAATGTTTGGCTTGCTACGGGTCCCGGCGGCCTTAAGCCGATCTGGATCCTAGCGCCGGTAGCGGTCCGGATTCCGAATCGTTACAATTATTATTATTATTTTTTACTTTTATAGCAATGTTTTGCATGATTATTCAAAAAAAAAAAAAAAAGCAACAGAAATTATAAAATAAATTAATTCTGAAGGACTAACCTTGTCCGGTAAGAAGGCAAAATGTTTCTCAATGATGATTAAAAGGATGAAAGAAACCACTCCTAAACAACGGATGGATTAGTTTATTCTGGAAGGATGAAAGGAACCACTCCTAAACGACGCATCAAAATCACCACCGAGTCCCGGACAATTATAATATAGGGCCCATCACCAGTGAACCCCTCCCTACAGGCAACGGACCATTGAGAATCTCAAGCTCGACACTGCAGTCGGATGGATCGGCCGAAGCACTTGGCCCCACCCGTACGCAAAGGTAACACAAAAACCGGAAGACCAATAATAGTGGCAAGTAATAGAAAAAAAATATATTTTTGAACATAATTACTTTAATTAACAAAGATAATATCTTTGAGCTAAAAAAACAAAGATAATATATTTCATTTATCATCTTTAAAACTACTAAAAAAAACAAAATTTAATTTTAATATGTAAGAATTACTTCATAAATACAAAAACTGCTCTAGTTAAACATATAAATTCTTATAATTAATTTTTAAATTAATTTCTAACCGACGCTTGAATTTCAATCATAAATAATTAAATTATGACTTGTTAGTTTAAATGGCTCAGTGGTTTTAAACTTTTTAGAACTTAACTTCAATGGATTAAACTATCTTCTTAACGATTCAAGAAACATGGTGAGTGAAATAAATAAAATTTTATGTTTATTTTATAAAAAATATTTTATAAATTTTTTTTATATTTTATGATATTTGAAATATTTAAATAAATGAATTAATGAAAAATATTTAACTGGTTAAAAAAAATTAAAATATTTTAATTTTTTTTTAAAAAAGAATTATTTTTTATACTTTGGGAGTCTTATTAAAATCTCTACATATAATTTTGTTATGGTATTTTATTTTTTAAATTAAAATTAAATAAGAAAAAATAAATTATTTTATTTAAAAAATTATTTTATAAATATTATTTTTAAATACAAGTTATTTTTTCATGGATAAACTAAAAGACTTAATCAGAATTTTAAAGCAAACCAACTCTATCAGCTAATTAAACTTTTGCATTTGTTATTTATTAGAATTATGGTACATTTCATGATACCAATTTATTTAAGGTTAAATATTCATGTAGTTATTGAAGAAGTTTAATTTAATTAATTTTTAATTTTTTTCTAAATTATAATAAAAATTTTAATTTAAACTCAATTTAATTTAAAATTAAATTTCTTAGCTAAATTTTGTAATTGAGATTAAAAAATTATGAAATTTAATATCCTTTTTTAAATTTAATTTTCTGATTTTATAATCTAATTCAAAATTTTTTATTTTTGAAAATTTTAGAATAAATTGTCATTGATAAAAATTGTTAAATTAATTCAGAAATGGCATACCAGAACTCTAGTATACACTTGGAACTGTTGGAGTATTTCTTAATAATTTTAGGTTTACAGACTGGAATAAGCCGATAAAAATTTTCACATTGTAATTAGTCATAGACGGCCTTTATCTTTTAAACTTTGTTCACTTTAACACCTACCCATTTGGCCAGTCTTGAAAGGAATAGATAAAAGCATGCATTTGACTAATGGCATCAGTTAGACCAACCATGATCAGAAAAATACTGAATTATCCTCAGACAGCAAAAAAGTTTGACTGAGCTGGTAGATTGGCAGTCCAACCAGTCATAGGAATTCAATTCTAGCATTGTTAGCTATCCAATTTGCATAATTGTTTGCTGATCTGAGAACAAAAAAGGTAGAAAACAGAATGCGGTTCTGTAGGAGTCTCTAGACATTTATGAAATGGAGCGAGCTACTAGTTCGAAAGAAAACCAGAGAATGAACCTAATTCGATAAAGCAGAACTGTAAATCCCTGCAATTTTCTTTTTTGCCGATGATAAAATAGATTCATTAATAGGAATATATAGAGTACAAAAGAAGATTCAATCTAAATATCTAGACCCTAGGACTGAAAGAAAGAAAAAAAGAAAAAGGTTTAACCAAACCACATAACTCTAGAGAATTTGACTGAGACATTCATAGATACAAAAACCATAAATGGCTAAGAAAACTGCTAAGGAACAAAGAAGTTCCTTCTCAGAATGTCTTCCTCACACTAGATTGGTCAAAACCAGAGGTCGTTACAGGAGATAGCAAAAGTCATGAAGTAGCAGCAAATATAGAAGTGGTAAGTTCTTTGACATTTCACTCGAGCATTTCAAATTACAAGTTTATCCAGTGATCTACCATTACAAATCGCATCACTTTATGCATCACTATCGAAACTTGATAGCGTGAAGAACATAGTTTGATCCCTAAACGGCTAATCCGGTGATAGGTGAGGTGACCCATAAGAAAAAGGTTCAACTCAGATTTAGTAATTGAGTAAAGCAACATATTATTCTATTACATGATTTATGCATACTAGAATCATTTGTTTTTGAGCAGGGGATTGTGTGAGGGAAAATTCGAATTTGGATTTATAGGTAAATTACATATATTTTTAATCACTAGACTAAATCTGATTAGACTATTAGAATTAAATTCGAGATTTCTCAAACTCTAAAAATAACAGAAATATTAATAAATTAAAATTTATTAGTCATTTCCCTCTTCTCTTTTTTTTTTTTTTTTTCACTCTTCTCTTCACATTAAAAATAATACTCCCAGTTATTTTTTTTATAATAAATCTCTTTTATTTCTATTTTCTTATAAAATTATACTTCTTGTTGATTTGTTTTCATATATTTTCTTTATTATTATTTGTATATATAAGAACTTTTTTAGAATTTTTTCATTTGTTACAAAAGATTTTGATCTTAAGAAATTTATTGACTATCATATTCAAATTATGATATAATTTTTTGAAATTAATTTAATTACTGATAAAGTTTTTCTAACTCTCATAAATCATGAAACAAATTATGATTTTGATCTCAAATAGACAAAAATATGTTAGTGTGATTTTTTTTTTTATTAAAGACAATGTCATGATTTTAAAATTTGGTCAATCAATTGCAATAATTTTTTTTAATAGGAGATTGAGAATAAAAGAAATTAAATTTTAGATTTAGATTTATTTTTAGCTGAATCAAATTAGACTAAATTAATAAATTATAATTATTAGTAATATGAAAAAATAATTTTATCATAATATATCAGTTTTAAGAGATAAATCTTATTAAATTATCTATAATTAATTATATATGGAAGGAACTATTTTCTTAATTAAAAAAAAATGTGAAAGGCTAATAAAAATTTTTCTAAAATTATGAGACAAACGAAAAAGAGTCGTTTACAACTCTTCTTAGCTTATTAATTATTGGAGCTAGTATTGCATCAAACTGGCATAAAACGGAGCTTAATAGTGAGGTCCAGAAATATCCAGAGATGTCCCGAGATGTACAAATTCTAACACACATAGAGAGAGAGAGAAAGAGTACTGACCCAGATTCCAGAGGACGCTTCCCAAATGGGGACCAAGCACTATCACTTTCGCATCTATCAAATTGTAGGACCCAAAGAGATAGAGGAGACCTATTTGCCGCTTGGCGTTTCGTTGAAGAACAATGTGATTCATCACAAACACATGAACATAATAAAAAATATTAAAAACAAGATTGGGATGCTCTTCATCTTTGTTCTCTTGCTTTTTTTTTTTTTTTTTTAAACACAGTCCACCATGTAAAATTCAATAATTGACCCCTTCATGCCGCTCATTCAATCTGGTTGCTGCTTAATAATTGTGGGTATATTTCAAATTATAACGTACTATTAATAGATATTTCTGGCAAGTTACATCTTTTTTTGCAAAAAGAAAAAGAGCACCACCACTGCATCGATTACAGATTAAATTTTTGGCATCCAGCGTCAAAATTTATTCACACACTGTTCATGGATCCACCATGTATAACCTTTTAAAGGCCAAGTACCGTTACCTTTAAATTTCGACAATGAATTGAAAACAAAAATTGCCATTGTTAATAATTTATTTTAAATATTTTCAGAAATTCACTAAAGCATCTTTAAGTTTTGAATCAGTTAAACCCTTTACTCATTAGTTGTTAATGCTTAAAAAACACTCAAATATCCATATAAAAGAACAATGACTTAATATTTTTTTTAAAGTTAGATTAATGAATATATTACATAAAGAGACTTTTAGCATTGAAAGTTACTGTCACTAACATCTTATTTAAAATAAAAAACTTTATAAAAATTTAATTCAATTCATTTTTTTCTATCAATTTTTTTAATGAAAGAATATATTTTTATAAAATTTTATTTTTTTAAAAATAAAATCATACGTTAATTTTATTAAAATTTATTTTTTTTTTTTTATAAAATGAACCACACTAAATAAAAAAATAAAAAATATATATTCGTTACCTAAACCAAATAGTGATAAGTAATTTTCCGTCACATACCATCAAAACATGTTTCTCTATCAAAAGTTTAGAAAAAAAATAAATAAAAAAGAAATTTGGTCCAAATTGAGTTTTGGAGAACACATGTAAAGGTGGTCATTTGTTACAATTTCCTAAAATGGTGACAGTAACATCATCATTCCTAGAAAAACATAAATTTGTGTTTTTCTTTAATTGCAGTATTTTATAACAATATTATTTTTCTTATTGAAAATTATGAAATTATATTTCTACAAAATTTAACTATTTTTTTTTAATTGCTTGATAATGTATTATATAACCGTAAACATAATAAAATTTATAAAACTAAGACTAGTTTCGGAAAGCTAGCTATGAGCCAAACAGACGAAAAAATATTTCTCAAATAATATTTAGCAACTACATAAGCAGTTTTATTGCCCTTACGATGGACAATTTATTAGGTGGCGAAGAAGTTACATTAATTAGTGCTGCAAACAGAATCTCTAAGTCAATGGCACAAATAATCAATCATAAATCTCGAACCAAAGTTAATTGAAAAGCCTCAGTTGTACGAGTCTCCGCAGCTAATGGAGAATAACTCTAAACATGTTTAGCTACTCCATTTATTGAAATACTATTACTATTGGGAACCACCACAATAATAACAGTTGGAGAAAATGACATTTCCAGGCAGAATTAGCATCATATTTCAGAGTCCTATGAGGAGGAGGTAACCACCTCATTCAAAAATTGGCATGGTGAAAAAGTAGCAAAAATTCCATAATGTCTAAACTCCATAATGCTAAGAGCAATGCAAGATGAAGTAGCTAAAAGATCTGGAAGGATAAAATGTAAATATTCCCTTGTTTCATGCCTTACATATATGACATGGAGTAGGAGCAAGAAGTTGCATGATAGCATTACAATCCAGCTCAGCCTTAAATTAATCCTAGAAGGTCCTCCACCAAATAGGAAAATTCATAAAATGGACAAGCTCAAGTTTATAAGTACAATAGCTCAAAAACCAAGTAGCTCTAGTATGGGGACAAAGAAAAAGAGCATGTTCCAGAGTTTCAACTTGTGAAAAACAGAGAGGACATATAGGAGAAGCTTGAATGCAATATAAAACTAAATTGTGTATTACAGGAATTGCATTATAAAGTAAACGCTAGAGAAAAACTTTAAGTTTAGGCTGCTAAGCCAATACATTTTTCGGGTCTCTCTACCTCCTTCCCACTAGAATTTGGCTAAAATACTATTCAACTTAGTACATAACTACTTAGGATATAAAAAAAGAGCCATAGAATAAGAAGAGATAGCCGTAAGGACTGATTGAATCAAAGTAGCTAGACTTGCCTGAGATAAAAGCTTTTGCTTCTAAGCCTAAGTTTTAGAACTAATGCGATCTTCAATCTGATGCAAAGCCTGTTATTTAAATTTACTCAATATTATAAGTAAGCCCAAATACTTATCACATTGGTGCATTTTCTGTATATGAAAAAATTGTAAAATCTCTTATTTCAAAGAATAGGAGTTATCTTACTGAAATAAATATGAGATTTAGAGAAATTAATACATTGACCAGACACTGAAGAGTAGTCCCTGAGAATATGCAGCAAATGGCTAGCCTCATATCTTGATACCCTAACAAAGAGTAAAGTATCATTAGCAAACAGAACATGAGTAATGGTTGGAGCAAAATGAGAAATCTGCATGCCTTAAAGTCAACCATTAGCCTTAGCAGTTGGAAGCAAATAAGAAGGAGCCTAAGCTACAAACAAAAATAAATATGGAGATAAAGGATCCCCTCATCTAAGTCCATTGGAAGGAGAGAAAGGCATTGTAGGAATTCCATTAACAAGAATAGAAAATCGAACTATAGTAATACACTACATTAACAATTGTATCCATTAATTAGCAAAACCCATTTACACTAAGACCTGTCGTAAAAAAGGCCATTCTACTTTATCATAGGCCTTGTGCATATCCAGTTTTAGTGCCATGGCATAGGTTTTCTACACGAAGTCTTAAGATGATGAAAAGCTTTATGGACAATAATAATTTTATCCTGGATGCATGAGACATAATGAAAGCAGTTTAGTCATGTGAGATTAGATAATTCATCCAATTTAAATAGGTTTGTATTAAGCTAAGGTAACTAGATTAGCACACTTTGGAATGAGAACAATATAAATTCTACTTAGTTCCTCCTTCAACAGATAACCCCATGAATAAAAGCTGTAAACTGTGTTACACAAATCAAATCCAAGTACGTCCTAATTACTTTGATAAAATAAATCTAAAAAGTCGTTAGGACCAGAAGCTTTAGTACCACCCAGATTAAAGACTACCTTCTGAACCTCATCATTCAAGAGTGGTGGCAAAAGCACAACATTAATCTCATATGTGACTAGCCGAGGAATAAGACTTACTACTGTTTCATTGTCAATAATATGCCCTACCATATAAAGCTGCTGGAAAAAATCTTGAACCAGAACTTGTATCATATAATCTCCTTTAATCCACATTTTGGACTCATTCTATAGTCCATGAATCACATTGCGCAGCCTCCGTTGAATAGTGGTCATATGGAAGATTTTAGAATTATGATCTCCTTCTTGCAACTATTGCACTCGATTGAGAATGCAATAACCACTTTGCTTCAAAGCGAAATAAAAAGGTACACCTGATTAGAAAAGGATCTAAAATAACAAAGGCCTATGATTTGGTCCCATTAAAGATTCATGCACAAGATGAGCTTGCAAAAAATAATGTCTCCATTATGTTGAAACTAGTGCCCTTATCCAACCTTTGTTGAATAGCAGAAATTCCAAAACGCTTGTTGAACCAAGTGAAAGGATGGCCCTGCCATGATAATTCTAATAATGCACAAAATTGAATGAAATCTGATAACCTGATGGGCTCGATGATGAGCCTGCTCGTATGAAGCCCAATCATGCCAAACAGGCCCCGCCCAAGCAAGTGAAGCCCAAACACGATTCCAGCAAGTATGTTATATCCATAAACCCAATAGAGGGAAATAAATTAAGCAAGCATAAGAATCCCGAGTCAGGAAGAGATGGATGTTAGTCCATTATCTTGAACCTTTTTCTATGTCATTTTGTTTATTAATAAAAGAGGTTTTATTATCATTATTATTTGTTTGCATGTTACATAAATGATTAACATCCCTTGTTAATTATTATTATGATGATAATAATTAAATATGACTAGTATGATTATTGATTGATAATCATGAGATGGTTATGTGTATGTTGATATAAATCAATAATCATAGATACTTGTTAGAGAACACAGTATTGAATGGATCCACACTGAGATCATTACATGAGTTATTGTCAAGTGAATTTTAAGATAGTTATGTTTTAATCCTTTGACTTGAGATTGTCATAGTTTCCAACATAAGGACTGTTATGTTTTGACATAACCAAACATTGTCTTTAATAGGATAATCATAAAGGTTATGATTGAACGTAATAGAAATCATGTAGAGTATATTGAACAATCAAGATAGAATTTGTCCCTCTTTGAGAGAGATATCTTTTGGACCCCTTGACAAGTGAGACTGAGAAATGCATGACCATACTCAAATGAATTGATAATGTGATCAATGTCATTTGGTTTTATCAGTCTACTTAGAGATCGAGAAATCATAAGTTTGAACATTATAAGTTTGACATTGACCATGACTTATGTTCAAACTAGATATCGTGTGACAAAGGATTAATACATATTTTGTTTATTAGTCTTTATTGGACTATCAATCCTCATATTAATTGGGTAGTCATAATGTCTTGCTAGAAGCCGCTTATGATTTTTGGGTCTTGTGGGACTGGGCCTATTGCCAATTAATGTGAGCCTATTGGGTCACACACAAAAGAACGTCGTTGATGTGCTATGTGTAATGACCCGGAAACCGGTACCCCTCTGTAACGGTCCGAACCATCACTGGCACTAGGATCTAGATCGGCATAAGGCCGCCGGGACCCGTAGCAAGCCTACTAAACACACTGTGTACCTGATAAATCCCATACATGATCAAAAGTAAACAACAATCCTGTAGAACTATCAGGCTTAACTACTAACATTCAGATATACAAATCTGAAATAGCCCTCAGGGCCTATACCAGTGATCCTGCTCGCTGTGGGTCAAGGGAATGAAACCCTTTCTTCCCAAATTACTTTCACTGGAATCTCATCAAACAAGACATACATTAAGGCTGATTCCGCATATTTCTCATCAAGAAACGTAAAACAGGATACATACATACATCTGGGATTATCCATACACTGGGCACAACACATACTAACCATAAACACACTGACTTACTATCTATTACATCATTCTACATACATCACTTTTATTTACATCATGTCCACTATACTATTACACAAGCAAAAACCATAACTGTCACCCTGCAGACTCTGACTTCTCATGGCTGTCTCTACCCCTGCAAAACTGGGGTTAAGGGAGAGAGATGAGCTACTAGAGCCCAGTGAGTAGAAACGATAAAAACATTCATTTAAAACATATGCTATCATGGAATGCATCACATCACAACTAATCACATATTAAGGATGGAATTGTCACCACTAACCCTTAGGACATCCAGAAGATGTCTGACCCCCAACGGGGCTCCTCAAGACTGTCTCTCAAACATATCAAGTCCCACTGTGCAAAGAGGCGGAGCCTCTCCTGGTCTACTCTGATAGTCCGACTGTGCCAAGGAGACGGAGTCTCTCCTGGTCTACTCTGTACTCTTCCTTAAGCCAAGGCACTACGGCCTCACTGGCCCTCTCTTATCAGTAATAGACTGCCAAGAAGGCGGTGCCTCTCCTGGTCTTACTGTCTCATCTCATGCATGCTCAGATCTCATATCCTGTAATCCCATCTTATCTCAAGGGCTAAGGATCATCCAATATCCATCCATCACAAATTCATTTCAAAATGCAATGCACCATATTCGTGAGTCTAATGCAATCAGCCTGTTATATATCATGGCAATTGTGATGCATGGAACATGCTAAAAACATTCATTTCTCATATTTAAAACATTAAGTTTAGTTCCACTCACCTCTGGCTGGTGCTCTACTGACTCTGGAGCAGCTAACTCACTGCTGGTCACCTCTGACTCTCAAGTTCGATCCTATACAGATGGACATCAAATGAGGGACAAAACTAACTCAAGAGCAATTCTATAGAACTCCCCATAAACCCCTTAAAAGATCCTAAACCAATCACATAAAGCATGCAAAAGAAGGCTGGACAGAACACTTTCGGCGGCAGATTCGGCGGCCGAATGTCCTTTCCAGAGCCGAAACTCATGCACCTTCGGCGGCCGAATCTCGACTTTCGGCAGCCGAACCCTTTCGGGGGCAAGGTTCGGGGGCTGAAACACACTCCAGAGATGAAAGTCTCTAACCTTCGGCGGCACCTTCGGAGGCTGAATCCGCCTTCCAGAGCCGAAACTCAAAACTCTCGGGGGTGAGCTTTGGCAGCCGAAGCCACCTCTGCAAGGGTTCGGCGGCCGAATGTACCTTCGGCTGCAGAACCTGAGTTCATCCAGAACTCATCCCAGATGGCAACCTAGCTTCTCAATCCCTTCCAACACCCAAAACATGCATAACACAACTCTTCAACATACATATACTCTAGTATATGCACAAAGGGGTCCAAAACTACCTAAAACCCCAACAAACAAAACACATATACAAGCTTTCATGCATAATCCCTCAAACACATACTTTTTACCCTATTCATGCAACTCTACCCAAAAACTCCATAAAACCTCTGTAAATCATTAAAAACAGTTCAAGATCTTCACTTACCTCTTGAAATCAAGAAGATGAACGATCTAAACTTGCAAATATGGAGCAACTCTTCTTCAAATCCTCCAAACCTCAAAACTTAGCTTTTTAACTCAAAACCTTCAAAACAACATTAAAATCACTCAAACCTTTGCAAGATTTGATAAAACTATGAAGAGTAGCCATGGAGGACAAGATCTCACCTCTGAAAGTGAAAAGACAAGCTGTACTTATCCATTTCACCGACTGGAGTTGCTTATATAGGGGGCTGATCGACTCACCTTCGGCAGCCAAACCTGCATGTAAAACCATGCAACGTTCGGCGGCCGAACGTGGAGTTTCGAAAGTCGAATCTAAGACACTTTCGGCGGCCGAACCTGGCCAAATCCTCCTTGGTCTTTTCTCTTCAAAACTCAATCCTATTCCACTCTAAACCTTTAAAACACTTGAAAACATTTTAGAAAACCTTTCTCTTACCCTTATAGAAACCTCTGACATCCTCGAATTCCATCGGACGGTAAGAATTCTGATGTCTGATCTAGCCGGGTATTACATTCTTCCCCCCTTTAAAAACATTCGTCCTCGAATGTTCTTCCTTTAACTCATGCATACTAACTATTACAAAACATTACTTAGAGACTTGGTACGACTGAAGTAAAAACTCACAGTCTTCCAAGCATACTACACTACTAAGGTGATTCCAAAGGTTTCACCAACGAAACCTCCCGATCCTGTACCGCTCAAACTACTCTAAGCTGGTGAGATTTCTTAAGATCTCCACCTCTGATTCAAAGGAACCACACTCAAATCAAAGAATAAGGAAAACCAAATGGATCTAACTAATAGGATACATTCCCAATCCTCTGCAGGATTTCAAAGGGTCCAATGTATCTTAGAGTTAGTTTTCCTTTTTCTCAACGAATCACCCTTCTCTTTAGTTCTCTTCTTTTTTTTTTCAGCTTCTTTCACAATACTCTGATCACACTACCCTCTGATTCTCTTTACTTAACCTGAACATAGGAGCAACAACTCTAAGGAAATTCTAGATGAACTTCCTATAGCTTCAACTTTCTGTTTATGCCCATTAATCACTTCATACTGTAGAACTTGGCCTCTATGCCGAGTTCTCTTAAAGTCTACAATACCCTTAGTAACTAATGGGCATGCTTCTCTGCTTTTCTAGACTGCTCTACGCTTTTGCTGCGCATTCTGATCTTTATCTTTCTCTCTTTTTCTATTAAACTGGTTTTTTTTTTGTTTTTTTCATTCTTACAACTCTTCTTTTTCTTTCTTTTCTTTTCTTTCTTTTTCTTTCAACTTTTTCAATTCTTACACTCTCCAGGTACCATTTCGAAGGAAGGGGTGAAGATGAGTCTAGTCTCCATCCTCACTTGAGTTCCAAACTCTATCTCCCTAACAAATGGTAGACCTGCTAGCTTGTTTGGGAAAACATCTAAAACTCTCTCTTTTTCTCTAATTATGGGCACTGAGGCTGGTTCCCTGACCTGACTACTATGCTCTCT
Source organism: Manihot esculenta (assembly GCF_001659605.2). Classification (NCBI taxonomy): domain Eukaryota; kingdom Viridiplantae; phylum Streptophyta; class Magnoliopsida; order Malpighiales; family Euphorbiaceae; genus Manihot; species Manihot esculenta. The sequence goes on from NC_035161.2 coordinate 19,239,881, forward strand.
AACAAGAGCAAGAAATCCCTGACTACCTTTCCTAAAGAACTCACGAGCCTGTAGGGCTGATATCAAACTTCTGGGTATCCTACACTGTCCCCTCTAAGGACTATCTCTGATCCATCCTGAACTCTAAACTCTCCTACCTTGTCTCTGAAGACACAGGCAGTATCATGAGTAGCTAGCCAATCCACTGCTAGAATGACATCACACAGTCAAATCTAGAATCACTAGAACAGCTGGAAGGCATCTACTCATCACAAACTCTGAACTGAACTGACTGACTGACTCTGCTGATGATGGATCACACTTGGGCCCACTGATCCAGAGAAAACACTCTAAGCCCAGAAGTCATCAAAACCCCCCCTCTATCTACGGCTCTCATAGCAACAAGGAAAGAGAAACATCAGGGTCTATGAACACACGCACATCAGAACATAGGAGAGTGCAATTACCTGTCACCGCCATGTCCGATGTGTCAGCCTCCTGCTGGGTCATTGTGACGATCCATGCCGAAGCCAATGGATCTTCCTCGCGGGAACCTGCTAAAGAAGGGACTACCCCTCTTCCTCTGCCTCTGCCCTGCACTGAGGTTGGAGCTCCTGGTTGAACTATACTGTCTGAAGCTATCTGTGGGAACTGTGCTGACAAGGTCCTAGTGGGACACTCTCGTGCCATATGCCCCTCCTGTTCGCACCTGAAACATGCTGTTGTTCCAATTCGACAGACTCCTTTGTGCATCCTACCGCACCTCGTACATCTAGAACTTTCCCAACCAGAGCTCGAGCCTTCGCTTAAACCCAGACTAGACTTTACTCTATTCCAGTACTCCCTCTTCTTTGACCCTTTCAGGCCTCTCACTTTCTTTTTACTCTTTATGGCAGCCTCACCCGGAGGGAAAAGATTAACATCGTCTGTTCCTGGGGTTTTAGAACCTGAGGATCGTGCCACCTGCGGTTTAACTGATCCTTCGATGATGGCATTAGCCTCCATCTTTCTGGCTGCATCCACTATAGAGTGGAAACTCTCTCTCTCTGCTGCTAGGATCATGGAAGAATACCTAGGATGCAATCTCATCGTATACCTCCTAGATTTCTTCTGATCTATATCATATGCTTGCCCTACATACTGAAGCAACTCAAGGAACTTGTCTGTGTACTCATTTACACTCATGTTTTTTGTCTGCCTGAGCTGCTCAAACTCAATCATCTTCATCTCTCTTGAACTAATTGGAAAAGCCCATCCTGCAAATTCATTAGCAAACTGATTCCAGGATAAGCTCTCTAACCTTGGATCCACATAGTGTTTAAACCATTCTCTTGCTTTCTTACACCTTAATGTGAACCCTGCCATCTGAATGGCTCTACTATCAGTTACTCCTAACTCATCTGTTATCATTTTCACTGTTTTGAGATACTCAAAAGGGTCATCATCTGTTTCAAACTTAGGGCCATCTAACTTCAGGTAATCTATCATCTTTACCTTACCCTCAACCGACGAGCTAGGTTTGGATGTTTGAACATCTGGAACTACTGGTTCTCCTGGAAAAGGTGCAGCATTCCCTGGGCTAGGGTTCGCTGGACCTGGAAAATAGGATGAAGGTGGAAACATAGGATACTGTGGATATGGCGGATAATAAGGAGGATAGGGCATAAAGGTGGGATATGGGTGATAACTAAAGAAATCCATGGTACCTCTCATCGGATACCCTGGCCCTTGTGGGTATGGTGGATACTGGGGTGGAACAAAACCCGAGGCCTGAGTGTCTCCTTCAAATTCTCCCATATCCTGGCCTGACATACCCATGCCCAAACTATCTTCTTTCCTCTGTTCGTCCTCTTCTCGGTCCCTGATATCCACTGACACACCGCCCTGAACAATTCCTCTTCTACTCTCATCAAAAGACCTTCTAGGGTCCCTTGATGTCCCTTCTCTGCTTGATTCACATGAAGGGTCCCTTGACAAAACAGGGAATTGGGCGTCCATGTTCCCACACTCTGGTGGAACTCTGGTCAATCGTGCAGATCGACGAGCTCCTCGCATCCTAACTCTTTGGAAAACCAACACACAAACATACAAGCATTAGCAATCATACGGTTCATATGGAACATACATAAACCTACAACACAGATATCACATAGCAACATTGCACATGCATCAAATCATGGCATGGCATTACATATCAACATGCAAAACTTATATCCTATCCTAGTGGACATGATTTCTCTTATTGTGCTTGCTCGTCTATAACCTCTAAACAACCTCATTCCGATGTGAAACAACTCTAATGCTTGAGCAATTTTGCTCACCACACCGTACTCTTGAGGCCCTATGCTCTGATACCAATCTGTAATGACCCGGAAATCGGTACCCCTCTGTAACGGTCCGAACCATCACTGGCACTAGGATCCAGATTGGCATAAGGCCGCCGGGACCCGTAGCAAGCCTACTAAACACACTGTGCACCTGATAAATCCCATACATGATCAAAAGTAAACAACAATCCTGTAGAACTATCAGGCTTAACTACTAACATTCAGTTATACAAATCTGAAATAGCCCTCAGGGCCTATACCAGTGATCCTGCTCGCTGTGGGTCAAGGGAATGAAACCCTTTCTTCCCAAATTACTTTCACTGGAATCTCATCAAACAAGACATATATTAAGCCTGATTCCGCACATTTCTCATCAAGAAACGTAAAACAGGATACATACACACATATGGGATTATCCATACACTGGGCACAGCACATACTAATCATAAACACACTGACTTACTATCTATTACATCATTCTACATACATCACTTTTATTTACATCATGTCCACTATACTATTACACAAGCAAAAATCATAACTGTCACCCTGCAGACTCTGACTTCTCATGGCTATCTCTACCCCTGCAAAACTGGGGTTAAGGGAGAGGGATGAGCTACTAGAGCCCAGTGAGTAGGAACGATAAAAATATTCATTTAAAACATATGCTATCATGGAATGCATCACATCACAACTAATCATATATTAAGGATGGAATTGTCACCACTAACCCTCAGGACATCCAGAAGATGTCTGACCCCCAACGGGGCTCCTCAGGACTGTCTCTCAAACATATCAAGTCCCACTGTGCGAAGGAGGCGGAGCCTCTCCTGGTCTACTCTGATAGTCCGACTGTGCCAAGGAGACGGAGTCTCTCCTGGTCTACTCTGTACTCTTCCTTAAGCCAAGGCACTACGGCCTCACTGGCCCTCTCTTATCGGTAATAGACTGCCAAGAAGGCGGTGCCTCTCCTGGTCTTACTGTCTCATCTCATGCATGCTCAGATCTCATATCCTGTAATCCCATCTTATCTCAAGGGCTAAGGATCATCCAATATCCATCCATCACAAATTCATTTCAAAATGCAATGCACCATATTTGTGAGTCTAATGCAATCAACCTGTTATATATCATGGCAATTGTGATGCATGGAACATGCTAAAAATATTCATTTCTCATATTTAAAACATTAAGTTTAGTTCCACTCACCTCTGGCTGGTGCTCTACTGACTCTGGAGCAGCTAACTCACTGTTGGTCACCTCTGACTCTCAAGTCCGATCCTATACAGATGGACATCAAATGAGGGACCAAACTAACTCAAGAGCAATTGTATAGAACTCCCCATAAACCCCTTAAAAGATCCTAAACCAATCACATAAAGCATGCAAAAGAAGGCTGGACAGAACACTTTCGGCGGCAAATTCGGCGGCCGAATGTCTTCTCCAGAGCCAAAACTCATGCACCTTCGGTGGCCGAATCTCGACTTTCGGCAGCCGAACCCTTTCGGGGGCAAGGTTCGGGGGCTGAAACACACTCCAGAGATGAAAGTCTCTAACCTTCGGCGGCACCTTCGGTGGCCGAATCCCCCTTCTAGAGCCGAAACTCAAAACTCTCGGGTGTGAGCTTTGGCAGCCGAAGCCACCTCTTCAAGGGTTTGGCAGCCGAATGTACCTTCGACTGCCGAACCTGAGTTCATCCAGAACTCATCCCCGACGGCAACCTAGCTTTTCAATCCCTTCCAACACCCAAAACATGCATAACACAACTCTTCAACATACATATACTCTAGTATATGCACAAAGGGGTCCAAAACTACCTAAAACCCCAACAAACAAAACACATATACAAGCTTTCATGCATAATCCCTCAAACACATACTTTTTACCCTATTCATGCAACTCTATCCAAAAACTCCATAAAACCTCTGTAAATCATTAAAAACAGTTCAAGATCTTCACTTACCTCTTGAAATCAAGAAGATGAACGATCTAAACTTGCAAATATGGAGCAACTCTTCTTCAAATCCTCCAAACCTGAAAACTTAGCTTTTTAACTCAAAACCTTCAAAACAACATTAAAATCACTCAAACCTTTGCAAGATTTGATAAAACTATGAAGAGTAGCCATGGAGGACAAGATCTCACCTCTAAAAGTGAAAAGACAAGCTGTACTTATCCATTTCACCGACTAGAGGTGCTTATATAGGGGGCTGACCGACTCACCTTCGGCAGCCAAACCTGTATGCAAAACCATGCAACGTTCGACGGCTGAACGTGGAGTTTCGTAAGCCGAATCCAAGACACTTTCGGCGGCCGAACTTTACTTCGGCAGTCGAACCTAGCCAAATCCTCCTTGGTCTTTTCGCTTCAAAACTCAATCCTATTCCACTCTAAACCTTTAAAACACTTGAAAACATTTTAGAAAACCTTTCTCTTACCCTTCTAGAAACCTCTGACATCCTCGAATTCCATCGGATGGTAAGAATTCCGATGTCTGATCTAGCCGGGTATTACACTATGTCATATTAATGGGCTAAAAGCTCGTTAGTATAATTAATAATAATAAAGATGTTATTATTATTATTATTAATTATTTATTATTATAAGATAATAATATTTAAAAGATCTACAGTCTATCTATAATTGTTACATATAAAGAATTTGTTGTTTTCCTTTTGAAAAGGACTTATCACATAGATATATGAGTATCTATGAGATTGTGATAGTTGGTTATGAACACAACTCCTTTACGAAAAGAAGTATGGGAAAATAAAAAGACTGAAAAATGAATAAAAGACCTTCTTTGAATTGTGGGAGTAAGGTTTTTTTTTTAGTGATCATCTTTCTGGGTTGCAGATTGGGGAGCACATAGCTAAATCCATCCCTTGAGAGAGCTAGCACTGTAGATGGAAACGTTCGTGTGAATACCATTGAGGGTATTCATTTTAGAAGCAATACCATCAGTCTAAAATAGTCTCTTTTTGTCAAGTCTAAAAGGCTAGTCTCTTATCCTTCATTTCGAATTAAACGAAGCACTCAGATCCTGAAAGGGAAAACAGAGTTTTTTTTCCGCTGCGTAGTTTTGGGTTGCATTAATCTCTAGGTTTCCTTACAGTGGTATCAGAGCCAACTTGTGATTTTTCGTTTAAGTCAAATATGCCATGATTGATGTGCTATATGTGATATATGTTTATTCGAATGGCATGGTAATTAAACTATTCAATTCATTTTACATATGATGTTAAAAATGATAGATTTATATGTGATATGAATCGATGATATTTGTATATTTTATGTGAAAATCGTTTTCATACAATATACATACGTTTTTCTGTTAATTGGATTAACAAAATATTATTTCAATTATAAGTTTTAATATAATTAACAGGTTATTCGACTGAGGGTTTCAGAAAGATGTTAATGGTGATTAATACATATGCATTACTGTTGTTTATTAATATGATTAATAAACGATGGTATCGTTTTTTATATAGTCAATGATTATTTGATATGATCAAACGATTACTGATCAGATTAGTAAAATCATTTTGACTGACATACATAATAAGGGAATTAAGACAGTTTACTGTTAATGCGATTAATGGTTCCGTTTAGCTTTGAGGGGCACTGCTCTTCAACCCTGCCCAACGGTACTGCTCCTTAGAAACCCCATTTGCTGACCGGGCAGTGGGATCCCCGCCCGCTAACTGGTTAGCGAGACCGCCGTATGCGTAGCGCCTTAGATATCGTTCCCGCAACAAATAAACTTTAAACTGATAAGTTTATAACATGTTTATATGAAATATATTGTGATTATGTGAAGTCTTGGCTTGGTGCATAACATGACCTTATTAACCTATGATATTAGACCTTTATATGGGATGTAATTTTTAAATACGGCCTGCGTGTCATTTATTTTAATGTAATAGTATAGGTTTTCTTTTATTTTGTAAATGGAGATCCACAAGATGGACGAGAGAAGACTCGTGCTTCCATGGTGATGATGGAGTTGCTTTCCAATGACGAGTAGATTCCATGGTGTGGACAAGCAAGCTCAAGATATAAAGATATATTCCATTGCAACAAATGCAATAGGATTACACCTAGGTTGCCCCCCTATGATCTTGATATTGGCTTATGAAGATCATTTTTAGATTTTGACCATGCTATGTCACGTTTACATATTTTTTTCATATATTAGTATGTGATACTATGCATGATAGTTTATATATATATATGCATACAGGATGCCATGATATATAAATGCAAGACAATATAATTAAAATTTGAAAGTTGAACCCTCACTATAAATGTTAAGTTTTAATGCCACCCATGTATTAAATACCTATTAAGACTAAAATCACTAAAATGCAAGCTTTGCTAAAGCAAGGTGCTTAGGTTATCTTAGTAAGGTAGGATGAGTAATAGTTACTCATTTATTTAATTAGGTTGGACTTAATTAGGTTATCAAAATGGTTTTGGGCCTAAGGCATTAGATGGGGTAAAACATGCTTTTGACATATGGTGTCAACACCTCATAATCTAAGAGTTACATTAGATGTAATTGGTAAAGAGTTACCTACCTAATTAACTTAATTCTAAGTGTCATGCCAAAAGCTGACTTGGAATTAGGTGAAATATGGATCTTAGCCCACTAAAATATTATTATTATAATAATTTAATTTTGTAGAGGATTATATTTTAGTGGGAGATTATTTTCACCTTAATATTAATTTGTTTACTAAATTATAATTGCATATTTTGTAGATCATTATGGCTGCTAATAACAATTTCACTTTATCACTGTGATCCATCCTTGAGAAGGATAAACTGAAAGAAAATGGGACCAATTTTGTTGACTGGTTTTGAAACTTGAGAATTGTTAGGAAATTCAAAGATTTACTGCAACCCAAACACGCAGCGGAAAAATAAAAATCTCTATTTTCCTTCTCGGGATCCATGTGCTTCATTTAATTCAAAAGGAAGGATAAGCTACTAACCTGTTAGACTTCGACGAAAAGATACAATCTCGGACTCGAGGTGCTACTTTTCAACGAACACCCGCTATGGTATCCACACGAACGTCTCTTATCCTTCTGGAGTGCTAGCTCACACTGATGGATAAGCTATGTGCTTTTCGATCTGCAGCTCAAAATGTTTTTCTCAAAAAACTCTCCCCACTATTCGCAGCAGGGGTTATATATGTTTTAAGTCTTTCAGTTTTCCCACAACTCTTTTTGTAAAAGAATTGTATTCATAACTAACTATCACAATCTCACAGATACTCAAATATCTTATGTGATAGAGTTGTGTTCATAACCAACTACCACAATCTCACTGATACTCAAATATCTTATGTGATAGAGTTGTGTTCTACCACGATCTCACTGATACTCAAATATCTTATGTGATAGAGTTGTGATCATAACCAACTACCACAATCTCACTGATAGTCAAATATCTTATGTGATAGAGTTGTGTTCATAACCAACTACCACAATCTCACTGATACTCAAATATCTTATGTGATAGAGTCCTTTATCTGTAACAGTTACAGATAGACTACATATCCTTTTAAATATTATTATCTCATAATAATAATTAATATTAATAATAATAATATCTTTATTATTATTAATTATACTAATGGGCTTTTAGCTCATTAATATAACACATCAACAACGTTCTTTCGTGTGTGACCCAATAGGCTCATATTAATTTGCAATAGGCCCAGTCCCACAAGGCCCATAAATCATAAGCGGCCTCTAGCAAGACATTATGACTACCTAATTAATATGAGGATCGATAGTCCAATAAAGCCTAATAAATAGAACATGTATTAATCCCTTTGTCACATGATATGTAGTTTGAACATAAGTCATGGTCAATGTCAAACTTATAATGTTCAAACTTATGATTTCTCGATCTCTAAGTAGACTGATAAATTCAAATGATATTGATCACACTATCAATTCATTTGAGCACGGCCATGCATTTCTCAGTCTCACTTATCAAGGGGCCCAGAAGATATCTCTCTCAAAGAGAGGGATAAATTCTATCTTGATTGTTCAATATCCTCTACATAATTTCTATTATGCTCAATCATAACCTTTATGATTGTCCGATTAAAGACAATGTTTGGTTATGTAAAAACATAACAGTCCTTATGTTGGAAACTATAACAATCTCAAGTCAAAGGATTAAGACATAACTATTTTACGATTCACTTATGACAATAACCCATGTAGTGATCTCAATGTGGGTCCATCCAATACTTTGTTCTCTAACAAGTATCTATGATTATTGAATTATATCAATATATTTTAAGATTCACTTATGACAATAACCCATGTAGTTATATTTTATTATTATCAACATAATAATAACTAGGGATGTTAATCATTATTATGTAACATGCAAACAAATAATAATGATAGTAAAAACCTCTTTTATTAATAACCAAAACGACATACAAAAAGGTCCAAGATAATGGCCTAGGGCAAATACACTAACAAGAATTGTTCTCAAGCAAGAGAAAAGTCCTATGTGCTTGATGAAGCTATCCCTGAACCACCTCCTACTGATGTTACTAATGCTGTTAAGAACAAGCATAAGAAGCATGTGGATTATTCCAATGACATTAGATGTCTTATATTGGCAACTATGTGCTCAGAACTTTAGAAGGATCTGGGGCACCTTGAGACTTATAAGATGAGTGTCCATCTCAAATAGGCTTTCCAACAGCAAGCTAGGTAGGATAGGTATGAAACCACCATTGCATTGCATGATTGCATAATGGCTGAAGGTGAATCTATTAGTGCTCATGTTTTGAAGATGAAAGGCTATATTGATCACCTTGCTAGGCTTGGCTATCCTCTGAGTTTAGAACTCTCCACAGATTTGATCCTACATTCTTTATCTGGCAGTTTTTCTCAGTTTGTCATGAACTATAACTTGAACAACATGGAAAAATTCATTTCTGAGCTGCATGGGATGCTAAAGACTGCTGAGGTGAATTTCAAGAAAAAGCCTATCCAAATTTTGAATGTCAATAAGGGTAAGCCTATGAAAAATAAATGGAAGCCCAAGTCTAAAGGTGGTAAAGGGCCTAAGGGACGAGGCAAGCCTAAACAACAAGCCAAGGCAAAAGCTCCTAAGGAAATGTTTCCTAAGGAAGGAATCTGCTTCCATTGCAAGGAACCAGGGCATTGGAAGAGAAATTGCAAGCTCTATTTGGACGAGTGCAAGAAGAAGAAGGGTAATGAGACTACGACTTCAGGTATTTATGTTATAGATATTAATTTATCTATTTCTACTTCATAGGTATTAGATACTGGATGTGGTTCTCACATTTGTACTAATGTGCAGAGTCTCAAAAGGAGTAGAAAACTGAAAAAGGGCGATGTGGACCTACATGTAGGCAATGGAGCAAGATTGGCTACTTTAGCTGTAGGGACTTATGAACTTGTTTTGCCCAATGGGCTTTTTTTAATTTTGAACAATTGCTTTGTAATACCCGGCTAGACTCCGGTATCGGAATTCCTACCGTCCGGTGGAATTTCGGATGTCGGAGACCTCTAGAAGGGTAAAAACCACGTTTTCATGAGATGTTTTAATGTTTTTAATGATTTTAAGTAAAGAGGAAATGAGTTTTTGAATAAAAACACCCTTGGAGGAAAACTCAGGTTCGGCCGCCGAAACTCAAAGTTCGGCCGCCGAACATGTATGCACTTCGGGAGTGCTTTAGGCCCCCGAAGGCATAAGTGAGAAAAGTCCAGGTTCGGCCGCCGAACATGGCATGCATGCGGAGGCACTTTCGGCCCCCGAACGTGGCCTGGCCAGCCACTATAAAAGGGTCCCTTAGCTGAAAACGGGCGAGCTTTTTCCCATTTTCGGCCAAGGTGAGTCCTTCCGCCATTCCTCACCATCCTTGAGTTCTTTCCTTCAAATCTGTCAAGTTTTTCACTAGTTTTCATCTTGTTTTGAAGATTTTCGAGTTTTTAGCAAGTTTTGGAGCTTTGAGGTTCAAGAACCCAAAATCTCCCACCTCCGAGTTTAGGACGTCTCTCTCTCGATCTTCAAGAGGTAAGAGCCTGTAATACCCGGCTAGAATCTGGCACCGGAATTCCTATTGTCTGATGGAATCCGGGGTGTTGGGATTCTATATAAGGGTAGGAGTTATGGTTTCTATGTGTTATGAGGTGTTTTATGGTTTTACAGTTCTTTAGTTTTGAGTTTTGAGTTGAAATGAACCAAGGCAGAGGAGCCAAGTTCGGCCGCCGAAGATAAGTTCGACCGCCGAAAGTGCTCAATGTTCGGCTTCCGAAGGTCAAGTTCGGCCCCCGAATGTTGCATGGTTTTGCATGCGATTCGGCAGCCGAAGCTGTGTTGGTCAGCCAGCTTTTGAGCCATCCTTAGTCAGCATTGTGGACAGGTGTTATGTCCAATTTGTTGCCAGAGTTGGCCACGTCTCCCTTGGTTTATTTGCTGAGTTTGAGCAGCTCATGCAGGAGTTTGCTCGTTTACCAAGTTTTGAAGGTTGTGAAGCAAAAAGTGAGTTTGAGAAAGTTTGAGAGGGTGAGAGGAGGTGATCCGTTTTCCCTTGTTCAGAGTGTGTAGCTTCTTACTACAGGAGGTAAGTGATGTTCTTGACTATGTTTTCTGAAGGTTTTAGGGGGATTTATGGAAGGAGATGCATGTTTAGGTTCTTAATGATAGTTTTGATGAGTTATGCATGTATACATGTTTATGTGTTATGTTTGTTTTGTTGTTTGGGGTTATTAGATAGTTTTGGACCCCTGTGATCATATACTTATGTATATGTGTGTTGAGGAGTTGGTCTATGCATGTTTGGAGTTATTGAAGGGAAGGAGGAGATGGTTTGCCGTTGAAGCTGAGTTCTGGATGAACTCAGGTTCGGCAGCCGAAGGTTCATTCGGCCGCCGAACCTCTTGCATGGTGGCTTAGGCTGCCACAGCTTGCCCCCGCGAGTTGTGCATGTTCGGCTCTGTTTGGGGGATTCGGCCGCCGAAGGTGCCGCCGAAGGTGCTTGAGTTTCGTCTCTGGAGAGGACTTTCGGCCGCCGAACCTGCCGCCGAAAGTGTTCTGTCCAGCTTTCCTTTGCTTGCTTTGCATGACTATTAGAGAGAGTTTTAGGGGATTCTTGGGGAGTTTAAATAGAGTTAGTCATAAGTTAGTTTGGTCCCTCATGTGCGTTTATCTGGATAGGTACAGACCAGAGGAACCAGAGAGAGCAGCAGTGAGTACTGCTCCAGAGATTCAGAGCCTGCAGAGTCAGTCAGTCCAGTTAGCCCGAGGTGAGTGGAACTAAACTTATGACTTTTAATTGAACTACAAACTGCTTTTAGCATATCTCATGCATCATGTTTATGCCATAGGTTGATTGCATTAGTAGTCACGAATATGTTGCATTGCATTGTGATTTGGTGATGTGAGTGAATGCTGAATGATCCAATAGTCTCAGACAGGAAGTCCAGGAGCCTTTGACTACGCCCTGGCAGGTATAGCAAAGTCCAGGAGCCTTTGACTACGCCCTGGCAGGTATAGCAAAGTCCAGGAGCCTTTGACTACGCCCTGGCAATGGTAAGTACAGAGGTGTTATATACACATATACATATATATGACAGGAAGACCAGGTGCTCGATTCTACGCCCTGGCACAGAGTTACTGGGACTATGTGGTGACAGGTTTACTCTTGATGTGAAATGTTTGTGTTATGACGCATTCCATAAGATCATGTTTTAATGAATTGTTTTACTGTTCTACTCACTGGGCTATAGAGCTCATCCCACTCCCTTAACCCCAGTTTTGCAGGTTCAGTGTACAGTGTACAGGGACAGTCCAGCAGAGTACCGGAAAAGTGAAGAGATCTGTAATAGCTTAGAGTGGACATGTAATATTAAAGAGATGTAATAGTTGTTGCTTGACCTAGACCTAGTGATGTATGTTTGTACATGATCTGTATATGTATATATGTTTTCCTGTATGTGAAAACCAGGCTTAACAGGTATGAGTTAACCCATCTAGAGCAAGCTCTAGTCAGGGATACAGAGTACAGAGTACATGAGTACAGAGTACAGAGATAGTGCATGCACAGGTTGAGCCTTGGTTCAGAAAAGAGTTTTATTTTCACATAAAATGTATGATCATGTATGAGGTTTACAGGTACACAGAGAGTATAGCAGGCTTGCTACGGGTTCTGGCGGCCTTAAGCCGACCTGAATCCTAGCGCCGGTGACGGTCCTTTTTGGGGTCGTTACAGATTGGTATCAGAGCCCTAGGTTCACATGATCGGACCTATAGAGACAGTGTTGGGCTCAGACAGGTTAGAAGTGGTCAAGCACAATAGGAAATCATGTCCACTAGGATAGGGTCTTGAGTCCTATCTGCTATGATATGCCATGAGTGTTGTATGTATATGATTGATATGTGATGTTTATGTGCTAAAGTGGTATGTTATATGTTGTGTTTCCAGAGAGTAAAGATGCGAGGAACTCGTCGATCAGCTCGATTGACTGGAGTCCCACCAGAGAATGAGAGATCAGCTGCTCGTCCTCCTGCATTGCCAAGGGCAAGGTCTCAGAGATCTAGCAGGGAAGGTATGTCAATAGACCCTAGAAGGTCTGTCGACGAGAGCAGAAGAGGTACAGCTAGGGGAGGAGGATCAGAGGAAGAGAGGGAGGCTATGGAGACTGATCCGTCTATGGATGAAGGTATGGGAGAATCCGAGGGAGGCGTTCAGGCCTCAGGTTATGGCTATCCATCCTTGTTTCAGGATCCAGAGTATCCGATGGAGGGTATGTCGGAATACTCTCGTTTTGACCCATATCCTACATACATGCCATATATGCCATATCCTCACTATTACCCACCATATCCGATGTATCCATCTTCCCCTACCCATCCAAGTGCAGCACACCTAGAGCCAAATGACCCAGTACCACCACCAGAACCAGTAGCCCCTGTTGTTGACAGACATGAACCTAGCTCATCTGGAGGTAAAGTCCAAATGACGGAGTACTTGAAATTGGATGCTCCTAAATACAACACAGGAGATGATCCATTTGATTACCTCAGAGCAGTTAGGATGATCACCAGCGAATTGGGAGCAGATGATAGGAGAGCCATTGAGATGGCAGGTTTCACATTAAAGTGTAGGAAAGCCAGAGAATGGTTTAAGAATTATGTGGAGCCGAGAATGGACAGCATGTCATGGGGAGAGTTCGCCAATGAGTTTGCAGGGTGGGCTTTTCCTGATAGTTCGAGGGAGATGAAAGTAATTGAATTTGAACAATTGAGACAGACAGATGAGATGAGTGTTGATGAATTCACAGATAAGTTCCTGGATTTGCTTCAGTACGTGGGTCAAGCCTATGATACTGATCAGAAGAAAGCAAGGAGATATACTATGAGACTGCATCCCAGGTATGCTTCCTTGATTCTTCCAGCAGAAAAGGAGAGTTTCCACACGATAGTAGACGCAGCCAGGAAAATGGAAGCTAGTGCCAATATTCAGAAACAGTCAAAGGCACAGGCTTCGGGTTCTAAAGCCCCCACACCAAGCAGTAAAAGATGGGATAGAGCAAAAGGAACAAAGAGTAAGTTCTGGAGTAAAGTAAAGTCAGGTCTGGGAATAGGTAGTGGCTCAAGCTCTGGCACAGCTCCAGTCTGCAGACGATGCGGAAAACCACATGGAGGAGTTTGTCGATTGGGATCTACAGCTTGTTTTCGATGTGGACAGGAAGGGCATATTGCTCGGGATTGTCCGCAGATGACTTTTGCACCATCCCAGCAGATGAGTTCAGGCAGTGTGGTACAGCCAGTTGTACGGCCAGCAGCTCTAGTCATGCCTCAGACTAGTGGCAGAGGTAGAGGGAGAGGGGTAGCCTCTACTTCAGCAGCAGGTTCCCGAGGTGGAAATCCGGTAGCCCCAGCACGGATTTTCACAGTGACACAGGAGGAGGCTAACACGTCGAACACAGTGGTGTCAGGTAATCTCATCATTGGGTGTTCAGATGTGTATGCTTTGATGGACCCCGGTGCTTCTCATTCCTTTATTGCTTCGAGAGCCATAGAGAGGTTGGGTTTGATCAGTTCTGAGTTAGAGTATCCTCTCTGGGTCAGTGGACCTAGATGTGACCCATCAGTGGCAGTGTCAGTTTGTCGTTTCAGTCCAGTATTCATAGAGGGTAGATGCCTTCCAGCTGACCTTGTGGTTCTAGACTTGACAGATTTTGATGTCATTCTAGGGATGGATTGGTTATCTACATATAGTGCTACGTTGGACTGTCGAGAGAAGTTAGTGAGTCTCAGAGACCAGGATGGGTCAGAGTGTGTCTTCAGAGGAGACAGGAGAGGTACACCCAGAGGTATGATTTCAGCCCTTCAGGCTCGTCGTTTGCTTAGGAGGGGTTGTCAGGGGTTTCTAGCTCATGTGAGAGAGCTAGATAGTCAGGTTAGGGAACCAGCCACAGTACCAGTAGTCCGAGAGTTTCTCGATGTGTTCCCAGACGATTTGCCAGGACTACCACCTGATAGGGAGATAGGGTTTGACATTGAATTATTGTCAGGTACCAGACCTATCTCTATACCTCCCTACAGGATGGCGCCAGCTGAGTTATCAGAGTTGAAAGAACAGTTGCAGGACTTGGTAGATAAGGGTTTCATCCGCCCTAGTACCTCACCTTGGGGTGCTCCAGTGCTCTTTGTTAGAAAGAAGGATGGATCCCTCAGACTTTGTATCGACTACAGACAGTTGAACAAGGTCACTATCAAGAATAGGTATCCCTTACCTCGGATTGATGATCTATTTGACCAGCTAGCTGGAGCAGGTTGTTTCTCGAAAATAGATCTGAGATCCGGGTATCATCAGTTGAGAGTCAGAGAGGCAGATGTGCCTAAGACAGCTTTCCGGACGAGATATGGGCATTATGAGTTCTTAGTAATGCCGTTCGGGTTGACTAACGCCCCTGCAGCATTTATGGATCTCATGAACAGGGTATTCAGTGAGTTTCTGGATCACTTTGTCATTGTGTTTATCGATGATATCTTAGTGTATTCCAGAGATGCAGAGGAGCATGCCCAGCATCTGAGGATCGTTTTGCAGACACTGAGAGAGCATGGTTTATATGCCAAGTTCTCGAAGTGTGAGTTTTGGTTACGGAGCATTGCCTTCTTGGGACATGTGGTATCAGCAGAGGGTATTGAGGTAGACCCCAAGAAGATAGAGGCTGTAGCTAACTGGCCCAGACCCATGACAGTGACTGAGATTAAAAGCTTTCTGGGACTGGCAGGTTACTACAGGAGGTTCGTTCAGAACTTCTCAAAGATAGCAGCTCCTATGACCAAATTAACTCAGAAGAACCAGAAGTTTATCTGGTCAGACCAGTGTGAAGAGAGCTTTGAGGAGCTCAAGAGGAGACTGACTACAGCACCAGTGCTAGCTCTGCCTGTTAGTGACAAGGATTTCACAGTGTTCTGTGATGCATCTCGAGTGGGATTGGGTTGTGTATTGATGCAGAGTGATAGAGTCATAGCGTATGCTTCTAGACAGTTGAAGAAGCATGAGTTGAATTACCCTACCCATGACCTAGAGATGGCAGCAGTTATCTTTGCACTTAAGATGTGGCGGCATTACCTCTACGGGGTTAAATGCGAGATCTTCACTGATCACAAGAGTTTACAGTACATCTTAAGTCAGAGAGAGCTGAATTTGCGGCAAAGAAGATGGGTCGAATTGCTCAGTGATTATGATTGTAAAATCCAGTATCATCCGGGTAAGGCGAATGTTGTCACAGACGCCCTAAGCCGGAAGTCACTAGGCAGTTTATCCCATATAGCAGCAGAGCGGAGACAGGTTGTGATGGAGCTTTATAAGCTCTTTGCTGAGGGATTACAGCTAGAGTTGTCTGGTACAGGTGCGTTGATAGCACAGATGAGAGTGACACCTGTGTTTCTGGAGCAGATAGCTCAGAGACAGCACGAGGACCCTGAGTTGATGAAAATTGCCAGGACTGTTCAGTCAGGCAATAGTGTAGAGTTCAGATTTGACAGCAAAGGGATCCTTCGCTATGGGAGTCGACTTTGTGTACCAGATAGGGGCAGTGTGAAAGAAGACATTATGAGGGAAGCTCATAATGCGAGGTATAGTGTGCACCCAGGAGCCACCAAGATGTATCAGGATCTGAAAAGGGTCTATTGGTGGCCAGCCATGAAGAAAGAAGTGGCGCAATTCGTGACAGCCTGTGAGGTTTGTCAGAGGGTGAAATTAGAGCATCAGAAACCAGCCGGAATGCTTAACCCATTACCGATTCCAGAATGGAAATGGGAGAACATAGCCATGGATTTTGTAGTGGGTTTACCAGTAGCGTCCAACAGGATAGACTCGATATGGGTGATTGTGGACAGACTCACGAAATCTGCTCATTTTCTTCCAGTACGGAGTAACTATTCTGTGGATAAGTTGGCACAGGTCTATCTGGATGAGATAGTGAGATTACATGGAGTTCCAGTGTCTATAGTTTCAGACAGAGGACCTCAGTTTACTTCCCGCTTTTGGCGGAGTCTGCAAAGTGCAATGGGCACGAGATTGGATTTTAGTACTGCTTTCCACCCACAGACTGATGGACAGTCAGAAAGGACCATCCAGACCATAGAGGATATGCTTCGCCTATGTGTGTTAGACTTTAGCGGTTCTTGGAGGCAGCATCTACCTTTGGTGGAGTTTGCCTACAATAACAGTCATCATGCTAGCATTGGGATGGCTCCTTATGAAGCTTTGTATGGGAGGAAGTGCAGATCCCCTGTTTGCTGGGAAGAGGTAGGAGTGAAGGCTCTTGCAGGGCCAGAGTTAGTAGACATTACCAGTAGAATGGTGCCCATGATCAGAGAGAGAATCAGAACAGCTCAGAGTAGACAGAAAAGTTATGCAGACGTTCGTAGAAAGTAGTTAGAGTTTCAGGAAGGTAATTGGGTATTGCTAAAAGTGTCTCCAATGAAAGGAGTGGTTCGTTTTGGAAAGAAAGGTAAATTGGCTCCACGGTACATTGGACCCTTTGAGGTGTTGCAGAGGATCGGAAATGTGTCGTATAAGCTGGATTTACCTGTTTCTATGGAGAGAATTCACCCGGTATTTCATGTTTCTATGCTACGACAGTTTGTGTCAGATCCGAATCAGGTTCTGAGTGAGCCTGAGGTGGAGATTCATACGGATCTCACCTATATAGAGCAGCCAGTGCGGATTCTGGACACGCAGATCACACAGCTAAGGAACAAGGAGATTCCGATGGTGAAAGTGTTGTGGAACCACCATAACCTAGAAGAGTGCACGTGGGAGACGCGGGAGTCTATGCTCCAGCAGTATCCATATTTGTTTTGAGGTTAGTTTTCTCCGTTTCATGTGTTCATTGTGTGTTTTAGGAACATTCGAGGACGAATGTTCTTAAGGAGGGGAGAATGTAATACCCGGCTAGAATCCGGCACCGGAATTCCTATTGTCTGATGGAATCCGGGGTGTTGGGATTCTATATAAGGGTAGGAGTTATGGTTTCTATGTGTTATGAGGTGTTTTATGGTTTTACAGTTCTTTAGTTTTGAGTTTTGAGTTGAAATGAACCAAGGCAGAGGAGCCAAGTTCGGCCGCCGAAAGTGCTCAATGTTCGGCTTCCGAAGGTCAAGTTCGGCCCCCGAATGTTGCATGGTTTTGCATGCGATTCGGCAGCCGAAGCTGTGTTGGTCAGCCAGCTTTTGAGCCATCCTTAGTCAGCATTGTGGACAGGTGTTATGTCCAATTTGTTGCCAGAGTTGGCCACGTCTCCCTTGGTTTATTTGCTGAGTTTGAGCAGCTCATGCAGGAGTTTGCTCGTTTACCAAGTTTTGAAGGTTGTGAAGCAAAAAGTGAGTTTGAGAAAGTTTGAGAGGGTGAGAGGAGGTGATCCGTTTTCCCTTGTTCAGAGTGTGTAGCTTCTTACTACAGGAGGTAAGTGATGTTCTTGACTATGTTTTCTGAAGGTTTTAGGGGGATTTATGGAAGGAGATGCATGTTTAGGTTCTTAATGATAGTTTTGATGAGTTATGCATGTATACATGTTTATGTGTTATGTTTGTTTTGTTGTTTGGGGTTATTAGATAGTTTTGGACCCCTGTGATCATATACTTATGTATATGTGTGTTGAGGAGTTGGTCTATGCATGTTTGGAGTTATTGAAGGGAAGGAGGAGATGGTTTGCTGTTGAAGCTGAGTTCTGGATGAACTCAGGTTCGGCAGCCGAAGGTTCATTCGGCCGCCGAACCTCTTGCATGGTGGCTTAGGCTGCCACAGCTTGCCCCCGCGAGTTGTGCATGTTCGGCTCTGTTTGGGGGATTCGACCGCCGAAGGTGCCGCCGAAGGTGCCGCCGAAGGTGCTTGAGTTTCGTCTCTGGAGAGGACTTTCGGCCGCCGAACCTGCCGCCGAAAGTGTTCTGTCCAGCTTTCCTTTGCTTGCTTTGCATGACTATTAGAGAGAGTTTTAGGGGATTCTTGGGGAGTTTAAATAGAGTTAGTCATAAGTTAGTTTGGTCCCTCATGTGCGTTTATCTGGATAGGTACAGACCAGAGGAACCAGAGAGAGCAGCAGTGAGTACTGCTCCAGAGATTCAGAGCCTGCAGAGTCAGTCAGTCCAGTTAGCCCGAGGTGAGTGGAACTAAACTTATGACTTTTAATTGAACTACAAACTGCTTTTAGCATATCTCATGCATCATGTTTATGCCATAGGTTGATTGCATTAGTAGTCACGAATATGTTGCATTGCATTGTGATTTGGTGATGTGAGTGAATGCTGAATGATCCAATAGTCTCAGACAGGAAGTCCAGGAGCCTTTGACTACGCCCTGGCAGGTATAGCAAAGTCCAGGAGCCTTTGACTACGCCCTGGCAGGTATAGCAAAGTCCAGGAGCCTTTGACTACGCCCTGGCAATGGTAAGTACAGAGGTGTTATATACACATATACATATATATGACAGGAAGACCAGGTGCTCGATTCTACGCCCTGGCACAGAGTTACTGGGACTATGTGGTGACAGGTTTACTCTTGATGTGAAATGTTTGTGTTATGACGCATTCCATAAGATCATGTTTTAATGAATTGTTTTACTGTTCTACTCACTGGGCTATAGAGCTCATCCCACTCCCTTAACCCCAGTTTTGCAGGTTCAGTGTACAGTGTACAGGGACAGTCCAGCAGAGTACCGGAAAAGTGAAGAGATCTGTAATAGCTTAGAGTGGACATGTAATATTAAAGAGATGTAATAGTTGTTGCTTGACCTAGACCTAGTGATGTATGTTTGTACATGATCTGTATATGTATATATGTTTTCCTGTATGTGAAAACCAGGCTTAACAGGTATGAGTTAACCCATCTAGAGCAAGCTCTAGTCAGGGATACAGAGTACAGAGTACATGAGTACAGAGTACAGAGATAGTGCATGCACAGGTTGAGCCTTGGTTCAGAAAAGAGTTTTATTTTCACATAAAATGTATGATCATGTATGAGGTTTACAGGTACACAGAGAGTATAGCAGGCTTGCTACGGGTTCTGGCGGCCTTAAGCCGACCTGAATCCTAGCGCCGGTGACGGTCCTTTTTGGGGTCGTTACAGAGCCGATCTTAAGCTCATTTAATGTTTAAAGTAAGTTTTATGCAAGATCTATGGGGTAGAATGCATGTTTAGCTCATAGTTAGTTTTTTGAGTTAATGTTATGTTTTGAACAATGTATGTTGGTTTGTGTTGTTGTTGTGTGTTGTAGTTGGGGTTTAAGTTAGTTTGAAGCCCCTAGGACCCAATGTATGTATATTTGCATGATTTGAATGAGTTATATGCATGTTGGAGGAGTTGGGAGGCAAATGTGCATAAAGGAGCCAAGTTTCTGCCCTTTGGCAGAAACCAGGTTCGGCAGCCGAAGGCACTTTCAGCCGCCGAACATGGCTTGGGAGGCAGGCCTTTCGGCTGCCGAAGTTGCCCCCGAAAAGAGACTTTCGTCTCTGTCTGGGACTTTCGGCCGCCGAAGGTGCCGCCGAACCTGCCTGGGTTTCGGCTCTGGAGGGACTTTCGACCGCCGAAGGTGCCGCCGAACCTGCCCTGTTCTGCCTTCCTTTGCGTGTTTTTGCATGTTTGTTTTGAGGTGTTTTAGGGGGTTTTTGGGGGATGTTTTAGAGTTATGTTCATGTATGTTTGGTCCCTCATTTGAGTCCACCTGTGTAGGTTCGGACCCGAGGAACCGAGGACCCCAGCAGTGAGTCAGTCACTTCAGAGTCAGTAGAGCTTCAGCCAGAGGTGAGTGGAATAACTCTTATGCTTTTAAATAAATAAATCAGTTTTAGCATGATTCACGCATCATGAATGCCATGAGATAATAGGGTGTTGCATTAGACTCACGAATATGTTGCATTGCATATTATGTTTGATGATGTGGATGGATGTTGAATGATCCATTAGTCCCCCTATGCTATGATGATGATGATACGGTACGGAAGACCAGTGAGGCCCATTCTACGCCCCTGGCACTATGTAAGAGAAAGACCAGTGAGGCCCATTCTACGCCCCTGGCACAGTTGGTCCATGTAGGGGACTATTGGTGACAAATTCATCCTTGATGTGATTAGCTGTGTTGTGATGCATTCCATGTTATCATATGTTTTAAATGTTTTACGATTCTGCTCACTGGGCTCTTGTAGCTCACCCCTCTCCCTTAACCCCCAGGCTTGCAGGTACAGGGTAGTCCAGGAGGTCAGCAAGAGTAAAGAAGTCTTATGATGTAATAGATAGATAGTGGACATGATAAATTGTAAGATGATGTAAAGTTAAATAGTTACGTTATGTATAATGATATTGAGGTTTAGAAGTGTGCTTGACCATAGTTCATTGTAATCCCTTGTTGATACATGATCTTAATGTCTATTGATGTTTATGTTTAACCAACTCAACTTATGATGTATCGCCCATTGGGGCATTGATGAGATCCCACAGAGGGATTAATGTTTAAGTTATGCTATGATTAGTGCATGCACAGGTTGAGTTTGGTGTATGTTGAAAAGGAAGGTTTTAATTTTTATGTATGATTGTTGATCATGTATGGGATTGAACAGGTTTACAGGTTTCATGTCAGGCTTGCTACGGGTCCCGGCGGCCTTAAGTCGACCCGGATCCTAGCGCCGGTAGCGGTCCAATTTTCGGGTCGTTACAGAATGGTATCAGAGCCCTAGGTTCATATGGTCGGACCTAGAGTGTCGGGCTCATAGATGTTATAGAAGGTCAAGCACAATAGGAAGATCATGTCCACTAGGATAGGATGTGGAGTCCTGTCTTGTTTGATGATGTGAAACGCCATGATTATATGCATGTGCATTAATGAGATGTGATGTATGTGATGAGGGTTCATGTGTGCCCACATGAACCATATGATACTAATGTTCGCTTGTTATGTGCTGCCTTTCAGAAAACAGGATGAGGGGAACTCGTCGATCAACAAGATTGACTGGAGTGCCACCTGAGGATGAGGGCATGAGCGCCCGTCCTCCAGCATTGCCTAGGGCAATGTCTAGTAGGTCTAACCGAGAAAGAGTAGCAAGAGACCCTAGAAGGTCTTTGGATTTGGGTAGAAGCAGATCAGTCAGAGGAACAGTTCAGGGAGGATTGTCAGAGGACATGGGGGATGATATGGACGTAGAGCAGAGGAGGGATGGCAATTTGGGAGTCAGTATGTCAGAAGAGGGAATGGGAGAGTCCCAAGGAGCACTCAGGCCTCGGGATTGCTTCAGCCACCCCACTACCCACACTTCTCACAAAATCCCAGGTATTCGATGGGAGGTACATCGGATTACCCTAGCTTTACCCCTTATCCCACACAGATGCCATGCCCATCCTACTACCCACCATACTCACAGTACCCAATGTATCCACCCCCACCCTACTATCCAAATCCTACCTCAGAAAATGTTGCCCCACCTCCACCACCTACAGAACCAGCAGCCCCAGTTACTCAACCTCCTAGACCTAGCTCAGCAAGTGGGAGCAAGGTCAAGATGACCGACTACATGAAACTGGGTGCTCCTCATTATGAAAAAGGGGATGACCCATTTGTGTATCTGGAAAGGGTTAAAGTGATCACAGATGAGATTGGGGCAGATAATAGTAGAGCCATTCAGATGCCCGGGTTCACACTCAAATGCAAGAAGGCCCGTGAGTGGTTTAAGAATTATGTGAACCCGAGGGTGGATAGCATGACATGGGAGGAGTTTGCAAACGAGTTTGCAGGATGGGCTTTCCCAGATAGTTCAAGGGAGATGAAGATGATAGAGTTTGAGCAGTTGATGCAGACTGATGAGATGGGTGTAGAGGAGTTCACAGACAGATTCTTGGAGCTGTTACCATTTGCAGGGCAAAACCTTGACACAGACCAGAAGAAGTCAAGGAGGTATATCATGAAACTCCACTCCAGATATTCCTCCTTGATCCAATCAGCAGATAGGGAGAGCTTCCATGCCATAGTGGATATGGCCCGGAAAATGGAGGCCAGTGCCATCGTTCAGGGAACAGTTAAACAGTCAGTGGCACAGCCTTCTGGTTCTAAGACCCCAAGCTCTTCTTCTTTTAGTGCAGCAGCTTCAGGCAGCAAGAGGTGGAGCAGTACTACCAAGAAGCAGAAGAAGAACAAGTTTTGGAACAAAGTTAAGTCCAGTATGGGATTAGGGGGCGGCTCAAGCTCTGGTGCTGATAATGCAGTTTGTGCAAAGTGTGGTAGGCTACACAGGGGAGTTTGTCGGACTGGGACAGCAGCCTGCTTCAGATGCGGGCAAGAGGGACACATGGCTCAGGAGTGTCCTAGGGCAGCTTTTGGAGCACAGTCTCAACAGACAGCTTCGGGTAGTGTGGCTCAGCCAACAGCTCCAGCCATGACTCAGGCCAGTGGCAGAGGCAGAGGGAGAGGGGCAACCTCTTCTTCAGCGGGTTTCAGAGGTGAAGGTCCATCAGCTCCAGCACAGATCTTCACAATGACTCAGCAGGAGGCAGATGCATCTAACACCGTGGTGGCAGGTAATTTAGTCATTGGTTGTTCAGATGTGTATGCCTTGATGGACCCTGGTGCATCTCATTCTTTTATTGCTCCGAGAGCCGTTCAGAGGTTGGGGTTGATGATCTCTGAGTTAGAGTGTCCTCTCTGGGTCAGTGGACCCAAGTGTGATCCATCAGTGGCAGAGTCAGTCTGCCAGTGCAGTCCAGTCTTTGTTGAGGGAAGATGCTTGTCCGCCGACCTGGTGGTTCTAGATTTGACAGATTTTGACGTCATTCTAGGGATGGACTGGTTATCTACCCATGGTGCTACCTTGGACTGCAGGGACAAGGTAGTCAGGTTCAGAGTTCAGGATGGGTCAGAGGTTGTCTTTAGGGGAGACAGGAGGGGTACACCTAGAGGTCTGATATCAGCTCTTCAGGCTCGTAGGTTGCTTAGGAAGGGATGTCAGGGGTATTTGGCTCATGTGAGAGAGCTTAGCAGTCAGGTTAGAGAGCCCGCCTCGGTGCCAGTAGTCAGAGAGTTTCTAGACGTTTTTCCAGACGAGCTACCAGGTTTACCACCTGCTAGGGAGGTAGAGTTCGAGATAGAATTGATACCTGGAACCCGACTGATCTCTATCCCTCCCTACAGGATGGCTCCAACCGAGTTGAAGGATTTGAAAGAGCAGTTGCAAGAGCTGGTAGACAAGGGCTTCATCCGACCGAGTACCTCACCTTGGGGTGCTCCCGTCTTGTTCGTCAGAAAGAAGGATGGATCCCTTAGACTTTGTATCGACTACAGACAGTTGAACAAAGTCACTACCAAGAACAAGTACCCTTTGCCAAGGATCGATGATCTATTCGACCAGCTAGCAGGAGCGGGTTGTTTCTCCAAAATAGATCTGAGATCTGGGTACCATCAGCTGAGGATCAGAGATGAGAGTGACACCTGTGTTTCTGGAGCAAGTGGCTCAGAAACAGAATGAGGATCCAGAGTTAGTGAAGATTGCCAGGACTGTTCAGTCAGGCAAAGACAGTGAGTTCAGATTTGACAGTAAGGGGATCCTCCGCTATGGGAGTCGATTATGTGTACCAGATGACATAGGGCTAAAAGGAGACATTATGAGGGAAGCTCATAATGCAAGATACAGCGTTCACCCCGGAGCCACCAAGATGTATCAAGATCTGAAGAAGGTTTATTGGTGGCCAGCGATGAAGAAAGAAGTGGCACAGTTTGTGTCAGCCTGCGAAGTGTGTCAGAGGGTGAAGCTGGAACATCAGAAGCCGGCTGGAATGCTTAACCCGCTACCTATTCCAGAGTGGAAATGAGAGAATATAGCTATGGACTTCGTAGTGGGGTTACCGGCAGCGTCCAACAAATTGGACTCCATATGGGTGATTGTGGACAGACTCACCAAATCTGCTCACTTCATCCCTGTCAGGAGTGGCTACTCTGTGGACAAATTGGCGCAGGTATATGTGGATGAAATCGTCAGACTGCATGGGGTTCCTGTTTCAATAGTGTCGGATAGAGGGCCCCAGTTCACCTCCAGGTTTTGACGGAGTCTGCAGAATGCCATGGGTACTAGGTTGGATTTCAGTACTGCCTTCCACCCCCAGACGGACGGACAATCCGAAAGGACCATCCAGACTATCGAAGATATGCTAAGAATGTGTGTGCTGGACTTTGGCGGTTCTTAGAGGCAGCATCTACCTTTGGTGGAGTTTGCCTACAATAACAGCCATCATGCTAGCATCGGGATGGCTCTATATGAAGCTTTGTACGGAAGGAAGTGCAGGTCACCTGTTTGCTGGGAGGAAGTTGGAGAGAAGGCCTTAGCAGGGCCTGAGCTAGTAGAGATCACCAGCAGGGTGGTACCCATAATCAGAGAAAGAATCAAGACAGCCGCAAGCAGACAGAAGAGTTATGCAGACATCCGCAGACGGCAGGTAGAGTTTCAGGAGGGGGATCTGGTATTGCTCAAAGTGTCTCCAATGAAAGGAGTGGTTCGCTTTGGGAGGAAGGGTAAACTAGCCCCACGATACATCGAACCCTTTGAAATCTTACAGAAGATTGGGAATGTGTCGTACAAGCTAGATTTACTTGCTTCAATGGCAAGAATCCATCCGGTTTTCCATGTTTCAATGTTGAGGAAGTTTGTGTCAGATCCGGGCAAGGTTCTTAGTGAGCCAGATGTGGAGATCCAAGAGGATCTCACCTATGTTGAGCAGCCAGTGCGGATCATAGACACCCAGATCAGGAAGCTGAGAAACAAGGAAATCCCGATGGTGAAGGTCCTTTAGAACCACCACAATTTGGAAGAGTGCACTTGGGAGACACGGGAGTCCATGCTCCAGCAATACCCTTATCTTTTCTAAGGTTAGTTCTATGTGTTTTGTATGTATGTTATATGTATGCCATGCTATGTACTATTTGAGGGACATTCAGGGACGAATGTTCTTAAGGGGGGGAGAATGTAATACCCGGCTAGACTCCGGTATCGGAATTCCTACCGTCCGGTGGAATTTCGGATGTCGGAGACCTCTAGAAGGGTAAAAACCACGTTTTCATGAGATGTTTTAATGATTTTAATGATTTTAAGTAAAGAGGAAATGAGTTTTTGAATAAAAACACCCTTGGAGGAAAACTCAGGTTCGGCCGCCGAAACTCAAAGTTCGGCCGCCGAACATGCATGCACTTCGGGAGTGCTTTAGGCCCCCG
Source organism: Manihot esculenta (assembly GCF_001659605.2). Classification (NCBI taxonomy): domain Eukaryota; kingdom Viridiplantae; phylum Streptophyta; class Magnoliopsida; order Malpighiales; family Euphorbiaceae; genus Manihot; species Manihot esculenta. Next base: position 19,265,958 of record NC_035161.2, read on the forward strand.
AAGGCATAAGTGAGGAAAGTCCAGGTTCGGCCGCCGAATCTCAAGTTCGGCCGTCGAACATGGCATGCATGCGGAGGCACTTTCGGCCCCCAAACGTGGCCTGGCCAGCCACTATAAAAGGGTCCCTTAGCCGAAAACAGGCGAGCTTTTTTCCATTTTCGGCCAAGGTGAGTCCTTCCGCCATTCCTCACCATCCTTGAGTTCTTTCTTTCAAATCTTTCAAGTTTTTCACTAGTTTTCATCTTGTTTTGAAGATTTTTGAGTTTTTAGCAAGTTTTGGAGCTTTGAGGTTCAAGAACCCAAAATCTCCCACCTTCGAGTTTAGGACGTCTCTCTCTCGATCTTCAAGAGGTAAGAGCCGATCTTAAGCTCATTTAATGTTTAAAGTAAGTTTTATGCAAGATCTATGGGGTAGAATGCATGTTTAGCTCATAGTTAGTTTTTTGAGTTAATGTTATGTTTTGAACAATGTATGTTGGTTTGTGTTGTTGTTGTGTGTTGTAGTTGGGGTTTAAGTTAGTTTGAAGCCCCTAGGAGCCAATGTATGTATATTTGCATGATTTGAATGAGTTATATGCATGTTGGAGGAGTTGGGAGGCAAATGTGCATAAAGGAGCCAAGTTTCTGCCCTTTGGCAGAAACCAGGTTCGGCAGCCGAAGGCACTTTCGGCCGCCGAACATGGCTTGGGAGGCAGGCCTTTCGGCTGCCGAAGTTGCCCCCGAAAAGAGACTTTCGTCTCTGTCTGGGACTTTCGGCCGCCGAAGGTGCCGCCGAACCTGCCCTGTTCTGCCTTCCTTTGCGTGTTTTTGCATGTTTGTTTTGAGGTGTTTTAGGGGGTTTTTGGGGGATGTTTTAGAGTTATGTTCATGTCTGTTTGGTCCCTCATTTGAGTCCACCTGTGTAGGTTCGGACCCGAGGAACCGAGGACCCCAGCAGTGAGTCAGTCACTTCAGAGTCAGTAGAGCTTCAGCCAGAGGTGAGTGGAATAACTCTTATGCTTTTAAATAAATAAATCAGTTTTAGCATTATTCACGCATCATGAATGCCATGAGATAATAGGGTGTTGCATTAGACTCACGAATATGTTGCATTGCATATTATGTTTGATGATGTGGATGGATGTTGAATAATCCATTAGTCCCCCTATGCTATGATGATGATGATACGGTACGGAAGACCAGTGAGGCCCATTCTACGCCCCTGGCACTATGTAAGAGAAAGACCAGTGAGGCCCATTCTACGCCCCTGGCACAGTTGGACCATGTTATGTTATGTTATGTAAGAGAAAGACCAGTGAGGCCCATTCTACGCCCCTGGCACAGTTGGACCATGTTATGTTATGTTATGTAAGAGAAAGACCAGTGAGGCCCATTCTACGCCCCTGGCACAGTTAGTCCATGTAGGGGACTATTGGTGACAAATTCATCCTTGATGTGATTAGCTGTGTTGTGATGCATTCCATGTTATCATATGTTTTAAATGTTTTACGATTCTGCTCACTGGGCTCTTGTAGCTCACCCCTCTCCCTTAACCCCCAGGCTTGCAGGTACAGGGTAGTCCAGGAGGTCAGCAAGAGTAAAGAAGTCTTATGATGTAATAGATAGATAGTGGACATGATAAATTGTAAGATGATGTAAAGTTAAATAGTTACGTTATGTATAATGATATTGAGGTTTAGAAGTGTGCTTGACCATAGTTCATTGTAATCCCTTGTTGATACATGATCTTAATGTCTATTGATGTTTATGTTTAACCAACTCAACTTATGATGTATCGCCCATTGGGGCATTGATGAGATCCCACAGAGGGATTAATGTTTAAGTTATGCTATGATTAGTGCATGCACAGGTTGAGTTTGGTGTATGTTGAAAAGGAAGGTTTTAATTTTTATGTATGATTGTTGATCATGTATGGGATTGAATAGGTTTACAGGTTTCATGTCAGGCTTGCTACGGGTCCCGGCGGCCTTAAGTCGACCCGGATCCTAGCGCCGGTAGCGGTCCGATTTTCGGGTCATTACATGCTTTATGTTCCTACCTTGAATAGGAATATTATTTCAGTTTCTGTTTTGGACGATGAAGGTTTTTCATTTCTCATTAAGAATAAGAAATGCTCCATTTATAATAAAGATAATTTGCTTTATTATAGTGCAAATTCATATGATGGCCTTTATATCCTTAATCTAGATGATTCTATAGACAATAATATCTATAACATAACTTCTAAGAAAACTAAGCCCAATGAGTTAAACCCAACATATTTATGGCATTGTCATCTTAGCCATATAAATGAGAATCGCATATCTAAGCTCCATAAGGATGGTTTATTAGATTCATTTGATTTTGAATCATTTGAAAATTGTGAATTTTGTTTGCTTGGTAAGATGACAAAAGCCCTTTTACTGGATAAGGTCAAAGGGCTTCAGACTTACTGGCCTTAGTACATACAAATGTATATGGCCCACTAAGTATTAGTGCCAGGGGAGATTATCAGTACTTCATTACATTCACCGATGATTTCAATAGGTATGGCTATGTCTACCTAATGAAACATAAACATGAATCTTTCGAAATTTTTAGAGCTTTTCAAAATGAAGTGCAAAATCAACTTGGTAAAACTATTAAAATGCTTTGATCTGATCGAGGTGGTGAATATTTGAGCCAAGAGTTTGATGAACATCTTAAAAATTGTGGAATTGTTTCACAACTAACTCCTCTAAGAACTCCACAATGGAATGGTATTTCTGAAAGGAGAAATCGAATTTTACTAGATATGGTTCGATCCATGATGAGTCAAACAAATCTCTCTTTACCATTTTGGGGTTATGCCTTAGAGACAACTGCATTCATTTTAAACTGAGTACCATCGAAAGCAGTTGAAAAGATGCCATATGAGTTATGGATTGGCAAAATGCCTAGTTTGTCTTTTCTTAAGATTTGGGATTGTTGAAATGCCCAATTTCAGATAAGTTATCTCCAAAATCTATCAAGTGCAATTTTGTGGCATATCCTAAGGAAACCAAAGGATACTATTTCTATATTCCTTCAAAGAACAATGTGTTTGTTGCTAAAAATGGTACTTTTTTAGAAAATGAATTTATCTCTCAGAGAATTAGTGGGAGTACAGTGCAACTTGAGGAAACTCAAGCACCACAAGAGAGCATTGAACAGCCAGTAGAACCACTTCCAGAACCACAAATAGTTGTGGAAGCTGAAAGGGTGACACAAGTTCCAGTTGATCTGATAGGACGGATCATCAGCCTGAGAGATATGGATTTCTCATGATTGATAGTCATGAAGTTTTGCTCATTGATCAAGATGAGCCTACTACCTATCAAGAAGCTGTGTCAGGTCCAGATTATGAGAAATGGCTTTATGCCATGAAATCTGAAATGCAATCCATGTATGACAATTGAGTTTAGTCATTAATTGATCCCTCTGAGGGTGTTAAGTCCATTGGTTGCAAATGGGTTTTCAAGAAGAAAACTAACATGGATAGAAATGTGCATACCTACAAAGCAAGGCTTGTTGCAAAAGGTTTCAAACAAACTCATGGTATAAACTATGATGAGACCTTTTTGCCAGTTATAATGCTTAAGTCGGTTAGAATTATCATTGCCATTGCTGCATACTATGATTACAAGATATGACAAATGGATGTCAAAACAACTTTCCTTAATTAGAACTTGCTTGAGGATGTGTACATGACACAACCTGAGGGTTTTGTAATCCTTGAGAATTCAGAAAAGATTCACAAGCTTCAAAGATCAATTTATGGATTGAAGCAAGCCTCTCGGAGTTGGAATCTTCATTTGATGAGATAGTCAGAGACATTGGATTCATCAAGAATGAAGATGAACCTTGTGTTTACAAGATGGTTAGTGGGAGTGTAGTTGTGTTTCTATTCCTATATGTGGATGACATATTACTAATTGGAAATGATATCCCTACCTTGCAAAAGGTTAAGACTTGGTTAGGAAATTCTTTTTCAATGAAGGACTTAGGTGAGGCTGTATATATCCTTGGTGTTAAGATCTATAGGGATAGATCTAAGAGGATAATTGGTTTGAGTCAAAGTACTTATATTGACAAAGTGATGAAAAGGTTCAACATGCAAGATTCCAAAAGACGATTCTTGCCCATGTCTCATGGTATTCATCTCAGCAAGAATCAATGTCCTATGACGTCTGAGGAGCGAGAACGGATGAATAAGATTCCTTATGCTTCTGCTATTGGATCTATCATGTATGCCATGTTATTTATCTCATATGCATTAAGCACAACAAGCAGATATCAGGCAGATCCCGGTGAAAGTCACTAGACAGTTGTTAAGAATATCCAAAAGTACCTTAGAAGAACTAATGATGTATTCTTAGTTTATGGAGGTTTGGAAGATGAGCTAGTTGTAAAAGGTTACACAGATCTAGTTTCCAAACTGACATAGATGACTTCAGATCGCAGTCAGAATTCATATTCACTTTAAATGGTGAAGCAGTTAGTTGAAAAAGTTCCAAGTAGAGCATTGTAGCAGATTCTACAATAGAAGCTACGTATATAGCACCATCAAATGTAGCTAAGGAGGCAGTCTGGTTGAAGAAATTCATCACAGAGTTGAGAGTGGTTTCTAATATTGCAAATCCTATGGACCTTTATTTTGATAACAATAGTGCCATAGTGTAACAGCCCAGAAATCGATACCCCTCTGTAACGGCCCGAACCGCCACCGGCGCTAGGATCTAGATCGGCTTAAGGCCGCTGGGACCCGTAGCAAGCCAAACGTACCTCCTATCACCTGGTCAAATCCCATACATGATCAAAACATGAACATAAAAACTGAAACATAAGAAGTATAGACCGAGCTTGACCTGTATGCAACATAGCTGGAAACCTAAAAGAACCCCATACTAGAGCTCTCAACAAAACTCTAGCTGGGTCAACATAACATACATCAAGCTGGGATTACATCCAAGGAAATAGAACCTAACCTGTGCATGCATCAAACCACAAACATAAGACCTCCTCTAGGGTCCTCATTCATTACCATAGCGTGGTAAACAACACATGCCACAAGATTAGTTCAAACATAACTCAACATCTAGTATAACATACATCATGTATTAAACAGGGACTAATCAAATCTCAGGGCCAAGCACAGCACTAAACCATAAATATAACTCCAATTAACTTTACATTACATCTCATTATCTTAAAATCAACTTATATTACATGTCCAATTCTAAAACTACTAAACTATAACATAGAGATATACTATTACATTACAAACACACATCACTTAATCTTTACCCTGCTGACTTCTGAGCTCTGACTCAAACCTGCAAACCTGGGGATTAGGGGAGAGGGGTGAGCTAAAAAGCCCAGTGAGTAGAAACAAAGAAAATAGTTCATTAATTACATGCTCTCATGAAATGCGCCATAACACAAAGAAATCACATAACAATCCTTTCACTCCCGCTTGAGTTCACGCTAGCATTCTCTTCCTCTCGCGGGTGATTTTAGAGGGTTCTCGAAACGTCCTTCCCCTCAGGGTTAGACATGACCCCAACATTCCCTCTGTCAACACTCGGCCCCAAAGGAGCTCTCATGGGGCTTTCCTACATGTACTCGCCCGACTGACAAAGACTCAATGACAGACTTGCGGGCTATTGAGGTCGCCTTGGTCCACCCATCTCATCATATAAACAGCAATTTATGCAATGCGTCACATTCGTGAAACTAGTGCAATCATCCTATTACATATATAAACATGATGCATGAACATGCTTTAGGCATTTGATTTTATAAAATAAAAGATTAAGTTAGTTCTACTCACCTCTGGCCGATGCTGGACCGACTCTACAACTGCTAACACTGATGGCCTCCTCGATCCCTCGGGTCCGATCCTACACAGGTGGACTCGAATGAGGTGCCAACACACTCTAAACAACTCATAAACAACTACCCAAAAACCCCTTAAAACATCACTTAAACAGGCATAGAAAACAACCTTGAAAAGGCTGGACAGGGCACTTTCGGCGGCACCTTCGGCGGCCGAACCCTCCCTCCAGAGACGAAACTCGGGCACCTTCGGCGGCCGAAAGTCCCACTCCAGAGACGAAAGTCAGGCACTTTCGGCGGCCGAACATTACCTTCGGCGGCCGAAAGTCTGCTTTCAAGCCAAAACTCAACTTTCGGGGGCAAGGTTAGGCGGCCAATCCATTCATCCAAAGGCAGGTTCGGCGGCCGAAACCACCTTCGGCGGCCGAACCTGAGTTCTTCCCAGAAGGGCAGAACTCAGCTTCTCATGCATTCAAGCCTCCCAAACCTTTCAAACACCCCAAAACAAATACCCAACCTTACCAAAACATGCCTAAACCCTTAACCATGCCTAAAGGAGCTTAACAACTAGATTAAACTCCAAAAACAACATCAAAACATACCTAGATAGTTTATGACCCACATAGGCCAAAACCATCAAAACAACCAAATCCTCACACACTCTTTCCCAATCATGCATACTCACTCCCACAAGCATAAAGGAGCATCAACTAACAACATATCATCACATAAACACATATAAACATACATTGGGCATAAAACCCACATAAACCTAAACATGCATATCTACCCATACTCAACCATCAAAACCTTCATAAAACTTCATAAAAACACTAGAGAAGCAAGGATCTACACTTACCTCTTGAAGATCGAGGGTGGTGTAATCCCAAACTCGGAGGTGTGGAGGATCCAAGCTCTCAAAAGCCTCCAAGCTCCCCAAAACTCCTTTTAAGCTTTAAATCTTCAAACACAAGGGTAGAAATCATGAAAAACTTGAGAGATGGGTAGAGAAAACACGAAAACGACCAAAGGAAGGCATAAACTCACCTGAGCTCGAGAATGGGGAGAAAACTCACCCATTTTCGATCTGAGGGCCCTTTATAGGTGGCCTGGTCGAAGACCTTCGGCGGCCTAACGTGCCCTCTAAACTCATGCAAGTTCGGCGGCCGAACTTGACTTTCGGCGGCCGAACTTGACTTTCGGCGGCCGAACCTTGGCTCGTTCAAATAAGACTTTCAGAGGCCAAAGGCGCTCCCGAAGCCTTCCCATGTTCGGCGGCCGAACTTCACTTTCGGCGGCCGAACCTGGCAAATGCCTCCTTGGTCTTTTCCTTTTCAAAACTAAATCCTTTTCCATTTAAAACCATAAAATCAGTAAAAACATTTTAGAAAACACATTTTACCCTTCTAGAGAGATCCAACACCCTAGATTCCGCCGGAAGGCAGAAATCCCGATGCCGGATTCTAGCCGGGTATTACATTCTTCCCCCCTTTAAGAACATTCGTCCCCGAATGTTCCACAAACAAACAGGCATACAAAACACGCAAGCAAACAAGCAAACAAAACTAACAACCTCTCTCCTAGAAGAGAGACACAGGTACTACTAGAGTAAGAACTCCTGGTCTCCAAAAGAAACACCTTAGCAGTACCCAACCTACTCCTGAACTCCACTGGCTTCCGCTGCGCTACTCTGATCCTTACTCTTCTCTTCTCTTCTCATCTTTACTAACAGGCTTCTTCTCACTGCTGACCCAAAACTAACTCTAACTCTCACAGGTAGTACCCGAATTTCAGATCTATATTGGAAAACAACCAGCTCCTACTAGCTGTCCCAATAGGTCATCCATCCTGCATGGGAATACCTGCCCTTGATAGTGACCTTGGTCAACTGTAATACCCGGCTAAACCCGGCGAAACCCGGCATCGGAATTCTTACCGTCCGGTGGGATTCAAGGATGTCAGAGGTTTCCTGAGGAGAGAGTGAAGGTTTTCTAAAATGTTTTAAAGTATTTTAACGGTTTGATTAGGAACTAGCTGAGTTTTAGGGAGAAATGGCCAAAGGAGTTTCTGTCATGTTCGGCCCCCGAATGTGAAGTTCGGCCGCCGAAAGTGCCCAATGTTCGGCCCCCGAATGTTAAGTTCGGCCCCCAAAAGTTGCATGGTTTTGCATGCGATTCGGCAGCCGAAGCTGAGTTGGCCAGCCAATGTGTGGGCACTCCTTAGTCATTGTTTTGGGACAGATGTTACCTCCTAAGCTTCCCAGAGGTTATGCCACGTCTCCCATGACTCATCTATAAGCTTTTACTCACTCATGCACAGGTTTGAGGGTGGTAAAGTGTTTAGAACGTTTTGAAATAAAAGAAGAGAGTTTTGGTGTTTTGGTGAAGGAAAAGAGGTGTTGGTGCATAGCTTGGTGTTCAGGTTGTCCAGCTTCTGATTTCAGGAGGTAAGGGAAGTCTTTATACTTGTTTTAATGATTTCTAATAGCTTTTTAAGAGGTTAAGGGTAGAGTTATGTTTATAGGTTTAGTTGTGATGTTTTAATGGTTTATGCATGATTATGTGTTATGTGTGTTGATTGTTGGGGTTGATAGGTAGTTTTGGACCCCTTGGAGCATATACTTGAGTATATGTACGTTGAGGTTTGGAGTTATGCATGTTTAGAGAGGAGGAAAAGATAGAGGAGCTAGGTTGCGGGTGAAGCTGAGTTCGTGAAGAACTCAGGTTCGGCAGCCGAAGAAGGATTCGGCCACCGAACCCCTTGCATGGTGGCTTAGACTGCCACAGCTTACCCCTGAGTGCCTCGAGGTTCGGCTCTGTTTAAGGGTTTCGGCCTCCGAAAGTAGCCCCCGAAAGGGTTCGGCCGCCGAAAGAGGATATTCGGCTGCCGAAGGTACTTAAGTTTCGGCTCTGTTCAGGACATTCGGCCGCCGAACCTGCCGCCGAATGTGTTCTGTCCAGCCTTCTTTTGCATGCTTTGTGTGATTGTTTTTGGAGGGTCAGAAGGGATTATGGGGGATTGTTTAAGAGTTGATAAGAGTATGTTTGACACCTCATTCGAGTCCATTTGTGTAGGATTGGACCCGACAGTTCAGGGAGGTCGTCAGGATTAGCAGTTGCAGAGTCAGTCAGGTTTCTGCCTGAGGAGTCGAGGTGAGTAGAACTAAACTTAATATTTTATATTAAAGTAACAGAATGCTTGTTAGCATAGTTCATGCATCATGGATGCCATGATATATTTTAGGGTGATTGCATTAGAATCACGAATATGGTGCATTGCATTTTCATTGTTTATGAGGATTGGACCAAGGCGACATCAATAGCCCGTCGAGGGAGTTTTGAGGTCATGTCTAATCCAAGATGTGGAATGTTTGAGTTGTGATGCATTTTCATATAAAATGCGTATGAATGAACTGTTTTCAGTGTTTCTACTCACTGGGCTTTATAGCTCATCCCTTTCCCTTAATCCCAGTTTTGCAAGTACAAGGTTAGCTGGGAAGGTTAGAAGCAGCAGGGTATTGGCTACAGTATTGCTTGTGTAATAGAGTAATGGACATGATGTAAACTAAAGAGATATTTATTACAGATGTATAGATGGTCAGTTAAGGTGCTTATGGATTAGTATGTGCTTTGCCTATAGTATGTTTTATCCCTTGTCTATGCATGTATCCTGTTTTCAGTTTCATGATGAGCAATGAGTCAAACCAGGCTTAATACATGTTGTGTTTCGAAAACCCAGTGAATTATAACTGTGAGGGAAGACAGGGATTACTTCCTTTGACCCAAGACCAGTGCGGAGGAAAGACCAGGTTTGATTCCTGTGATCCATAGAGAGGCCAATAGAGAAGACCAGGTTTGATTCCTGTGACTCTATGGTAGCCAAGTTAACTTATGATATGCTGACCCTACAGGGTGGGTTCTATGTTTCAGAGCATAGTGCATGGAGGTTACTTGGTAGAGTATCACTGGTTTATTACAGATAGCCCTGAGGGCTAGTTCAGATTAGTATGTCTGAGCATTTGGTTCATATGATTGGACCTATAGTATAGTGTTTTAAAGGTTAAGTCTGGTAGTTTTAAAGACAAGTTTTAAAAAGTAATAGTCCAGTCGGATCATGTATGGGATTTTAACAGGTACACAGAGTTCAGGATAGGCTTACTACGGGTCTAGGCGGCCTTAAGTCGATCTGGATCCTAGTGCCGAGCAGTTTGGGCCGTTACAAAGAGGGTACCGGTTTCCGGGCTGTTACAGATGGTATCAGAGCATAGGGCCTCTTAAGTACGGTGTGTTGAGCATTTTTGTTCAAGGATTAGCGAGGTCCCACATCGGAAAGAGGTTGGTCTAGAGTCATAGTAAGGCAAGCACATTAAGGAAAATCATGTCCACTAAGATAAGGATGTTGAATTTTGTTTTGCATGCAGATATGAAATGCCATGAGTATATGCATGTGCATTAATGTGATGCTATGTATGCATGTATATGTTTTATGTTCATGTGTTTCATATGAACTCTATGTGTGCTAATGTTTGTTTCTTGTGTTGTTCTTCAGGATAGCTAAGATGAGTGGTGTTAGTCCGCAGATTGATTCAGATCCGTTTGAAGCATCTTTTGATGAAAATAGAGGAGGCATGGATTTAGGAAATAGGAGAGAGATGGGAATAGATGTGCAAAGAAAGGATGTAGGATTACAGGTGAATTTGGATGATGAGTCTTTAGATGATGCTCAGACCAAGGATACCAAAATGTCAGGTATAGGGGAAAATGATCCTTCCACTTGGAGTACAGCTACCTGGAAAGGAGCAAAGTGGGGGAAAGTTAAAACGAAAAAGGTTAGGGGTCTTAAAGGGAAAAAGAAAAGAGAATATTGGAATAGGAAAGAACTTAGTTCTGGTGGTGGTGTTGATTCGAGTTCTGGTATAGATAGACCAAAATGTTTGAGGTGTGGAAGATTTCATAAGGGAGTTTGTCTTGTTGGCATGACAGGATGTTATAGATGTGGTCAGGAGGGACATGTGATTCGTGAGTGTCGTACGATGCCTTGGATGATTCAGTCCCGGCAGACATTTTCAGGTAGAGATGTTCAGCAGGGGATAGTCCCATCAGATTCAGTGGTGCCAGGTATGCTCATTTTGAGAGTTTTGATGTGTATGGTTCTTTTGTGGATCCTAGTGGGATTGAGAGAGATAGATCAGAAAAAGAAAAAGAGGAAAAGAAAAAGTAACAGTGATCTTTGAAAGAGATTAGAATTAGTCTGGGATTGGGTGGTAGTGAGGCAAGGAAAAGGGTGAACCTTTTCTTCCGTAGATTCCCGAGAGAAGTTCCATTAGCTTTAGCCTGGATCTTTACCCTGACGTAATAGGAGGCTAACATATCGAATACAGCGACGTTAGGTACGTTTGCTTGTGAGTATTCGGATGTGTATGCTGTTTGTGTTGGACCCTAGTGTTTCGCTTTCCTTTCTGTTTGTGAGCCTTTGCTAGGGTGGGTTTGATGACTTCTGGGCTTAGTGTGTTTTCTCTGGGTCAGTGGACCGGAGTGTGATCCATCTGAGGTAGAGTCAGTCAGTTCAGTTCAGAGGTTATGGTGAGTAGATGCAATCCAGCTGACCTTATGGTTCTAGAAGTGACTGTATGATGTCATTCTAGGGCGGATTGATGCATTACTCATGGTACTACCTGTGTCCATAGAGACAAGGTAGGGGAATTGGATGGATTAGGCAGTCCTTTAGTGGGACAGTGTCTAGTGGTGCCTAGAAGTTGATATCAGTCCATCAGGCTCATGGTTATTCAGGAAAGGTTATCAGAGGGTTGTAAGCAAGTTAGCCAGGACAGGGAATGAACCTCAGTACCCAGTGCTAGTGAGTTCTAGATATTTCCCAGACGAGCTGTCAGGTTTACCATCTGTTAGGGAATTAGAGTTTGGAATGAGAATGATATCTGGCCGCAGAATCATTTCTTTCCTTCTACCCTACAGGATGGCACCTGCAGAGAAAGAGAGAGTTCAGAAGAGTCAGAAAAGTATAAGAGAGCTTAGTAGATAAAGGGTGTATCTGACTTAGTACCTCACCCTGGAAGATTCCAGTGTTGTTGTGGAAAACGAAGGATAGACTCTTGAGATTTTGTTATAACTGTTTACAGTTAACAAGATCACTACTAAGCAGTTACAGGTATTCCTAGATAGGATTGAATGATCTACTAGCTGTTCTAATTAAAGTTGAGTGGATTTACAGATTGGTATGATCAGAGTACAGATTGGTATCTGTTGAGAGAATTAAAGACTGAGAGTTTCACCAAGAGATTAGTTTAGGTAAGAATGATGATCTACTAGCTGATTTGATAAAAGAGTTGATTATTATTTTGATGTGATCAGAGATTTGAGTATCACCTATTGAGAGTTAGAAAGTGAAAGTTAGAAAAAGATAAAGAGAAAGAGGAGTAAGGATCAGAGTAGTGCAGCGAAAGCTGTGGAATTCAGGAATAGGTTGAGGTCTTGATGAATTCTTTGTTGTTTTTAACATTCGAGGACGAATGTTTTTGTAAGGGGGGTAGATTGTAATACCCGGCTAAACCCGGCGAAACCCGGCATCGGAATTCTTACCGTCCGGTGGGATTCAAGGATGTCAGAGGTTTCCTGAGGAGAGAGTGAAGGTTTTCTAAAATGTTTTAAAGTATTTTAACGGTTTGATTAGGAACTAGCTGAGTTTTAGGGAGAAATGGCCAAAGGAGTTTCTGTCATGTTCGGCCCCCGAATGTGAAGTTCGGCCCCCGAAAGTTGCATGGTTTTGCATGCGATTCGGCAGCCGAAGCTGAGTTGGCCAGCCAATGTGTGGGCACTCCTTAGTCATTGTTTTGGGACAGATGTTACCTCCTAAGCTTCCCAGAGGTTATGCCACGTCTCCCATGACTCATCTATAAGCTTTTACTCACTCATGCACAGGTTTGAGGGTGGTAAAGTGTTTAGAACGTTTTGAAATAAAAGAAGAGAGTTTTGGTGTTTTGGTGAAGGAAAAGAGGTGTTGGTGCATAGCTTGGTGTTCAGGTTGTCCAGCTTCTGATTTCAGGAGGTAAGGGAAGTCTTTATACTTGTTTTAATGATTTCTAATAGCTTTTTAAGAGGTTAAGGGTAGAGTTATGTTTATAGGTTTAGTTGTGATGTTTTAATGGTTTATGCATGATTATGTGTTATGTGTGTTGATTGTTGGGGTTGATAGGTAGTTTTGGACCCCTTGGAGCATATACTTGAGTATATGTACGTTGAGGTTTGGAGTTATGCATGTTTAGAGAGGAGGAAAAGATAGAGGAGCTAGGTTGCGGGTGAAGCTGAGTTCGTGAAGAACTCAGGTTCGGCAGCCGAAGAAGGATTCGGCCGCCGAACCCCTTGCATGGTGGCTTAGACTGCCACAGCTTACCCCTGAGTGCCTTGAGGTTCGGCTCTGTTTAAGGGTTTCGGCCTCCGAAAGTAGCCCCCGAAAGGGTTCGGCCGCCGAAAGAGGATATTCGGCTGCCGAAGGTACTTAAGTTTCGGCTCTGTTCAGGACATTCGGCCGCCGAACCTGCCGCCGAATGTGTTCTGTCCAGCCTTCTTTTGCATGCTTTGTGTGATTGTTTTTGGAGAGTCAGAAGGGATTATGGGGGATTGTTTAAGAGTTGATAAAAGTATGTTTGACACCTCATTCGAGTCCATTTGTGTAGGATTGGACCCGACAGTTCAGGGAGGTCGTCAGGATTAGCAGTTGCAGAGTCAGTCAGGTTTCTGCCTGAGGAGTCGAGGTGAGTTGAACTAAACTTAATATTTTATATTAAAGTAACAGAATGCTTGTTAGCATAGTTCATGCATCATGGATGCCATGATATATTTTAGGGTGATTGCATTAGAATCACGAATATGGTGCATTGCATTTTCATTGTTTATGAGGATTGGACCAAGGCGACATCAATAGCCCGTCGAGGGAGTTTTGAGGTCATGTCTAATCCAAGATGTGGAATGTTTGAGTTGTGATGCATTTTCATATAAAATGCGTATGAATGAACTGTTTTCAGTGTTTCTACTCACTGGGCTTTATAGCTCATCCCTTTCCCTTAATCCCAGTTTTGCAGGTACAAGGTTAGCTGGGAAGGTTAGAAGCAGCAGGGTATTGGCTACAGTATTGCTTGTGTAATAGAGTAATGGACATGATGTAAACTAAAGAGATATTTATTACAGATGTATAGATGGTCAGTTAAGGTGCTTATGGATTAGTATGTGCTTTGCCTATAGTATGTTTTATCCCTTGTCTATGCATGTATCCTGTTTTCAGTTTCATGATGAGCAATGAGTCAAACCAGGCTTAATACATGTTGTGTTTCGAAAACCCAGTGAATTATAATTGTGAGGGAAGACAGGGATTACTTCCTTTGACCCAAGACCAGTGCGGAGGAAAGACCAGGTTTGATTCCTGTGATCCATAGAGAGGCCAATAGAGAAGACCAGGTTTGATTCCTGTGACTCTATGGTAGCCAAGTTAACTTATGATATGCTGACCCTACAGGGTGGGTTCTATGTTTCAGAGCATAGTGCATGGAGGTTACTTGGTAGAGTATCACTGGTTTATTACAGATAGCCCTGAGGGCTAGTTCAGATTAGTATGTCTGAACATTTGGTTCATATGATTGGACCTATAGTACAATGTTTTAAAGGTTAAGTCTGGTAGTTTTAAAGACAAGTTTTAAAAAGTAATAGTCCAGTCGGATCATGTATGGGATTTTAACAGGTACACAGAGTTCAGGATAGGCTTACTACGGGTCTAGGTGGCCTTAAGTCGATCTGGATCCTAGTGCCGAGCAGTTTGGGCCGTTACAAAGAGGGTACCGGTTTCCGGGCTGTTACATCAACTGCTTACAGTTGTTATAAAGTCTCAAGGATTCATCCCCCGTTTCACACAACCATACTGGAGCAATCCAGGGTGAGGTACTAGGTCGGATAAAACCCTTGTCTACCAAGCCTCGCCACCATTCCTACAACTCTCACAACTCTGCAGGTGCCATCCTGTAGGGAAGGACAGAAATGGTTCTGTGTCCAGACACCACTCCTATACCAAACTCCATCTCCCTAACAGATGGTGAACCTGACAACTAGCCGGGGAAAACATCTAAGAACTCTCTCTAACAACTGGCACTGAGGCTGGTTCCCTGACCTGACTGCTAAACTCTCAAACAAGAGCTAGAACCCTCTGACAATCCCTCCTATGCACTCTACGAACCTGATAGGCTGACATCAAACCTCTAGGCATCCCTACTGTGTTCCCTCAGAAGAAAACCTCTGACCCATCCTGTCCTCTGAACCTGACTACCTTGTCTCTGCAGACCAAGATAGCACCACGAGTAGAAAAACCCAGTCCAACCTTAAACTGACGTCCAGACAGTCAAGTCTAGGACCTCAAAGTCGGGTGGAAGGCATCTACCCTCAACTGACACAGAACTGAACTGGTAGACTGACTCTGCCACAGATGAATCACACTCGGTTCCACTGACCAAAGAGAACACTGTAGCCCAGAGCTATCAACTCAACCTCTCGACGGCTCCTAGAGCAACTAAAGAAAGAGAAAAACACTAGGGTTCACAAAAACATACACATCAGAACATTCAAAAGTGAGCGTACCTGACACCACCATGTTCGATGTGTCTGCCTCTTGCTGAGCTTGGGTGAAGATCCGAGCTGGAGTTGACGGACCTTCTCCACGGGAACCTTCAGAAGAAAAGGCTGACCCTCTTCCTCTGCCTCGACCACTAACCTGAACCATGGCCAGAGCTATTGGCTGAGCCGCTCTACCTGAAGTTGCCCGCTGAGACTGAGCCAACCAGGGCGCAATGGGACAGTCACGTACCATGTGCCCTTCCTGACCGCATCTGAAACATAGATTAGTCCCAATCAGACAAACTCCCTTGTGCGGCCTTCCGCACCTCAAGTATCTTGAACTGCCTGAGCCAGAGCTTAAGCCACCAAAACCCAGACTAGCCTTCAACCGACTCCACAACTTCTTCTTCTTCCCCCTCAGGGTTCTGCCCCACTTCTTACTTTTCGTGGAGGCTGTACTCAGAGTGGAGGGATCAATCCCTCCTGAACTTGAAATCCTGGAATCCTGAGTCTGAGCATCCTCCTGAGAATCCCCTATGCCTTCCTCTGGCACTCTGAGTCCCAAACTGACATCCCTTCTTTGAACACCCAACTCTACTTCCCTCATACTAGCTGACATCCTTCTTGGAGCCATTCCTTCTCTGCTTTCATCTAAAGACCTTCCAGGGTCCCTTAATGTTCCCCATCTGCTGACTCCCCACGACTGCGCTCTTGGCAGAGTAGGGGGAAAGGTATCCATACCTTCCCTCTCAGATGGAACTCCAGTCGATTCCACAGATCGACGAGTACCTCGTATTCTGGCTCCTCTGACGAACAACACATAAGCATACAAACAATCATTAGCATCATCATACGGTTCATATGAAAACACATGAACCTGCAACATACATGCATGCATAGCATAACATCATGGCATATCACATTATCATACAAGACAGGACTCAACATCCTATCCTAGTGGACATGATTTTACCTATTGTGCTTGCCCTTCTATGACCTCTAAGCCAACCTCTTTCCGATGTGCAACAAACCGTACTCTCGAGGCCCAAAGCTCTGATACCATATCTGTAACAGCCCGAAAACCGATATCCCTCTGTAACGGCCCGAACCGCCACCGGCGCTAGGATCCAGATCGGCTTAAGGCCGCCGGGACCCGTAGCAAGCTAAACGTACCTCCTATCACCTGGTCAAATCCCATACATGATCAAAACATGAACATAAAAACTGAAACATAAGAAGTATAGACCGAGCTTGACCTGTATGCAACATAGCTGGAAACCTAAAAGAACCCCATACTAGAGCTCTCAACAAAACTCTAGCTGGGTCAATATAACATACATCAAGCTGGGATTACATCCAAGGAACTAGAACCTAACCTGTGCATGCATCAAACCACAAACATAAGACCTCCTCTAGGGTCCTCATTCATTACCATAGCGTGGTAAACAACACATGCCACAAGATTAGTTCAAACATAACTCAACATCTAGTATAACATACATCATGTATTAAACAGGGACTAACCAAATCTCAGGGCCAAGCACAGCACTAAACCATAAATATAACTCCAATTAACTTTACATTACATCTCATTATCTTAAAATCAACTTATATTACATGTCCAATTCTAAAACTACTAAACTATAACATAGAGATATACTATTACATTACAAACACACATCACTTAATCTTTACCCTGCTGACTTCTGAGCTCTGACTCAAACCTGCAAACCTGGGGATTAGGGGAGAGGGGTGAGCTAAAAAGCCCAGTGAGTAGAAACAAAGAAAACAGTTCATTAATTACATGCTCTCATGAAATGCGCCATAACACAAAGAAATCACATAACAATCCTTTCACTCCCGCTTGAGTTCACGCTAGCATTCTCTTCCTCTCGCGGGTGATTTTAGAGGGTTCTCGAAACGTCCTTCCCCTCAGGGTTAGACATGACCCCAACATTCCCTCTGTCAACACTCGGCCCCGAAGGAGCTCTCATGGGGCTTTCCTACATGTACTCGCCCGACTGACAAAGACTCAATGACAGACTTGCGGGCTATTGAGGTCGCCTTGGTCCACCCATCTCATCATATAAACAACAATTTATGCAATGCGTCACATTCGTGAAACTAGTGCAATCATCCTATTACATATATAAACATGATGCATGAACATGCTTTAGGCATTTGATTTTATAAAATAAAAGATTAAGTTAGTTCTACTCACCTCTGGCCGACGCTGGACCGACTCTACAACTGCTAACACTGATGGCCTCCTCGATCCCTCGGGTCTGATCCTACACAGGTGGACTCGAATGAGGTGCCAACACACTCTAAACAACTCATAAACAACTACCCAAAAACCCCTTAAAACATCACTTAAACAGGCATAGAAAACAACCTTGAAAAGGCTGGACAGGGCACGTTCGGCGGCACCTTCGGCGGCCGAACCCTCCCTCCAGAGACGAAACTCGGGCACCTTCGGCGGCACCTTCGGCGGCCGAAAGTCCCACTCCAGAGACGAAAGTCAGGCACTTTCGGCGGTCGAACATTACCTTCGACGGCCGAAAGTCTGCTTTCAAGCCAAAACTCAACTTTCGGGGGCAAGGTTAGGCGGCCAATCCATGCATCCAAAGGCAGGTTCGGCGGCCGAAACCACCTTCGGCGGCCGAACCTGAGTTCTTCCCAGAAGGGCAGAACTCAGCTTCTCATGCATTCAAGCCTCCCAAACCTTTCAAACACCCCAAAACAAACACCCAACCTTACCAAAATATGCCTAAACCCTTAACCATGCATAAAGGAGCTTAACAACTAGATTAAACTCCAAAAACAACATCAAAACATACCTAGATAGTTTATGACCCACATAGGCCAAAACCATCAAAACAACCAAATCCTCACACACTCTTTCCCAATCATGCATACTCACTCCCACAAGCATAAAGGAGCATCAACTAACAACATATCATCACATAAACACATATAAACATACATTGGGCATAAAACCCACATAAACCTAAACATGCATATCTACCCATACTCAACCATCAAAACCTTCATAAAACTTCATAAAAACACTAGAGAAGCAAGGATCTACACTTACCTCTTGAAGATCGAGGGTGGTGTAATCCCAAACTCGGAGGTGTGGAGGATCCAAGCTCTCAAAAGCCTCCAAGCTCCCCAAAACTCCTTTTAAGCTTTAAATCTTCAAACACAAGGGTAGAAATCATGAAAAACTTGAGAGATGGGTAGAGAAAACACGAAAACGACCAAAGGAAGGCATAAACTCACCTGAGCTCGAGAATGAGGAGAAAACTCACCCATTTCCGATCTGAGGGCCCTTTATAGGTGGCCTGGTCGAAGACCTTCGGCGGCCTAACGTGCCCCCTAAACTCATGCAAGTTCGGCGGCCGAACTTGACTTTCGGCGGCCGAACCTTGGCTCGTTCAAATAAGACTTTCAGAGGCCAAAGGCGCTCCCGAAGCCTTCCCATGTTCGGCGGCCGAACTTCACTTTCGGCGGCCGAACCTGGCAAATGACTCCTTGGTCTTTTCCTTTTCAAAACTAAATCCTTTTCCATTTAAAACCATAAAATCAGTAAAAACATTTTAGAAAACACATTTTACCCTTCTAGAGAGATCCAACACCCTAGATTCCGCCGGAAGGCAGAAATCCCGATGCCGGATTCTAGCCGGGTATTACACATAGCACAGGTAAAGGAGCCTAGATCCCATCAGATATCTAAGCATATACTTAGGTGATTTCACCTTCTTCAAGAGATCATTGATAGAGGAGATATCAAAATATGCAAGGTAGACATAAATGACAACATTGCAGATCCACTGACCAAGCCTCTCTCACAGGTCAAGAATGATAAGCATACTAGGTCTATGGGTATAAGTTATTTGTATGATTAGGCCTAGTGCAAGTGGGAGATTGTTAGTGTATTTGCCCTAGGCCATTATCTTGGACCTTTTTCTATGTCATTTTGTTTATTAATAAAAGAGGTTTTATTATCATTATTGTTTGTTTGCATATTACATAATAATGATTAACATCCCTGGTTACTTATTATTATGATGATAATAATAAAATATGACTAGTATGATTATTGATTGATAATCATGAGATGATTATGTGTATGTTGATATAAATCAATAATCATAGATACTTGTTAGAGAATAAAGTATTGGATGGACCCACATTGAGATCACTACATGGGTTATTGTCATAAGTGAATCTCAAGATAGTTATATTTTAATCCTTTGACTTGAGATTGTCATAGTTTCTAACATAAGAACTGTTATGTTTTGACATAACCAAACATTGTCTTTAATCGGATAATCATAAAGGTTATGATTGAACGTGATAGAAATTATGTAGAGGATATTGAACAATCAAGATAGAATTTGTCCCTCTCTTTGAGAGAGATATCTTCTGGATCCCTCAATAAGTGAGACTGAAAATTGCTTGGCCATGCTCAAATGAATTGATAGTGTGATTAATGTCATTTAGTTTTATCAGTCTATTTAGAGATCGAGAAATCATAAGTTTGAATATTATAAGTTTGACATTGACTATGACTTATGTGTAAACTAGATATCGTGTGACAAAGGGACTAATACATGTTCTGTTTATTAGGCTTTATTGGACTGTCGATCCTCATATTAATTGAGTAGTTATAATATCTTGCTAGAGGCACTTATGATTTATGGGTCTTGTGGGACTGGACCTATTGCCAATTAATGTGAGCCTATTGGGTCACACACAAAAGAATGTTGTTGATGTGCTATGTCATATTAATGGGCTAAAAGCCCATTAGTATAATTAATAATAATAATGATATTATTATTATTAATATTAATTATTTATTATTATAAGATAATAATATTTAGAAGATCTGCAATTTATCTGTAACTGTTACAGATAAAGAATTTTTCGTTTTCCTCTTGAAAAGGACTTATCGCATAGATATACAAGTATCTGTGAGATTGTGATAGTTGGTTATGAATACAACTCTTTTACAAAAAGAAGTGTGGGAAAACAAAAAGACTGAAAAATGAATAAAAGACCTTCTTTGAATTGCAGGAGTAAGGTTTTTTTTGAGTGATTGTCTTTCTGGGTTGCAGATTGGGGAGCACATAGCTAATCCATCCATTGAGAGAGCTAGCACTCCAGACGAAAACGTTCGTGTGGGTACCATTGAGGGTGTTCGTTTTAGAAATAGCACCATCAATTCGGAACAATATCTTTTCGTCAAGTCTAAAAGGTTAGTCTCTTATCCTTCCTTTCGAATTAAACGAAGCACTCGGATTATGAAAGGGGAAACAGAGTTTTTTGTTTTCAGTGCGTAGTTTTGGGCTGCAGTAATCTCTGAGTTTCCTTACAATGGGTCCACTATAGATTCCTTTAGTGCACACACTGGAATAGCCACTTGAATGACAATTAATGCATAGTAAACAGAGGCATGCCACCTGTCATACAGAAACCCTTGTTAGAAAAGCAGACAAAGTGTCTTAAAAAAGAATAATAACCAAAAGACCAATATCTTCAATATAAAGAGGTATCATATGGGTAATAATCATTCATTCCATCATTCTCTAATCCCAACACATTCTTAGACGACTAAAATATATGATCAAACTAATTATTGATATCTCAGAGTATCAGTTGGCTCCATCTATGGAAAACTCTTATATTTGTCACAAAAAATAGATCATCTTCTTATCACCGAAGTTTCAAAACACCCACTAGGATCCATATAAAAAACATAGGCACCAGCTCTTCCCCTGTGGAAGAAAATGCTACCAACCTTACCACAGTAAACCTTACCCCTTTGGTGAACATAAAATCGTCCCTGCAAACTACTCCATTCACATTTTCTAGCCCCTATGTGTCCCCCTCATGAATGCAAACCAACTTGTTCAGTTCGTAGTCCCTTTTATCAAGCCAAGAGTTGCAAAACATGTCCTTACAACTCCAACACACCACAATATGGTTAAACTATATCCTACAGCAGACGGGCCTTACCCCATTTGAATCGCTAGTTTCCGTTCCCTACCCAATAACAATAGTCCACGGCCAACTTTAAATTGGTAGGAGGGGCACCAAAAATCCAAAGAAACCAATGGAGAGAGTGGAAGTCGATTAATGGTGGTGGAGCCGATAATGAGATCATGTAGCAGGATCGAATAATATCTTTTTGAAAAATCAATGAGCAAAAGTTCTTTTCTCAGATCCTAAAGAAACCGAAGGGGCTGGGATGAAGAAAGGCTGAGAGGAGTGTAAGCCAGGGTTAGGTAATGGTCAATAAAAGGCTACAAGATAATGGTTAGGAAGCTCAAAAGAATGAAGGAGCAGTTATTAGCCGAACTTGGACAAAATGGAGATAAAAGTATGGGATTACAAGTCGTATAACCGTTCATTAAGAGAATCCAGCTGGAGACAATACCTTGGAAGTTCATAATGTTGGCCTCAGCAGTGTATGATGGAAGAGGCAACCCGAGGGATCACGTAATGAATTATAAGACTTTTATGGTGCTCCAAACACATTCTCATGCTCTATTATGAAAGGTTTTCCTAACCACTCTGATAGAACCTACTTAGGCCTGGTTTAACAATATAGAAACAGAAAGCTTACGGACCTTTATAGACCTAGCCAACTCATTTATCAGGCGATTCATTGCAATTGTCCCAGTAGGAAGGAAGACCAGTTATTTGGAAATAGTAAGACAATAGTGGAACAAGTCGTTAAGAGAATATGTGAAGAGATTCAACGTCGAAGCTCTATAGAGAGAGGAACCATTTCATCTGATTTCTTTGGCTTTTTGTGTAGGAGACCTCCGAGTAGCCTAACAGAGTTGATGCAAAGAGCAGAGAAATATATTCGACAAGATGATGCTTTGATCACCAACAGATTTGCTCGTGAGGATAGGGAAGGAGAGGAGAACAAGAGATGGGATGAGAAGAGGAAGGATGTAAGAGAAAGGAGAGCCAATCGGAGACATAAATTCTCGGGCAAACATAAATGTGATGGATGAGACAGGCAGACATATCGTCCCTTTCTTCTAGGCCCTATTGAGGTCACCCTTCTCCACATATCATGGGTTGAAGTCCTAATGGAAGTTTAAGATAAGGACTACATACAGTGGCAACAACTGCTAAAGATTGACCCTAAGAAAATAGACCCTGACAAGTACTGCCAGTTCCATTGGATGCATGGAATGATACTAACAATTGCTACCAATTAAATCATGAAATATAGAGGTTGATAAAGAGACGCCGCCTCAAAGACTTCGTGAAGAAAGGAGCAGATGTGAAACCCCACCAAGAATGCACAAATGTAGCAACACACAGGCCCTCTGAATTTCCAATGAATGACGAATCTAGTGGAACAATAAATATGATAGTGAGGGAAGCAACGAGTAAGATAAGTCGAAGGGGTAAAAAGAGGAACCGATGGTCTGAAAGTGTTAGCTTGGAGATGATGAATGTTTCAGAGCACTCATTAACGATAATCTCATTTTCCCTAAGAGATGCGAAGGGAGTCCAAATGCCTCATGAGGATGTGCTAGTGGTCGAGGTCGTTATTCATAACTTCAAAGTGCAGAAGGTGCAGATAGATGATGGTAGTAAGGTGAACTTGCTCCCTTATCATGTATATCGACAAATGGGAATACCAAATGAACAGATAAAAGACCAATCACCAATCAAAGGAATAGGGGGAGGACTAGTGGCTGTGGAAGGAAAAGTTAAGTTAGCATTAACAATGGGTCAAGCACCATTTCACTGCACTCACTACATAGTTTTCCAAATTATAAAACTATCATTGAAGTATGATGCGTTATTGGGGAGGCCAATATTGTATGATTTTGAGGTGGTCATGAGTATTTGATACTTGACAATTAATTTTTCGGCTGGTGGAGGTGTAGATGTGGTTAAAGGAAGACAAAAGGAATCTTGAGCTATTTATGTCGTGACCCTGGCAAAACAGTCAACCGAAGGGAAAGAGATAACCCTAGAGGTAATGGAAGTTAGAAATGAGGACAAAGAATCAACATCCAAGCCAACAGAAGCTCTGAAGTCATTTCCATTATCATAGAAGAGAGAGAGAGAGAGAGAAAACCTTTAGCGGCGTTGACTGACTCGTAGAAAGCGACGACAATGAGTCTAATAAGAGAACATGCCTCAAGTTTCGTATGGAAGCCTTCTGATATGCCTAGCATTAGCCTAGATGTCAGGACTCACAAACTCAATGTGTACTCATATGTTCAGTTGGTTCGGCAGAAAAAGAGGTTGTATGGTAGAGAAAAGTAGGCAATAATGGCTCCAAAGGTAGAGAAGCTTTCAGAGGCCGGTTTCATTTGGGAGGTCATGTATTCGGGAGTTAGCCAACCCCATGTTAGTCAAGAAAGCTAATGGAAAATATTGAATGTGTATTGATTTTACTAATTTGAATCAAGCATGCCCTAAAGACTGTTACCCCCTCCCTGATATCAATAAATTAGTAGACTCGACTGCAGGTTTAGATTATTTGTCCTCTATTGATGCTATGTCTAGATATCACCACATACCTAAGGATAAGGATGACGAAGAAAAGACCTCTTCATAACTGATAATGGAATTTATTGTTATAAGGCAATTCCTTCAGCTTAAAAAATGCAGGAGCAACTTACCAAAGGTTGATGAACAAGATATTTAAAGACCAAATCGATAAAAACATCGAAGTATATGTCGATGACATTGATAATTAAAAGCAAATCATTTGAACAACTTGTGGCTAACTTAAAGGAAGTATTTCTTATGATTCAACAATACAAAATGAAGTTTAATCCATCGAAATGTGCATTCTTTATCCAAGGTTGGAAGTTCTTAGCTTACATGGTCAATACCATGGGAATAGAGCCCAATCTAGAAAAGGTGCAAGCTATACTAAATATGCCTAACCTAGCATGCGTGCGTGATGTGTAAAGGCTAACGGGCCGTATAGTGGCTCTGAATAGGTTCATGTCCAAATCAGCAAAAAAATGCCTCCCTTTCTTCAAAAAGATTAGGAAAGTTTTCAATTTCGTGTGAATAGATGATTGCCAGAATGCCTTTGATGAGCTTAAGAGATACTTGAGTTTAACCCATATTCTTAATAGTCCCCAACCTGGAGAAGAGCTAGTTATCTATCTAGTTGCAGTAGTCAATACGATGTTGGTAACAGGAGAAAATGGGGTCTAGAAGCCTTTTTTTTCAGTAAGGTGCTAAAAGGCCTCGAGCTTAGGTATTTTAGCATAGAAAAGTTGGTTTTCGCTCTTTTATTGGCCGTGGGAAAGTTCAAAGTATACCTCAATAATCATCAATATGTAGTAAGGATGGACCAACCACTGTGGAGGATATTTCATAGGTTGGAGACCTCAGGACGTATATTAATATGGTTGATAGAGATAGGCCCTTACTGTTTGCAATACAGTACGATAATCAAGGCATAGGTGCTACCAGATTTCATAGCCAAGTGCTCTTTCAATCAAGCCTTAGAGTTGACAAACAAAGAGAAGGTGGATCAGTTAAGCGACCAAATAACAAATGTTAAATTGGAGTTGTCAGCGAAGGATCCTTTATGGAAATTGTTTGTAGATGGGGCATCAAATTCAACAGGAAGTGGAGCAGGGATTTTCCTAAAGGGTCCACATGGCTTTATAGCTTCTTATGCGCTGAGTTTGAGTTTTCCAACAATGTAGAAGAATTTGAGGCTCTGATAAATGGGTTGCAATTAGCCACTAGGGTTGAGGATATAGATTTACAAGTCTATAACAACTCTCAATGTCACATACAAAAACCTACAGATAGAAATAGAGCAACTATTAGATTTAAATTGTACCATTTCAAAGTTAGAGTAATTAGCTTCAGGGGAGGTGCTAGCTTGACCTCGAGCTAAATAGGGGAGGTGCTAGCTTATCCATAGTCGTTTGACACATAATTCGTTTATAGATAGAGCACTAAAAGTTGTGCTTAGAGGTCCAACTTGCATTTCATATAGAGTTATACATGCAAAGATAGAGTTACAGTAATAGTATTTTAACATCTTCAAACTGTAATAACTGAATCATAGAAAATCCAAATAAGAAAACAGACATATCTTAAAATAAAGCATCTAATGTGATAAGCAAGTTGGAATCAAGTTGCCATTGGGAGGTGCTTAAGGGTTTTCCCGTCATGCTAGCTTGAGGTGCTTACTAAAATCGACGTGCTTACCTAAATGAAATGAACTTCTAAAGGTCAAAAATGTAAGTTTAGTAGGTCAATCTATGAATATTGAAAGTTTAAAAACTAAATTGAAACATGTGGAAAAGTTTAGTAGGTTAAAGTGTGAATATGGAAAGTTTAAAAGTAAAATTTCAAGTTTGGCCTCCACCTTTTTCAACATTTTCACCTAAACCTACCATGTGTCACCTAGCCATACATGAAGGGATGACCAAGCTTGAAAAGAAACTTTGTCTTTCATTTGGTCCATCATTGCCGTACCTACACCAAAAAGAAAGAGAAAATCATTTTGCTTTCTTATCTTTCATCTCCACCATATTTCTCCAAAAAGACAAAGCCTTCATCCATGCAAAATCTGTTCCTAGGTGTAATAACCAGCAAATAAACCATAGAGAAGGAAGGAAGAAGGAGAGAAGTTTAGGTGCTTAAGTGGTAAGTGATAGAAATTGAAAACTAGGATAGGTAAATATGTTCTTTCATATTTTCAATTAATTACATGTTGTTAAATGAATTAGAACTCATGTTTTTCTTATTCTTTGTAAAGAACAAACTCAAAAGGAGGAAGGTACATCAAGGGGGAAAGGCGAGGAAAAAGAGTAACTAAGGTGTACCTAAAGATTTTGAA
Source organism: Manihot esculenta (assembly GCF_001659605.2). Classification (NCBI taxonomy): domain Eukaryota; kingdom Viridiplantae; phylum Streptophyta; class Magnoliopsida; order Malpighiales; family Euphorbiaceae; genus Manihot; species Manihot esculenta. Next base: position 19,292,271 of record NC_035161.2, read on the forward strand.
AAGAATTTGCAAAAGGTTTGATATTTGTATGAATTCTGTTTTTCCTTTGGTTTTCTCATGAATATGTAAAATTAGGGATTGGTTTTGATTTCTGAAAATTCTCTTTCGATTGTATAGATATGTAATATGAATGTTGAAATGATGATTGGAAGGCTTAAAGCACATAGATACACCATGGGAGCCAAAAACATAAAACTGGCAGAATAGGTTCCAACAGGATAGACTGTGTTGAAAGCCATATAACTTATTGTGTAATTATTAAAATTAAGCCTAACATATACCAAATGAAAGCTAAGACAAAAATCTAAAACTTTCCTGAAGTGATCAAATTCAGAATCTGTAAATAATTGTATGTAAATTGCTAGTGAACCTAAACTGGTCACAGGGGATTGTGCATTTGGAACAGTCTGTATCACTTAGACCATAACCAATGATTTACTCAATGAAAATAAATAAGACCAGTGCCAAATGAACTCTGAAAAGTATTCCTAAAACTTTTCACAAGAAAGTTAAGCTTGAATCTGCATGCAAATGTATGCATATGATATGTTTTGTTAGATTAAAAATAGATACCAAAACTGTACTGGTTAAAACTTGATTGAGCAGCTTGCAAAGAAAAATTCATAACTTAAGTCAGGAAGGTCAGAATTAGATATAATATATCTTGTTAGAAAGCTAAGACATAAATACACAAAGTTCATGAAGAAAGGTTAGTCTAATTATGTCCACAAGACACTTAAAAATGTGATCCAATCTCAAGCAGAAACAAACCTAAATGTAAATGATGACCTAAAAGGAATTGACATGCTAGCTTTGCGGCCAAATTACGCACATGCTAGCTTGACATGTCTGCTTTACGCATGTACTAGCTTAATAGACCAAAACTTGACATACATGTTCTTGATGAAATAGTAATATGTTTATGGCTGAATAATATGCTCATTTGTGAATATGGTCTATTACACACATATGTATGCTCTTAAGGACTCTTTTTATTGACGTGCTTGCTTATGAACATATAGTTTGACATATTTGCTTGTTTCAACAAGTTAAGTATCTAAATGAATAATTTTAATACCAATAAATATTGAACATGTAAATATGCATTTTTGGCTCTAGTAAACCTCAGTGGGAGTCATAGATAGTATAAGGGTATGGCATGCCATACACAGTTTAGCAGTACTGCGCCCTAATGGGCTACATGATATAATATTTCGACACATTACATGTCATACAGTTTCCCGGCTTTTTAGCCATACAGGCACAACATTCGACCCCCAGGCTATACAGTTTTGCACTTTGTGCTATACAGATACAGTTTTCCCTTATCTAGCTAATTGATCCTATGAAGAGTTTATAGGGGCTAAGATTTAATTATATGACTTGTTAATGCTTTGCTAGCATGAACACAAGATGGTTACCAAAATATGAATGACCTTACAGTTATAAAATTTCATGACTTAATTTGTCCACTTTTCACCCACTGACATATAAATTTTTACTCATTTTATAAAATGATTTTGTTGTAACTTTCATGAGTATTCCTACTTATATTTGAATGTATATATATTGTTATTCACCCACTGGGCATAAGCTCAGTGCATTGGACTTTTCTATGGGCAGGTAATAGATAGAGGAAGCAACAGTTAGGAGGTCTGGTTCTACATCAGCACAGAGACATCATCATAACCAATTATACACAAGATTTGTACATAGGTTGTTTATGTTTGGTATGTACATTAGTAGTCTACCGAGTCTGTAAATGAGTGTTGAAAATAGTACGAATTTAAATAAATGTGTTTACTATTTTAAGTTATTATGTTCTATTTATGGATTTAATAATGTGAAATGAGCAAACATTGAGATCGTATGACTATTTTTCATAGGAATAGTTGGTAATAAACAGGGGAGACTCTTGCAGTTTCACCATTTAAAATTGTTTGGTGAATTAACATGTATTTAAATAAACCAAATAACAATTTATCATGTAAAAGCTAACTTAAGTCCACATATGTAATTGCATATAGTATAGTATGTGGCATCCTTTATTAAGCTATTTTATAGACGGGTAAGGGGTGTTACATTTTTTGGTATCAGAGCAGAGGTTTAGGCGGTTCTAGGATATAGCATAATTGAATATACATGCCAAATATGTCAAGGTTATATGTACCTCTGTAAAATTGATGCAGGCCTATTTTGTGTCTTTAATTGTTTTCAGAGAGGATGTCTGAGGAATCACAACGTGCTATGGATGAGGAGGTGAGAAGTCATGCCCCCTCAGAACCTGTTGATCCAGCAGTTGCACCAGCTCCTCCTGGTGAAGATAGGCCAGGACAAGGTGCATTTTTACAACAGCTGGCAGATATGTTTAGACGAGTTTCAGAGGTAGCACCTCAGGTGCCACCACCAGTTGCAGTACCTATGCAGGCTCCTGTTAGACCACCAATAGACAAGCGTAGAAAATATGGAGCTATCGAATTTAAAGGCAGAAGAGAAGATGATGCTCCAGCAGCAGAGTATTGGCTGCAGAGTACAGAGAGAGTGTTGCAACAGTTTCAATGCACAGCACCAGATAGTCTGGCTTGTGCAATTGCTTTGTTACAAGAGGAGGCCTATCAGTGGTGGGACACCACATCACAGACAGTGCAACCTGAGCAGCGAACTTGGGAATTCTTTCTGGCTGAGTTTCGGAAGAAATATATTGGAGATTTATATCTAGATGAAAAGAGAAGAGAGTTCATGTATTTGAGACAGGGCAGGATGACTGTTAGTGAGTATGAAAAAGATTTCATCACACTGAGTAAGTATGCCCGGAAAATGGTGCCTACAGAGGAAGCCAGATGTAAGAAATTTGAGCAGAGTTTGCATAGTGACGTTAGGGTGCTTTTGGCAGCCCATCCCATCAAAGAGTTCTCTGCTCTAGTAAATGCATCATTGAATATAGAAAAGATAATAGAAGAAGAACAAAGTTGGAAATAGAAAGGACAACAAAAGAGAGGGCAAACCCAAATACAAGGGCAATCCTCAACCTCTCAGGCACCTAGTAAGAGACAAAGGGGTGCCCAGCCATAAGGGCAGAGTCAGGTACAAAGACAAAGACAAGGACCAACACATAGTTATGCAGGGATGTTTGGGCAGCAAACTAGTACTACTGTCGCCAGTTCAGGAGGCGGAGGCAGGGGACAATACCCTGTATGTGAGCACTGTGGTAGAAGGCATTTGGGACTCTGCAGAAAACTGACAGGGGCTTGCTTCAGGTGTGGATCTACTGAGCATCTTATGAGAGACTGTCCAAGAGGACAGGTATTATCAGCACCACTTGTAGAGAGGCCTATTCCTACTGGATCTAGAGCAAGAGGAAGGGGTAGAGGTAATCAAACAGGGGTAGCTTCAGCCAGTCAGAGGGTGTTTGAAATAGTAGATAGACCATACTTCAGAACACCTGCTAGAGCCTATGCTATCAGGGCTAAGGAGGACAAGGACTCTCCAGATGTGATTGTTGGTACATTCTCAATCTTTGATAAACCTGTGCATGCATTGATAGACCCAAGATCTACACATTCATACATATGTGTACCCATTATCAATGAGGGGAAATTACAGGCAGATTCTCTAAACCAAGATATAATAGTAACCAACCCCCTTGGTCATAGTGTGATAGTGAGTAAAGTATATAGGGATTGTTCTATATCCATCCATGGTCAGACTTTTCATGGTGATTTGATAGAGTGACCCTTTAGAGAATTTGATGTAATCCTTGGCATGGAATGGTTATCTAGGAATCGAGTAATAGTGGATTGCAGATCAAAAAGAATTACATTGAAAACACTTGTAGATCATGATGTGGTAGTTGTAGGGGAGAGGTCAGATTACCTATCTAATATTATATCGACTGCTACAGCTAGGAGATTAATCAGTAAGGGTTGTGAAGCCTACCTAGTCTTTGCACTTGAAACCAAAAAGGAGAATCCAGGTGTGCATGACATATCCACAGTGTGTGATTTTTCTGATGTTTTTCCTGATGATCTTCTCGGGTTACCACCAGAGAGAGAGGTGAAATTTACCATAGATGTTATACCAGGCACCGCACCTATCTCTATTGCTCCTTATAGGATGGCACCTACTGAATTAAAAGAGTTAAAAATACAACTACAAGAATTGCTTGACAAGGGTTTCATACGACCTAGTATTTCACCTTGGGACGCACCTGTGTTGTTTGTAAAAAAGAAGGATGGGACACTAAGGTTGTGTATAGATTACAGGCAACTAAATAAGGTGACAATTAAAAATAAATACCCTTTGCCCCGAATAGATGACTTGTTTGATCAACTAAAAGGAGCAAGTGTCTTTTCTAAAATTGATTTGAGATCAGGTCATCATCAGTTGAAGATAAAAGAAACAGATGTCTCTAAAACTGCTTTTAGAACCCGATATGGACACTATGAATTTCTTGTTATGCCTTTTGGGTTGACTAATGCTCCTGCAGCTTTTATGGATCTGATGAACCGCATCTTCCATCCCTATCTGGATCAGTTTGTAGTAGTATTCATAGATGATATCTTAATATACTCAAAGACTAAGGAAGATCATGATCAACATTTGAGGATAGTATTACAGACTCTGAGAGAGAAACAACTTTACGCCAAGCTTAGTAAATGTGAGTTTTGGCTAATTGATATATCCTTTCTTGGACATGTTGTGTCAGCTAAAGGAATCAGAGTAGACCCTAAAAAGATAGAAGCTATCCTTGAGTGGAAACCACCTAAGAATGTAGCAGAGATTAGGAGTTTTCTGGGTTTGGCTAGATACTATAGACGGTTTGTAAAGGGATTTTCAATTATTGCTGCCCCATTGACTAAATTATTGCATAAGAATGTTAAATATGACTGGGATGACAAATGTCATAAGAGTTTTGAAAAGCTTAAAAAGATGCTTACAGAGGCACCTGTCCTTACACAGCCAGAGTCGGGTAAAGATTTTGTGATCTACAGTGATGCCTCATATAATGGACTGGGTTGTGTACTCATGCAGGAGGAGAAGGTAGTTGCTTATGCTTCAAGACAATTAAAGCCACATGAGAATAACTACCCTACCCATGATTTATAGTTAGTAGCCATAGTCTTTGCATTAAAGATATGGAGGCATTACTTGTATGGAGAAAAATGTTATATCTATACAGATCATAAAAGTTTAAAATATTTACCCACACAAAAGGAGCTTAACTTGAGACAGAGAAGATGGTTAGAGTTGCTTAAGAATTATGACTGCATTATTGACTATCATCCAGGTAAGGCCAATCTGGTAGCAGATGCACTTAGCAGGAAATCCTTAGCTGCTCTAAGAGCTTTGAATGCTCGTCTATCTTTAGCTAATGATGGGGCTATCATAGCAGAACTAAAGCTTAGACCCAATCTACTTCAACAAGTCCAAGAAGCACAGAAAGGGGATACTGAAATAGCTTTGTGGATAAGGAAAGTCCAAGAGGGGAAAAAGCATAAACATGTGGTTCGGGATGATGGCTATTTGTATTATGAAGGCAGAATATGTGTACCTAATGTTGATGACCTGAGGAAGAACATTATGGAGGAAGCACACAGTAGTTCATATGCTATGCATCCTGGTAGCACTAAAATGTATCAAGATTTGAAACTGCATTATTGGTGGCCAGGTATGAAGAAAGATATAGTAGAATTTGTGGCTAAATATCTGACTTGTCACCAGGTAAAAGCTGAGCATCAAGTTCCATCTGGTCTTTTACACCCTATTTCCATACCAGAATGGAAGTGGGATAGGATCACTATGGATTTTGTTGTGGGATTGCCATTGACATTGAGGAAAAAATATGCTATCTGGGTGATTGTAGATAGATTGACTAAGTCAACTCATTTCTTACTAGTGAGAACCGATTATTCATTGGAAAAATATGCAGAACTATACATCAATGAAATAGTTCGGTTACATGGAATACCTCTTTTTATTATTTCAGATAGGGACCCGAGGTTCACATCCAAATTTTGGGAGAAATTGCATGAAGCACTGGGTACTAAGTTGAACTTTAGTACAGCTTTTCATCCTCAAACAGATGGGCAATCTGAAAGGGTAATTCAAACACTGGAAGATATGCTTAGAAGTTGTGTTATTGAATTCGAAGGGAGCTGGGAGAGATACCTTCCATTGATTGAATTTGCATACAATAACAGTTATCAAGCAAGTATCAAAATGGCACCTTATGAAGCATTGTATGGAAGGAAATGTAGAACTCCATTGTGCTGGACAGAACTCAGTGAGGCTAAATTGATAGGTCTAGATTTGGTGAGGGAAATGGAAGAGAAAGTTAGAACTATCAAGGAAAGGTTGAAAGCAGTTTCAGATAGACAGAAGTCTTATGCAGATTTGAAGAGAAAAGATACAACATATGAAGTTGAAGATAAAGTATTTCTTAAAGTCTCTCCATGGAAAAGGGTGCTTAGATTTGGCATAAAGGGAAAGTTAAGTCCTAGGTTTATCGGTCCATATGAGATAATTGAACGTGTGGGTCCGGTAGCCTACAGGTTAGCATTACCCCCAGAATTAGATAAGATACATAATGTCTTCCATGTATCCATGCTGAGAAGATACAGATCTGATCCGTCTCATATCATTTCTTCTGAGACAATTGATATTCAACTTGATTTGACTTATGTGGAGGAATCAGTGAAGATTTTAGCACGAGAAATAAGGGAGTTGAGGAATAAGAAGATTCCATTGGTGAAGGTTCTTTGGAGAAACCACAAAACAGAGGAAGCTACATGGGAAAGTGAGGAATTAATGAGGCAACAACACCCCCAGCTATTCATGATAGGTAAATTTCGAGGAGGGAATTCGTTCTAAAAGGAGGGGAGAATTGTCACATACCAAAACCTACATATAGAAATAGAGCAACTGTAACGACCCGGAAATCGATACCCCTCTGTAACGGCCCGAACCGTTACCGGCGCTAGGATCCAGATCGGCTTAAGGCCGCTGGGACCCGTAGCAAGCCTAACATACATCCTATCACCTGGTCAAATCCCATACATGATCAAAACTTTAACATAAAAACTGCAACATAAGATGTATAGACCGAACATGACCTGTATGCGACATAACTGGAAATATAAAGAACCCCCTACTGGAGCCCTCATCAAAACTCTAGCTGGGTCAACATAACATACATCAAGCTGGGATCACATCCAAAGAACTAGAACCTAACCTGTGCATGCATCAAACCATAAACATAAGACCTCCACTAGAGTCCTCATCAAACACTCTAGCGTGGTAAACAACACATGCCACAAGTTTAGTTCAAACACAACTCAATGTTAAAACATTTCGTACATCATGTACTAAACAGGGACTAACCAAGTCTTAGGGCCAAGCACAGAACTAATACATAACACAACTCTACTATACTTGCATTACATTACATTTCATTATCTTACAATACATTATATCAATTTACAATACATGTCCACACTAAAGCACTAACCTATTACATAAGCAAAACCTTAACTCTCGAGACTTTCCAATCTTCCTCAAACCTGTAACACTGGGGTTAGGGGAGAGGGGTGAGCTAAAAAGCCCAGTGAGTAGAAACAGAAAAACAGTTCATTAATTATATGCTTTCATGAAATGCGTCACAGCACAAACATTTCACATAACGGATGGACATGACCACCAAAACTCCCTCTGTCTGTAACATATCATGGTGCCCGGCCCTTCGGGCTCCTCAGGACTTCATTATGCCCGGCCCTTCGGGCTCCTCAGGACTTCATTGACATAACATATATAGGGCTATTGGGGTCGCCTTGGTCCATCCACATCAACAGTAAATAATGCAATGTGTCATATTCGTGTGACTAGTGCAATCAACCTATTACATATAAACATGATGCATGAACATGCTTTAGGCATTTGCTTTCTTAAAGTAAAAGATTAAGTTTAGTTCTACTCACCTCTGGCAGACGCTGGACTGACTCTGCAACAGCTAACACTGATGGCCTCCTCGGTCCCTCGGGTCCAATCCTACAGAGGTGGACTCGAATGAGGTGCCAAACACAATCTAAACAACTCATAAACAACTACCCAAAAACCCCTCTAAACATCACTTAAACATGCATAGAAAATAACCATGAAAAGGCTGGACAGGGCACTTTCGGCGGCACCTTCGGCGGCCGAATGTCCCTTTCAGAGCCGAAAGCCATGCAGGTTTGGCGGCAGGTTCGGCGGCAGGTTCGGCGGCCGAAGCCTCACTCCAGTTTCGAAAGTCAAGCACCTTTGGCAGCCGAACATCACCTTCGCCGGCTGAAAGTCTGCTCCAGATCCGAAACACAACTTTCGGGGGCAAGGTTAGGCGGCCAAACCATGCATCCACAGGCAGGTTCGGCGGCCGAAACTACCTTCGGTGGCCGAACCTGAGTTCATCCAGAACTCAGCCTCTTATTCATATAAGCCTCCAAAGCCTTCCAAACACCCCAAATAAGCACCCAACCTTTTAAAAACATGCATAAACCCTTAACCATGTACAAAGGAGCTTAAACAAGCTTAAACTCCAACAAAGAACATCATAAAGCATACATAAATAGCTTATGACCCACATAAGCCAAAACCATCAAAATTACTCAAAACCTCACTTGCTCTCTCCCAATCATGCATACACTCTCCCACATGCATAAAGGAGCATAAACTAACACAAACATCTCATAACATACATTGGGCATAAAACCCACATAAACCTAAACATGCATATCTACCCATACTCAACCATTAAAACTCCATTAAACTTACTTAAAACTTCATTAAAACACAAGGAAAGCAAGGATCTACACTTACCTCTTGTAGATCGAGGGGTGGTGCGATCCCTAACTCGGAGGTGTGGAGGATGCAAGCTCCAAAAGCCTCCAAGCTCCCAAAACTCCTATTTAAGCTTCAAAACTTCAAAACAAGGGTAGAACTCATGAAAACTTGAGGGATGGGTAGAGAAAGCATGAAAACGACCAAAGGAGAGTATAAACTCACCTGAGCTCGAGAATGGTGTAATACCCGGCTAGACTCCGGTATCGAAATTCCTACCGTCCGGTGGAATCTCGGATGTCGAAAGTCTCTAGTAGGGTAGGAACATGTTTTATAAAATGTTTTCATGAATTTTAATGTTTTAAGTATGAAAATTAAATGAGTTTTTGCATAAAAAGTCTTTGGAGGAAAACCCAGGTTCGGCCGCCGAAAGTCAAGTTCGGCCGTCGAACATGCATGCGTTTTGGAGGCACGTTAGGCCCCCGAAAGCATGAGTTAGGGAAGTTCAGGTTCGGCCGCCGAAAGTCAAGTTCGGCCGCCGAACATTGCATGGATGCGGAGGCACATTCGGCCCCCGAACGTGGCCTGGCCAGCCACCTATAAAAGGGGCACTTAGCCGAAATGGGCGAGCTTTCTCCCATTTTCGGCCACAGCAAGCTTCCGACCTTCCCTTCGCAACTCTTGTGTTCTTCCTCCAAATCTCTACCATTTTTCTTGAGTTTTAAGCTTGCATTGAAGGTTTTGAGCTTTTAAACCAAGTTTTGGAGCTTTGGGAACTCAGGAGCTCATTTTCGTGAATCTCCAAGTTTAGGTCGTCTCCCTCTCGATCTTCAAGAGGTAAGAGCCGATCTTAAGCTCCTCATGTGTTTTAAGTAAGTTTTAAGTGATTTTATGGGGTAGAATGGCATGTATAGGGTTGTATGAGTTTTTAAGCAAATGTTAGGTTTTTTGGGATTTTTGAGCAATGTGGCATGTTTGAGTATGTTTGAAGTGTTGTAGTTGGGGTATTTGATGTTTTGAGGCCCCTAGGAACTTGTATGCATGTTTTGGTGAGATATATGCATGATTGGTGAGTTTGGAGGCGAAAATGCACAAAGGAGCCAAGTTTCTGCTCTTTGGCAGAAACCAGGTTCGGCAGCCGAAGGCACTTTCGGCCGCCGAACATGGCTGGGGAGGCAGGCCTTTCGGCTGCCGAAGTTGCTCCCGAAAAGAGACTTTCGTCTCTGTCTGGGACTTTCGGCCGCCGAAGGTGCCGCCGAACCTACCTGAGTTTCGTCTCTGTCCAGGACTTTCGGCCGCCGAAGGTGCCGCCGAAAGTGCCCTGTTCAGCCATTTCATGCATATTTTCATGTGATGATTTCAGGATGTTTTAGGGGGTTTTTGGGGAATATATTAGAGTTATGTTTATGTATGTTTGGTCCCTCATTGGAGTCCACCTGTGTAGGTTCGGACCCGAGGAACCAAGGACCCAGCAGTGAGCCAGCTGCTACAGAGTTTGTCAGAGTCAGCCAGAGGTGAGTGGAACTAAGCTTAACCTTTTTAAATTAAGAAATGAAATGCTTTTATCATGCTTCATGCATCATGATCATATTATAGGTTGTTTGCATTAGAATTCACGACTATGCCGCATTGTATTGTTGTGATAGATGATAGTGGATGGACATTAGGATGATTCATTAGCCTTCTATATACGAAGTCCTGTGGTGCCCATAATAGGGCCGGGCAATACGAAGACCTGTGGTGCCCATAATAGGGCCGGGCAATAACTCTGAGTACGAAGACCTGTGGTGCCCATAATAGGGCCGGGCATGGAGTTGAGGGATTTTTGAATCAGTCCATCCGTGGTGTGATTTGTTTGTGCAGTGACGCATTTCATGATAGCATGTTTTAAATATTTTCTTTTATAGTTCTACTCACTGGGCATCTAGCTCACCCCTCTCCCCTAACCCCCAGGTTTGCAGGTACGGGATAGATAGAGAAGGCAAGACGAGAAAAAGTCATATGTATGTAATAGTTAGTTTGTGGACATGACAATTGTATTATGATGAAATGTAAAAATATTCAGGATGTTATGTAATGAGGTTATTGAGGATAGAGTTGTGCTTGACCATAATATATTGTTAATCCCTTTTGTATATACATGATCTTATGTTATGATGTTTATGTAAACTAACTCAACACAGGTTGTTTTGCCTTTAAGGCTTGATGAGGTCCCACAGAGGGACTATGTTATGTATATGATCAGAGTATGCACAGGTTGAGTTAGTTGATGACAGTATGTATGAAGAAAAGTTTTAATTTTTTTGCATGTTGTTGATCATGTATGGGATTATACAGGTTTACAGGTTATATGTCAGGCTTGCTACGGGTCCCGGCGGCCTTAAGTCGACCCGGATCCTAGCGCCGGTAGCGGTCCGGATTTCCGGGGCGTTACAGAATGGTATCAGAGCCCTAGGTTCATATGGTCGGACCTAGAGTGTCGGGCTCATAGAGGTTATGGCAGGTCAAGCACAATAGGAAGGTCATGTCCACTAGGATAGGATGTTGAGTCCTGTCTTGCATGATGATGTGAAATGCCATGACTTTATGCATGTGCATTAATGATATGATATGCTATGTGATGTATGCGATGAGGGTTCATGTGTACCCACATGAACCATATGATGCTAATGTTTGCTTGTTATGAGCTGTTTTTCAGAGAATAGGATGAGAGGAACTCGTCGATCTGCGCGATTGACTGGAGTGCCACCTGAGGATGAGGGCACGAGCGCCCGTCCTCCTATATTGCCTAGGGCAATGTCTTGTAGAGCCAACAGAGATAGGGTGTCAAGGGACCCTAGAAGGTCTTTTGATGCTAGCAGAAGGGGGACAGATATAGGTGGAAGTTCTTCAGATGTGAGGGAGGTTATGGAAGAGGATCAGAGGAGGGATGGGAACCTGGATGTGAGCATGCAGGAAGAAGGGTGTAACGCCCCGAAAATCGGACCGCTACCGGCGCTAGGATCCGGGTCGACTTAAGGCCGCCGGGACCCGTAGCAAGCCTGACATGTAACCTGTAAACCTGTTCAATCCCATACATGATCAACAATCATACATAAGAATTAAAACTTTTCCTCATACATACTGTCATCAACTAACTCAACCTGTGCATACCCTGAACATATACATAACATAGTCCCTCTGTGGGATCTCATCAAGCCTTAAAGGCAAACAGCCTGTGTTGAGTTAGTTTACATAAACATCATAACATAAGATCATGTATAGACAAAAGGGATTAACAATACATTATGGTCAAGCACAACTCTATCCTCAATAACCTCATTACATAACATTCTGAATATTTTTACATTTCATCAATTGTCATGTCCACAAACTAATTATTACATACATAAGACATACTTCAAAACTCTGGCTAACCTTCTGATCTACCCTGTACCTGCACATCTGGGGTTAGGGGAGAGGGGTGAGCTACAAAGCCCAGTGAGCAGAATAGTATAAAACATTATATTAAAATTTTATGCTTTCATGGAATGCAACACATCACAACAAATCACATCTCGGATGGTATTGTCACCTATAGTCCTCTACATAGGTCCAACTGTGCCGGGACGTAGAATGGGTCAACCGGTCTTTCCCTTATCATAACATATCATATGGACCAACTGTGCCAGGGACGTAGAATGGGTACAACCTGGACTTTCTCTTACATCGTGCCAGGGACATAGAATGGGTACAACCTGGACTTCCATACCATAACATGCCATAACATCAATCATATCATAGGAGGACTAAAGGATCATCCAATAACCAATCCACATCAACATTAACATCATAAATGCAATGCAACATATTCGTGAATACTAATGCAAGCAACCTATTATATCTCATGGTATTCATGATGCATGGATCATGCTCAAAATTCATATTTCATTTATTTAAAACTTAAGGTTTATTCCACTCACCTCTGGCTAGCTCTGACAAACTCTGTAGCATCTGGCTCACTGCTGGGGTCCTCGGTTCCTCGGGTCCGAACCTACACAGGTGGACTCCAATGAGGGACCAAACATACATGAACATAACTCTAATATACTCCCCAAAAACCCCCTAAAACATCATGAAACAATCACATAACAACATGCAAGAAATGGCTGGACAGGGCACTTTCGGCGGCAGGTTCGGCGGCAGGTTCGGCGGCCGAAAGTCCCTCCTGAGCCGAAAGTCAGGCAGGTTCGGCGGCACCTTCGGCGGCCGAAACTCCCAGACAGAGACGAAACTCATGCATGTTCGGCGGCACCTTCGGCGGCCGAAAGTCCCAGACAGAGACGAAAGTCTCCCTTCGAGGGCAACTTCGACAGCCGAAAGGCCTGCCTCACCAGCCATGTTCGGCGGCCGAAAGTGCCTTCGGCTGCCGAACCTGGTTTCTGCCGAAGGGCAGAAACTTGGCTCCCAAATGCATTTTCGCCTCCAAACTCACCAATCATGCATATACCTCAGTTAAAACATGCATACAAGTTCCTAGGGGCCTCAAAACATCAAATACCCCAACTACAACACTTCAAACACACAAAAACAACATACATTGTCCAAGACATCAAGGTTAACTCATAACTCCACATATAACCTAACATGCATTTCTACCCATCGATCTAGCATAAAACTTATTGAAAACACATAAGGAGCTTAAGATCGGCTCTTACCTCTTGAAGATCGAGAGGGAGACGACCTAAACTTGGAGATCCACGAAAATGAGCTCCTGAGTTCCCAAAGCTCCAAAACTTGGTTTAAACGTTCAAAACTTGCAATGTGAGTTTAAAACTCAAGAAAAATGGTGGGGATTTGGAGGAAGAACACTAGGTTTGCAAAGGGAAAGTCGGAAGCTTGCTGTGGCCGAAAATGGGAGAAAGCTCGCCCATTTCGGCTAAGTGCCCCATATATTGTGGCTGGCCAGGCCACGTTCGGGGGCCGAATGTGCCTCCGCATCCATGCAAATGTTCGGCGGCCGAACTTGACTTTCGGCGGCCGAACCTGAACTTCCCTAACTCATGCTTTCGGGGGCCTAACGTGCCTCCAAAACGCATGCATGTTCGGCGGCCGAACTTGACTTTCGGCGGCCGAACCTGGGTTTTCCTCCAATGCTATTTTCATGCAAAAACTCATTTAGTTTCATACTTTAAAACATTAAAATACATGAAAACATTTTATAAAACATGCCTCTACCCTTCTAGAGGTCTCCGACATCCGAGATTCCACCGGACGGTAGGAATTCCGATACCGGAGTCTAGCCGGGTATTACATTCTCCCCCCCTTAAGAACATTCGTCCCCGAATGTTCCTCAACTAGCACATGCATAGCAAACAACACAACATATATAAGCACATAAACACATAGGGATCTAACCTTAAAAGAGATGAGGGTATTGCTGGAGCATGGACTCCCGTGTCTCCCAAGTGCATTCTTCCAAGTTGTGGTGGTTCCATAGGACTTTCACCATCGGGATTTCCTTGTTTCTTAACTTTCTGATCTGGGTGTCTATGATCCGCACTGGCTGTTCAACATAGGTGAGATCCTCTTGGACCTCCACATCAGGCTCACTAAGAACCTTGCTCAGATCTGACACAAACTTCCTCAACATTGAAACATGGAAAACCGGATGGATTCTCTCCATCGAAGCAGGTAAATCCAGCTTGTACGACACATTCCCAATCCTTTGCAAGATCTCAAAGGGTCCGATGTATCGTGGGGCTAGTTTACCTTTCTTCCCGAAGCGAACCACTCCCTTCATTGGAGACACCTTGAGCAATACCAACTCCCCCTCCTGAAACTCTAACTGTCTTCTGCGGACGTCTGCATAGCTCTTCTGTCTGCTTGCAGCAGTCTTGATCCTTTCTCTAATTATGGGTACCACCCTGCTGGTAATCTCTACTAGCTCAGGCCCTGCCAAGGCCTTTTCTCCAACTTCCTCCCAGCAAACAGGTGACCTGCACTTCCTCCCATATAAAGCTTCATATGGAGCCATCCCGATGCTAGCATGATGGCTGTTGTTGTAGGCAAACTCCACCAAAGGTAGATGCTGCCTCCAAGAACCGCCAAAGTCCAGCACACACATTCTGAGCATATCCTCGATAGTCTGGATGGTCCTTTCTGACTGTCCGTCGGTCTGGGGGTGGAAGGCAGTACTGAAATCCAACCTAGTACCCATGGCATTCTGCAGACTCCGCCAAAATCTGGAGGTGAACTGGGGCCCTCTATCTGACACTATCGAAACAGGAACCCCATGCAACCTGACGATCTCATCCATATATACCTGCGCCAACTTGTCCACAGAGTAGCCACTCCTGACAGGGATGAAGTGAGCAGATTTGGTGAGTCTGTCCACAATCACCCATATGGAGTCCAATCTGTTGGACGTCGCCGGTAACCCCACTACGAAGTCCATAGCTATATTCTCCCATTTCCACTCTGGAATAGGTAGCGGGTTAAGCATTCCAGCCGGCTTCTGATGTTCCAGTTCACCCTCTGACACACTTCGCAGGCGGACACAAACTGTGCCACTTCTTTCTTCATCGCTGGCCACCAATAAACTTTCTTCAAATCTTGATACATCTTGGTGGCTCCGGGGTGAATGCTGTATCTCGCATTATGAGCTTCTCTCATAATGTCTCCTTTTAGCCCAATGTCATCTGGTACACATAGTCTGCTCCCATAGCGGAGGATCCCCTTACTGTCGAATCTATACTCGTTATCATTGCCTGACTGAACAGTCCTGGCAATCTTTACTAACTCCGGGTCCTCATGCTGTTTATGAGCCACCTGCTCTAGAAACACGGGTGCCACTCTCATCTGGGCCACCAAGGCACCTGTACCAGATAACTCCATCTGTAGACCTTCCTCAAAAAGCTTATAGAACTCCTTCACCACTGGCCTCCTCTCTGCCGATATGTGGGATAAACTACCGAGTGATTTCTGGCTTAAGGCGTCT